>NC_077229.1:226662556-227035056 GCF_027887165.1 Monodelphis domestica
AAGGCTGTTAGAAGAGATACGTGTCAATCATATTTATGCATGGCTATCAATCACATGCTTATATACACTGAGATAGATCATAAACATTACTGTATAAGTAAACACAACTCAGGAGATAAAAATGTCCCACTAGTTAGCAGTCTTCACCAGTGAAAACATTTGTTTTCATATGGAAGGAGGTTTTGGGGAGGGAGAGAAACCACTAGAGGAAAACATAACAATGGTCTTTACACCCAACAATGAAACTCAGATAACTTAAAAATCACATAGCAGGAAAGGGCTAAACTTTCCAAGTCCAACAAACACAATTTATAATGAAAAATATGCTAGGAAAATACTTTTTTCTGTATTGTGTAGACACCAAACCATACAGCTCAGTGAGGGAAAATAATTTTTAAAACATGATTTAAGCTTAATTCTAAATTATTTAATGAGTATACTTTGTGAACCTTTCTTTTAAGTAAACTCAGATAAATTAGAAGGTTATAAATGAACATTTCCTTGATTCTCTCAACTCTGGAACAAATAAAAGGCATATATAAAAATGCAAGGAGAGGTAAGGGAACACTTCTTTTCTATACGGCAATAGTGCTTTTCTCAAGGGCCTCAGACAACTCAAACAAATCTCTATTTGCCTTAAAGATTTAAAATTTTACAGTCCTGTTAGTTTTTCATTTGTGAAGTATTTTTAAGCTTCACATCCAAATTCATTGGAAGTTTGGGAGGTGTTCTCACAGTTTAATTTGACTTTTCCCATTAGTAGCTTAGCTAAATGCTACTAATTCTTTCTCCCCTGGAGAAATTGTTCATGGGAATCTTTGAACAATTTGTGAGGAACAATAAAAAGTATTTTTTTAAAGTTAAAAAAAAGAAACCTGGAAGTTTCCCACCAACAATAAATTCCTTAAAGTGTTGATGCAATAAAGTATTAAAATTAAATAGTTGAAGAAAAACATTAGATCTATGTTTATTAAGATAATAATCATCTCAATCAAAATTTAAAAGAATTAAGAAATTAGAAAACACTTTAAACATAAATTTGCATGAATGACATTAGGATATGTTGACGAAAAAGGGATATTAGTATCATTTGTGCATATTCAGAGTCTTCTGAATTCATTGATATATTAAAAATAGTTACCGATCAGTAAGAAACTATGCTGATAAACATCACTAACTTGTTTTTTTTTGTCATAACAGAAACATCTTTGCAACATTTAACTGAAATAAAATGTGAGGATAAACACAGTTGACTAATAGTTCAAATGAATAATTTCAGACAAACTAAAGTGGAGAGTAACATATTCCATTAATAACCATACATCTGAAATACAGAATAGTTTGAAAAATTAACATTCTGAAGCATTCTGCCCATATTGTTTTCAATATTACCTTTTATACACTATGATTAGATGATTAAAATAGCAAATACAATTTACACAATGACCTTAAATACAACGGATGAAAATAAGACTATTACAGTAACTTTCCTTAGAAAGAATTAAAGTTGTTTATTTTTACTAAAAATTCCAATAAAATTAAATTCTCAGTTTTAATAGTGACTTTAAAAAAGTTCAATTTGATTAAAGGGCAGGAAATTATCAGCAGAAGTCCCACATGGTAGAAACAGAGCTTTTTTTGCAAACAGCAAAATATTTTATAAAATTTCATAGTATACCTTCCTTGAAATGGAAAAAAAAAAACACTGTAAAAATGAAGACTTCTGATGTACCTCCAAAAATGAATGAGAGACACAATATACTGTGTACCCTTTTTGGAAGGTTAATTTTCATTTATGAATATTAAATAACACTGCCTTATAGTGAAAATATGATCTGACTAGTGTCTCTGGAATGCAAGAAAATATAAGATGATTGTAAGTCTAAATGAAGCTCACCATCTAGCATATAGACCGAAAATGTTTGAATTCTGTCCTAGCTTCAATTTTTTAAAACTGTCATCTTCAAAAATCTGCTTCACATAATTTATTGTCCATTTTTGTAAATTTGCATTTTTATCTTAGTCTCTAAAACCATATTAACAAGCTATTAAGTAGCACAACTTTAGCTTTTTCATTTTAATCCAAAAGGGAAACAATTTTTGAAATGCTTATAGCAGTAACTGTGATGAACATTTTAGTGCTATATGACTTCAGGTATTTTTTTTTTTTGGTAAGGGGGTGAAATTAAGAAGCAAGCACCATAGACATCAAAATTAACATCAAAGTAATTTATTTTTCCCATACTGGCAGCTCGACAGCTAAGAGATTTTGAACCCATAAATAGCCAAGGGGATTTAACATTAATTTATAGTACATAAGGGTGATAATGGAAAAAGTAGGGAGAAATGCATCCAATCCATGGATTAAGGTCTATTTACCAGCTTCTTTTCTTTTTTACTACTTTAAATATATCTGGAGGGAAGTTATTTTTTTAAAAGATTCTAACATCATCTGGATACTTTGTTTTCTTGATACTGTGTAAATGTGTGGGAGGTAACAAGGTGAAGATGGGGAGAAGAGCATAATTTTGCTAAGGACACAAAGGGTGCTGATCAAACATTTGGGCTTTTAAGTCATACACTCACATGGAGTGGGGTGTAAAATGTCTTTCCTTGCATGCATTCAGGAAGAGAAATAAGAAAAATTGGCGCTGAAAAGGTATAGAGGTTCTTTCAGTTAGAGTGAGGAAATGTGTAAAGTTAGTTCACAGCTGTGCCAAATTTTTGCTCTGTGTACTTAGGGGTTGCACACCCTCTGTCACTGTTCAGACTGTATTTCTGCAACAGGATCTGCTCTCCTTAGTTTTTTTGGAGGGGAAAATTTTCTGTTCAAACCTTTCAGGGGAATTCTAACAACCAGTTTCAAAGATAATAAGGTTCTGGAACAGATTTAAATTTTAAATTTTTCTCTTCTCAGGATAACTCATAAAATGTATACTGAATGTTTAACAAAATGTTCCTTTTCTCAGGATCAACTCTCTCAATGTGAAAGGAGCCAAAAAACTGTTTCACTATTGTCTCAGCTTTGATTAATTCCTGATCTGTTCTTTATTAAGCCACTTCCAGTTTTGCATGAAAATGGCTGGCGAGTAAGGCATCTTTCCAGTTAGATTAGATAAGTCTATACACAGGAAAATGTTTTCAAGGCTAGGATCATGGGTTATTTTTTACTGTGTATTTTAGAAAATGTTTTAAAAAGGTAAATATACACACTAAATGTACATTTTTGTATAATTTATTTTGAAAACTGTCTACAAATATTTTTTTTTAGCATTCTGAAAAGAATAAGGGAAGAGTCAGAAGATAGCTATGGCTTAAAACTGGTGATAATCTCCTTAAGGCTTCTTAATTAATATAAAATCTAGTGTGAAATAGAGAGAGAATTTTTGAAGGAAAATGTTTTCTATAACTTGCCATTGTGCTGTGAATCATAAAAACACACATTAATAAAAGTTAAAATACCTGTCATTAAAAGTCTGGGGCATACTTATAAATGTTACACTGCTGAAGAGAAAAATATTTCCTTTTAGGAAATGTCTAACCCTTATTATTGTGTTACATTAAAAATGCTGACATTTTGCATTTCATATCAACTAATGCCAATAATAGCCTTGAAGCTAGATTTAGCACATTTTCGTATGCACACAAAGTCATTACAAACAATAGCTCATAGCAAATTTCTTTTTTACTTCATTGGGGTGGTGGTGGTGGTTATAAATAAGCTACCCAATTGCTAAAGACTAGTGAAATAAAGACTTGGACAGATGGTTTATAATTCTGTTTGTCAGACTGGGCAAGCCATCGTTTATTCCACTACACTCTCTCCTCACCACACACACACTCACACACACACACACACACACACACACACACACACACACACCACTTTAGGTTTATTAAAATTCATATAGGGTCAAGCAAAACCTCTACAATGTTTGAAAATGTTCGTTCACTTTTCTGATCTGTCTGGGAACTTTATAATGACATGTGGCTCTTTGGAGAAGAGAGCATACTTTTTTCTTCAGCTTTACCACCTCTTAAAAATCTACACAGCATTTTTCAAGTTTTCTTAAATTGTTAGGAGACACTTATTTTCTTGCAAATTAATTCTTTTTAACTCTTTATGATAGCTTTGAATCCCATAAAGAAAGATGAATTATCACATACTGAGCCCAAGCTGTGAAACAGGAGGAGACAAATAGAGACCCCTACTGTGTTTAACAATGTAGAAGAAATTCCAGACTCAATAGAAAAATTTTCTGTCCTTTTTCACAGACCACAAAAGCTGTTAATATGGAGCTGAACAGTGGAGGGCACTCTTGCTATGTAAAAACTAGTACTGACCTGGCACACTTAGTTTGATCTATTCAGTGGCCCAAATCTCGAATTTGTTAAGTCACAACCACCTGTGGCACAGTCACCAACTGTCTTCTGTTGAAAACGTTTGCAGTTTTTTTTTAATCTGTGCAGCAAAGCCCTAGTTCAGGAAAACACTGGCTCCTTTATGTACTTATGCAGATGTGGGATAGTTACAACACTCACAATTTGTTTTAACTATCTGCACACGATGTTGTTTCAAATAATAGGATGCTTGTTTTATTTCAGGTTTACACAATAGGCCTTTCATGTAGATGTAACCATATTTCGGATGTATCCACATATATCACTCTTTGTGCTTAATACAGTATAGATAAGCCTAAAGATGCGAAGTTGATATTAATATTTGAAGTCTGATTTGAGGGGACCACCCTAAAGATCTATGCTTAGTGCTTGTGGCTTGCATGTGGATAATTAAGTACATAGTACATAGTTCTAAAGATTTAACAGATGCATTGAAATCTGTTCTCTCATTGCATGCTTTCTGAAGAAAGTTTCCAATAATCCAGATAATGAATTTTGAAAAGCCAGTAATTTCAGAGCTTGCTTACATATACAAATAAATAGTCACCTACCTCCCAACAATAACAACCAAACAATAAAATCAACAGCAATAAAACAGTAACACCTCAAACTTATGAAAACCCAGGGTCTGAATGAATATAATAATTAAAGGGGAAAACCATGTTAAAATAACAACTGTGATGCTTACGTTATTTGTAGGTGAGGAAAATCACTTCTATCACTTATTGTTGCTTGTATAGAAATGGTGTGTTTAAGTGCACGAGATGTACGGGGTAGTAAATGCAAGTGATTAAAAAAAAAAGCCCACTGCACACAGCTCTAAATACCCTACAAGATGGAAAAAAAAAAGTATTTGTTACCACTTGTCACTGAAGCAAGTGAAGTGACTCTCTGCCTTATATACAAATTGTGTAATAGAATTATCAAATAGTGTTATTAAGAGGTCACTCTTGAAATAGTGAATAATAATGCAGAGGAATTAAGACAAAATGCTATGGCACCTGCAGGGTTAATTAAACAGTTCAAGATGTAGGGGCTGCACAAAAGAAAACCTTTTTTCCTCCTTTAAGAACTGTAAACACTTGTGCTGAACTAGATGGGCATTTGATAAGCTGTGCAGCATGTAGCAAACTCACAGGGATCTCTAGTTAACACTCAAATTCAGTGTTAACACTTAACAGAACAGTGGTAAGCCGTGCTGCCAAGGTCAACTGCACAGATGTACTAATTGTATTATGAGCTTGACATCTAGTGGCCACCCCTGGCAGGGCAAAGCAGGCAAAGGTTAAATCAGCAAGGCTTGTCAAAGCACTTCTAACTACCCACCCTCAGGGAGAGTCCATCGGAAGCTTACAGGCATTCGATGCAATCCCACCTTTTCACTGACACGAAAGAGAAAGACTTTCTTTAGGACACTAGACACTAATGCACAGAAAATGCAGAGGGGCTGGGGGTCTTAACTAGCAACCTAACCTGCTCTGACTTTGCAAGAAGAAAGCAGGCACACAATGTAAAACATTCAGATACCTTATTGCTGTTTGTTTTTCTTTCCAATTCTTATTCATTCTGGTGTTTTTCAAGACTACATGTTGCTAGTCATTAAGTTATTTGAAAAAAATTAACCTTAAGATCAATCATAACTATTATCCATACCCTTGCTCTTTTCTAATTGGCTGTTTGCACTATCTGGTTCATCATATGTGATTTTTTAATACGTGTATGTGGTCATTTACATTTTCTATGATTTATGAAATTTTTCCTGAATTTCCTTTTTCCTATTTGTTTTATTAGAAATGATGTAGCATGTAATTGCCACATTTGAAAACAAACAGCTGAAATTTACATTGAAATTGAAAGTGGAGAAAAAACTGGTTAGTTTTTTAAATAAAAATTATTAAAATTAATAGTAGATAAATATTAGAATTATGCATACATTTCATGATTTAATAAATGTGTCCAAAGTTACCTAATTTAATGTAATTTCAGATCTGTTCCACCATCAGCAGAAGTGACTCATATCCTGACTGAAGAACCTATAGATATGCCTCTCCTGGTATAGAAGCAATCGCTAGATCAGGTGGATGGAAAATAACATGAATTGAAAACATCTAGGTACAGTAAGTATTTTTAAATTGCACCGATGGAATATTTTAAATCATTTTGTGTCACCATAAAAGCCTCCTTGCCCTATTAGAAATGTCACAAACGATGAAAATACGGCAGTTAAGAATATTTGCTCACATGAAAATGTAAGGCATCACTTACATTTAAGGTTGTCAAACTTGCAAAGATGGTCACTAATCTGAAATCATAGCTATGCCTTTGTTGAATTCCCAAGGAAGAGAAAATGTCCTTATAACCACCTTGAAATGAATGGTAAGACTTCTAAGAGATTAGCAACCCAAGATGAAATCTGACCCACTTTTGCCTGCTTTTTCCATCATCTTGTGTACAAGAAATAATCAACTTGCTAAGTAATTCCTGCTGTTAACCCATAGTGTTTTTTTCCTGACTCTGAATGTCATAAGAATGATCTAATGCACATTTGTTTTCTGCAAAGTTTTAAGATGAATGATACATAAGGATTTTCTTAACTTTGTTAAACAGCTATTCTTTCTCCTCAATGACAACTAATTGGCAATTCTTCTGTTGAACATTAAAATTACCTATCTTAAAAATCACAAAAATAATCTTGGTGTGTTTCATTAAAAATGTTTTCAAACTCATCTTTTCCTATTTCCTGATTACTTTTACTTTTCATGTTTCTGAGAAAACAATTATCCTTTTATGATAGCAAATTACATCTATTGTTTCCTTTTGGTATGCTGAATTGTAAATGTATATGGAGTATGTGTCCCATATATGAATATATATAAAACAGTCTAGGCAAACCATGTATACTAAAAGATAAAAGAAATGGGCTTATACATAGTGAATTTGTGATCTTTTTTTTCTTGTTTTAAAAAGTCCAGGAAGTAAACTTGATAACATTTCAAATCACATATTTTCCATCACGAAATGAATTTTTAATTAATTTCATGTCATACTTATGCAGGAAAAAGTCACATAAAACTTTAGAATAATTATTGCCAGTATTTTTTTAAGTTGGATTAAAAATCATCTCAAGTTGTGAAGTACTTTCCCTTCACAAATTTGTATTTCCCCCTTCAAAATACAATAGGAATTTTCTAAGTTGTTTCAGGAAGAAATACCACAATCATCCACATATAGAATATCTTGGCAAGTACTTAACAGATAATTTATTCTCATCAAGACATTTAACTTTTCTGAGATAAAAATAGTCAGCAGGCAAAAAAAGATTTCTTTTCCTGATGGTATGAATTTAATGGAATCTGAAATCTGCCTCCTATTTGCTACTAATTCTCAGTTGGGGGGGGGGGAGAAAAAAGTCATTTGTGAAAATTAATTTTTAAAAGAGTTGCCTTGATAGATATATAAAGAATAATCAATTAAATAAATTGTCGCAAAATGTAGAAATGAATAACTTTCAAATTTTTTAACACTATATTTTTTACCAGATGAATTTACTAGAATTATTTTTGTTACTCCAGAGCAGTGATTATTAAAAAAAAGTGCTCACAAGGTGTTGAATTTATAGCCTCTTTAGACAATTATTTTTGCTTACAAAATCATATTTTTCTGGTCTCATAATGTAAAACTTTATAAAGAATATTGAAGAATTTAATTTTTACGTTTATTTTTATACTGTCAGTTTGGGGTATGATTTTGTACCTTACTTCCAAAAGTTACCAGAAAAAAATTTCAATACATATTTGTACATCATGATCTTTCCAACTATCTTCAAATTTCCTAAAGCTGTTCAATGTAAAAGAAACTGTTTTATCATTTTAATGTGCACATCCCAAAGTGACTTAAAAGAATATAGATAATTGTAACATTCTCAACTGTAATCTTACTTCCAAAGTTGACTGCTTTACATGTAAGTTCATAGAGTAGACTCATGTTTATCTTCCATTGTATTTACCCAAAATTAAGATGGGGGGTTGTATTTGGTAATTTTACTCTTCAAAGATACCTATTTCTTCTTTAAGTATTTTATTTAAGTATATGTGGGTAATAGCAATCAATATGTAATTTAAAAAAACAAACAAACAAATTCCTTACTAGAGAACAGAATGTCATCCGTGTTCCATGAATCAAAAGTGCTAAAGCTAAGGAATTGTTTTAATGATTGTCTTAAACCACCTTTAAAATATGTCTTAAAATGAACAACTTGCCTATTCTTCTGTGCCTCTAGAAAGACTATTTTTGGCCTGTTGCAAAATATGATCAGGGACTGTGGCAACATCTTGACTATGACTGTGAATGGTTGTAAAACAAAACAGAACAAAATCCAGCAACACACATACATCCACATAGCTTAGACAACAGAAATCTGATTTCTAAAATGAATATGAATAATAAATATTTTCAACTTTACATTTAGTAAAGTAGTAATAAGGTAATTGATTACAAAACTTGTAAATGATTTACCCGATTTTAGGTCTTCTAATGTGTGCTACATACCCCTCAACATGTTTATACTATTAAGCTTACCAAGCTCACATTTTAGAAATAAAAATTTTAAAGGGATAGTTTTGTCCCAGCCTGTTAATTGTTCACTACAACAGCTTTTTACTCTATTAATTGAAATATGCTTTAATAAAGAAGACATAGCACATTTTGATAACAACCTTCCAAAGCTAAGAAGTATTTACATTGTTGCATTTTGGGGTTGCTGTGAAAGCCGATTTTAAGCTATTCAGGAACCACAATAATAACGCTTTAAAATTCCTCACTGGGATGCAATGTAGTTCTTTTGAAGGAAAGACTGTCTTTCTCATTCGGCAGAAATAAATCCATTCATTTGATCATGTAGTCATTGAGTGCAATACAAAACAAACCAAGTGTGAGAAATTCTATGTGATGAAGTAAACAAAACAAAAAAAACATTTCCATGACAAAAAGATTCTTTGTTCTTAATCTAACCCACCATATGCAAGCGTTTCTTCTCTCTCTCTCTCTCTCTCTCTCTCTCTCTCTCTCTCTCTCTCTCTCTCTCTCTCTCTCTCTCTCTCTCTCTCTCTCTCTCTCTCTCTCTCTCTCTCTCTCTCTCTCTCTCTCTCTCTCTTTCTCTCTCCCCTTTTTTAGGCATATCTCCTGTTCTAATCTTGGTGACTTGGCTACCTAGATAAGACTCAACCAGCACAACCATCACCATACACATAAAAATAGTTCAACAATTTTCTCTAATTCATGAATTCTATAGGAGGGTCATAATAATGATAATATTTTTAAGATTTTAAAAAATCTTCCTCTCCCCCAGGCTACTGAGCTATTATTGATGTTTCAAACTTTAAAACACTATAATAAACTCTAAAAGCTCTTCTTCTTGTCCTCTCCAAAATTATCTATTTCGTTATTAGCTAATTTCTATCGCAAAACGTGTAACTATCTCTAATCTGCTCGATTGTCCATACTACTCTTCAAAAATATGCACAATTAAAACAATTTCTTTCTTAGCCATGCTAAAGACGAGTACAGCAATGCGCCTACTATCTAATGGGCTTCTGCACAGTAGCAACAGTCCCCTACTTATCCTTCCCTTCCAAGCACTCTAGAGGCTGTGGGTAGCCCTGTGGTGGTGGGCTTGCAATTTTGCCAATCCGACAGATGTTTTAACCAGATGAAGTAGATTCAGACTGCCCTAAGCATTAAGGTTATAAAGTTCAGTTTCAATAAGTCACAATCCTTGTCAACCTCCAACTTTAATGTAGCTCTCCCACCAGCTAAACCACACATCCACACACTCTCTCCGATCTTTTTCAGTTTGGAAGCTTTTAGAACGCATGAGTTCTTCCGGGTAAAATAGATGCATTTGGTAACAACAGAGAGGGTTCTTAAATGCAAATGTCTTGTTTCTGGTTAGGAAAAGAGAATGAAAAGAAAGGACAAGAAGAAATACTCAAAAATCAGCAAAACACTCAAAGGAAAGAAAGCCTCTAATCTCTAAGGCAGCCCTCAAAGTCTCATATCTCAACCCCCAAGTTAATTTGCCCAGCACATTTGCATAGTTTTCGTATGAATTAAATGAAAAAACTCTGAAAACTTTTGTTACTTCAGAAAGGGAAGATGTGTTTGGTAATTGCGAATAAAATCTTTACCGGAAAAATTGTTTCTTGGCCTTTTGGTCAATTAGGGAAAAACTCGTTCAACATTTGGAAAGAAGATACATGGGAAGGCCCGGGGTGTGTAAAAGCGGTGGTGGGTCACAAACACAGCTGCTATACAAAACAATCACAAAACTAATAATGTAGAACATGCCAGATGCAGGACGTGAAACCAGAAAGGGAACAAAGATGGCAGTGAATGTTGGTTAAGAGTCTTTAGAGGCAGTTCTTTCCCAGTTCCTTCACCTCGGAAAACTCCGCTGCCCCAAATCAGTCAAAACCGCATTGGAGTTCCCTCTTCCACCCTAAATGCCTACTCAACTGCTAGCCCATTTTTTTTCTCAGAACCCCTTTTCCTTTACCGGACACAAATTCCTTCCTCCTTTTGATGCACAAATTTAGAGACTAGGGAAAAAAGAAATAAATTCCTTCCGAAAAAGGCTTCACACTTGGGAGCACCTCTCGGCCACCAGCCACGCCTGCCAGTGAGTATGGGCGAAGGGCAGGAGGTCTGAGGAGGGGGCGGAGAAGAAAGGGGGGAGGCGGTTATCCCCAATGCCCTTCCTCTTCCAGTGGTTCAGTAGCAAGAAGCAGGCATCCGCTGAGAGAAAGCTTTCCCCAACAGAAGTTAGAGCCGCCGCAACCACAGCCACAGCACAACCCTCAGGGGTTGCCAGTGCTATCTGTGTATGTGTGTGTGTGTGTATGTGCGTGTGCAAGAGTGTGTGTGGTGAGTGTGCATGGAAAAGAGTGTTGAAAAGGAGCTGTTTCCGGAATATGTCCCCCCACTTACTCCTTTCCACCGCCCCCCTCCTCCCCATTTCCCCAGCCCAATACTCCTTGTCCTCGGCATCCTGGCCGAGAGGCGGCGGCGGTCACTGCTGCTTCAGTGCACAAGCTGAAACAGGGACGAAACACACACACACACACACACACACACACACACACACACACACACGCACACGCACGCACGCACAGACATAGAGAAAGCCAGGAAAAGAAGAGATGAGAGGCTAAAAGAAAGAGAAGGAAGATAACAGAGTTCCCAGCAGCCCATTAACTTTCCGCCTAAGAACCGCAAACACCCACAGACACAATTTAAAGCCCCTCCTCCCACTACCTCTTTCCCAAACTCTCGTGCCCCAGGGGCAATCAAGGCTCTAAGAAATGAAACTAGAAGAAAGGAAATTGACTTGCGGACTGTGAGCTGTCCCGGGTGCCAGCTCCCTTTTCTTCGACACACTTGCTCTATAACTCAACAGTCCAATTATTGCACCTTCTACCCCCGTCTTCCCTGAAACTCTTGTAGCCACTTCCCGAACACGCACGACCAAGGAAGGTGTCTTCGCAGCAGTGGGGAAACCAAAAGATCGATTTGAGCTTCTTGGTTTGGGAAGAGTCGAGGGACGGAAACTTAGCGCTTGTTTTCAAGTTAACTTTGTCTCTCTCCACACACAACACCCTACTTATTGCCTTCAATTTCCCCTTCTTTAGAAGGAGCAAATAATTTACCTCCTACAACATTCCAAGGAAACAACACGAACTCCCCCCAAACCCTATCCCTTAAATCTGCCCCAACTAACCCTATAACAACCTCGTACAAAACCTCCCCAGCATGCCCATCTACGCCCTCCTCCTTTTCTTTGCCCCCTCCCCAATCTCGGACCCCAGAGGGAGAAGAGCCCCTTACCGTGTTCAGAAACTACCTCGGACTGCTGTAGCTCCTCGTCCGATTTGAGATGCTGGGGCTTGGCTTGCTTTCGACGAGACATGCTGCTAACTGCGAGTTGGTTCTGCTTTTTGCAGAGGCATCAGCAAAACAGCAAACGGGGGGGTGTGTGTGTGAAAATTGTTCGCAAATAAGTCGTGTTGGGGGGGAAATTGCAGGGAATTAGCTGGTGCGAGTCTGAGGAGTGCGGTGCGGCGGCGGCGGCGGCTGCGCGGATTGCGCATGGGGCTGTGTAATTAGGCTGGTGAATAATGCATGGCGATTAATGGAGGGGGCGAGCTCGGATTGGCCGGGCTCCAGCGGACTCCGGCTGCCTATGCAAATGAGGGATGGGGCTCCGCAATTAGCCGCTTCACTCCGCCAAATGATGTGTCTCCCCAGCACCAGCACCTCCTGCTAGACGCACCGATCGCGGCGGTGTCGGCAGCGGCAGCGGCGGCGGTGGCAGCGGCAGTGGCAGCAGCTTCAGCAGCAGCGGCGTCGGCGGCAGCAGCGGCGGTGTCGGCGGCAGCAGCAGCAGCGGTAGCTGAGGGGGTGACGGCGGCGGCAGCAACAGCAACAGCAGCAAGGAGAGATGCAGGCATACACACACAACACACTCGGGGCTGTGGCGTGTGCGCCCCCACTTTACACAACATGTGTGCAGCTTCACATTTCAGGGAAGGATACAGTGTCCTTCCTCTAATCCTGACTTTGCCCCTTAGTGCGCTCTGGCTTTTCTTCTTCTTTTGGCTCTTTCTCTCCCCACCACCTTTCGCCCCCTATTATGCCACTCTCTTGTCTTTCTTTTCTTCTTTGCTCTTCTCACAAGAAGTTGTTTTGCTTTTCCTACGACTTCTTGCGTGCTCGTGTTTGGTGGGGGCAGCGGCTGTGTTTTATTCTTCTTCGAGGGGGTGGGGGAAAGAAACTTTCTCTCGTCTTCCAACAATCCTCTTTCCGAGTCTTCTCTTCACCTCTCCCCCCAACCCTCCCCGCTATCCCCCTTCCAGTTGACTTTTGTTCTTCTTCGTGAAGAAAACTAGACTTTTGCCTTTTACCTCTTTCTTCTTTGTCTTTCAGCTTTCTCCCCACAGTTACAGCCGCCTCGTTGGTAGTGGTCACTTCCTGTTGTCCACTGGTAGGAAGAGGTTCCCCCCTCCCTCTTTTCCTCCTCTCTCGCAGGTTGTGACGACTTTTTTTTTTGTGCGTGTGTGACACTTTTCAGGTTTTTCCCCCTTCTTTTTTGGATGTTTTCCTTCCCAGAGCTCTCTGCGCTTTTTGTTAAGGACCTGTAGTCTCTTTCTTGTGTTGAGCAGCTCTTATTTTCCGGCAAAGATCCACAACTAAGCTTCTTGCCCTTAAGCCTTTCTCTTAGTTTTAGGTGGCTGGTGATGGCAGTGGTGTCCGATTTGCTTTCCCTCCCCCGGTCCCACAACTTCACCCTCGCACAGTTCAGATACAGAACGGAAGGCTCCAAGCACCACGTTGCCTTTCACAAATCGATGAATTCAGTCCTCCTCTCCCAGCGTAAAGGAGGAATGTGCACATCGAGGTGGCTGTTGATTTCGGGAAGATAAACTTTCAAGTTTGGGAGCGGTGTGGGTCACACGGCAGCTCCTCCTCCTCCTTCTCCCGCCCTTCCCCTCCTTTCCCCCTCCACCTCCCCCACCCCCCATGCTGCAACTGCTGAGGCTTCTAGGAGCCCTGCCTCCCTGGTCTTCCCACCACCGCCCTTACACCCAGGTCACCCCTCCCCCGCGACAAGCTCCTCTCCAGATTACTGCTCCGCAGCAGACTGTTCAGCCGTCAGCTACCTCCTAGGGCTTCTCTCTCTACTTTTTCAACTGTAGCTTTTCTTAGACGCCCCCCCCCCCCTTTTAATGGAACGCGATTCGCCCGGGGTAGAGAAGGAAGAGAAAGAAAAGTGTCTGCTCCTTCTTCACTTTCATCCTCTCCTTTAAGGTTTCAAATTCTTTGGAACTATACCCCCAATTTCTTCTTCTCCTTAGACAGTGCTCAGGTTTTTGGGTGATTTGGGTTGGATGGAGGTGTTCGCTCCCTTTGGGGCTTAGTTAAAGCCTAGTGAAAATAGAAACACTAGAATTTAATCCATATCCATTACTATCTGACTTTAATATATAGATACATATCTCTATATAATATATATGCATTGAAATCCATGAGAGTAAGTTTGAAAGCAGTCTTTTTGGAAGAACAGAGAAACCAAAGCGCACTCGCACTCACTCACACACGCGCGCGCACACACGCACACACACTCACACAATGTTTCCCATAACAGGGATCCACCGCTAGGATGTACCATATAGTTACTGATCGGCTTGACAGCCTCTACATCAACAGCAGCAAAAGGCACTTCACTTACACACACACACCCCCACTCCCATCCCCCGCTGCCAATATGTATCTAGAGATACGTTTCTTTATATGTATTTATAGATATAGTTGATTTAAATAATTTCTTTAAAACAATGATTCTATATAGATCTACTCCTCAGCTACTCTCCCTCACCATTATTTTGCCTTGTATGTAAAGGGGATATCAACAGCTTCAACTGAAATGCACGCACTGGAAAATACTTGATGGGGGAACCTAAAAGCAAGGAGACTCATTTGTAGGATTCGGGAAAGTGAATGGGGGAGGGGGCTCTAGGATAAAGATCACTTAGAGGAATCTCCATCCCTAGGTAAAGTGGCGGCATCTCTGGCGATTCTCACCTAGGTTTTCTGAGGGTACACCTTTCACTTTTAAAATTAAACTTTCTCCCACCTTTCCTCCCCCCCCCCTTTTTTTAAAGTAGTTTTAATGTTGCCTTTGAGGGCAAAGCTTTATACTATAATCCTTCACTCAGTCTTTGAAATGCGTACAAGTTTACAGGTTGCAGTCTCTGGATACGTGTGTTCCCAATTCCCTTTTGATAGTCAACACTCCAGCCTGATTTTTTTTTTCACACATTTTCCTTTACCTGCAGCTTGGAGTGGGGGATGGGGGAGGGAGGAAGCGGATTGATTTTCGAATTTGACAGTTGTCCCTTCTAACTCTTTTGCACAACTTTAGGAGATGAAATAACTGGTTTGAGTTTAAATGAGTTTCGAACTTTCTAGAGGTGTCTATAGCATTCTGTTCAAACTCTTTCTCACTAAAGGCACACTATTTCGAAAAGTTTGTAATCTGAGTACTGGGAAACTGAAAATTACTGAAAGCTGCTGTGGGTTTCCTGAAACATAAGGGTTCGAGGGCGGGGTTGGGGTGGGGAGGAAGGAGGAGGACCAGTCTCTTGGGCAGAGGGAAGGCACGTAATTTATTGCAGGGTTTACAGCAGTAGTAAAGTTTTGGAGACATGGACAGCAATATTGTATACATGGAAAGGCAGGTGAAAACGATTTTTCCTAATAGTAAAGTAGAATGAAAATGGAAGCGGCAACGGCATATTATGTGTAAAATTGTGTTATCTTTGCACTTTTTTTTTGCCGAACTACTTTATATATGTAAAGAAACACACATATATATGTAAAGAAACACAAGTACCTACGATATCAAAAACATTTGAGAGGAAATCCGAAGCCTTGGCTTATATCTTCCGCTAATTTTCCTATTGCACAGTCCCCTCCCTTGGGTCACTATCCATTGCCTGTCCCCCCACCCTTTTTCTCTTTGTTTCTTAAGTCACCTCCCCTTTCCTTCCCCTCCCCCTCCTCAAGCCCTATTGTATTTCCACCAAACTTTGGCTCTTACTTTTTCCCCAAATTTTTCTAAACCTCCCAATTACACTGAATAATTTTTCAAACTCGCTTTCTTTCGGCGAGTTTGTTACTAGTAAAAAAGCCCTCCAAGACATTAAAATAAAAAAAATTAAAAAAGGAAGATGACGCTCTTTTTTTCTGACTAAAAAAATTTATCCGAATTGGAAAAATTTTCAGCTACAGGTAGACTAGTTTGTGAGTGGAAAATAAAATCATCCTATCCTCAATTTTTACTGGACAATGGAGATCACAAATAAGCAATGGGAAACTGAAGTTTTACAGTTAAAAGATTTGAAGCTCTTAAAAATTTACATATTTGGAGGTTTGCTACCACAGATGAAGTTTTTTCTAATAAAGACTATTCACTTCCCACTTTTAAAAGAAGCATTTGGTTTATGCACTTTATTTGAAGTCAGAGGGTTGGATACTGTTCAGCATAGACCACAATGAGATTTCGTTTGAGTTTCTCAGCAGAGCAAAGTCTTTGATGAAATGACTTAAACAGGTAACTGCAGATATTCCTAGACAATTTCCTTGGTCTCTACATAGTGTAGATAAGTAAATCCTACGGACTTCTTTCTTTTTTTCAATTGACTTGGGTGAAGAAAATCAATCAAAAAAATGCAGAGGTCGAATATAAAACCTGGCGTTTGCTTCGTGGCTTTACTTCGCCCCTCCCCCTTCTTAGATTCCCCCCATTACTTCCCAAGCTTTGAAAGTTTTAAAGAGTTGCTTTATTTCATTTTTAAAGTTCGAATGAAAACAGTTAACATCTCAATTTGAGTTGCTTTCGCAGAGTCACTGCGGAGTGATCAGTAGAACGTGTCCATAGATAAGACAACGCCTGTGGATGCGCACTGTGTAGTGCGAAACACTGAGTAAATCCATGCATATAAATGTCCATCAAAGGGCAGATATTCAGTTATGCCCACGCCATACAATATGTTTCTTCACATGACCACTGTCTATTAAAATATTTTAATACCTAAATACTGATGTAAAAACAAAAGTTGCCTTTCTTCTCTATAATTAAATCTAATTTGTTAATTGTCTTCCCTCTTACAATGTTGTTTTCATCTTAAGAGGCGACATGTTATTATTTTGTCTGCTTAATAATATTATTTACAAATTAGTACTGTATTTTTACATTAATGGAACATATAATTAGGTGTTTGATTTAATTTGTATCATTTATTCAGATAAAACAGAAAGCTTATCTGCAGGATTGATTTGACAAGGGGAAGAAGAGCTCCTTCCAACAATTTTTTAGATGTCATATTTTATTAAATCTAGGTTGTCCCAGATCCAGAAAAAAATCAGCTTTACACAAGGTGTCTTTACTATTTGTTACGATCAATATTTTTCCTGTCTTTCTTTCATCAACTTCTACAAAAAAAAAAAAGAGTATTCAAATATTAGGGCTTTATTTCAATCTCTTTTCATTCTTTCTTCCAAATCAAAGTTTCTTTCTTTTGCCCACTGATTCCCTCATTAAGGTTCTTCCTCCCTATAACTTTTGTTTTAGACTCTTAGGGTTAAATCGAGTACAATTTTATCTATTCAATGCTATAACGACTGACCACTAATTCGTTCTCACTTGAGCAAAGATATTACCATACTAATATTATTATTGGTAAGAAGAGGTAATTGATAACACCACCTGCCACTCTGTAGCAATCACGATGATAAATGTTTCCATCAGAGGGAAATCTGTGCTTGGTCTACCACAGTCTAACCCAAACAGCTTGTCAAATGTCAATTATAAAGATGTTTTTTTTTTTTTTCTGTTAGAATTTTTTTTTGGGGGGGGAGAGGGACAATAGAATATAACTAGCTGGGCCACCAGATTTATAGTATTGCTCCAAAGCATAAGGCTTTTTCACTCCCACATGCTGTTAGCTTTCCCTCTGAGAAATACCATATTGTACTTAAATAAATATCGATAGAGACAGCCTAAATGCCCAGCCCACACTTTACAAAACTGCAATAGTCACTATTTGTTTCCTAACCTATTAAACTAAATATAAATTCACAGATATTTTTAATATACAAGGCTATACATATTGAATATATTTCCAAGGAATTTCTATACAATTCAGTCTGTCAGCACCTGCAACAGACTGCTTTGTTAATAGAATGATTAAGAGAAGACCTTTACCACGATTCAGTCATTTAAGCATATATATGTATATAATCTGTGAATATAATGTATATGTGGATGTATGATATATGTATAAACACAGAAAGTATCCACCCATCTTTATACCTATGAATATAAATTATGGTAGGATACTTCAATGATCATTGAAGTGTGCATATGGGTGTGTGCTGAATATAAACTTGGAACCTCTGTTTTAGTATGTATGATGATATAAATGATGCTGTCAAGCTAAAAACTTTTATCCCAGGGCTACAGATATGCTCAAACGATTATTATTAGCTTGTATTAATAGATGCAGGCCTCAAAAGACGAAATCAGCTATTGATAATTGCAAGAAGTATACAGCAGCTACTGTATCGATCGGCTTGTCCCTTATTCCCCTGGTGTGGGAGAGATAAGAAGACACACTCTTTAGTGCAATATAATTTCTTTTGACCTATCTGCTTGCTACAGACTTATGATGAATAGCCAGAGTGGTTAAAGTCCTTTATCACGAAAGTTACCCCTTGATATAATATTGATTCTTTATAACTAGCTCCAAACACAAAAATCAAACTGTCCACTTGACCATCATCATCATCAATATCATCACAAAGGCTCTAGAATAAAGATCAGCCTGGCACTGAAAACGCTTTCTATAATCTTCCCAGCTAATCTTTATTTGCTGATGATGAAAAGGGGGTGGTGGTGTTGGGAGGGAGATGAGTGGAATGTCATTTGAACAAACAAAAAATATTAGGTTAAGAGCGGCCCTTCTCATCCTCGAAAAAAACAAAACACCACCATAGTGGAGACAGTTTCATAAGCACATCTTATTCTCTACCCCTAAAGGGGATGAAGGAGTTTGAAGGCCCAGTGTCACATTTTACTGGGGTCTAACCAGAGAGAAAACGGGTCTGTGCTGGGTGCACCATATTATGTAAGAAACAATCACAGCAACCAAAAAAAGAAAGGAAAAAAAGAAAGAAAGGAAAAAAGAAAGAAAAGAAAAAAGAGCCAGTCCCACAGCTTACTGCTTGCTCGAAATCAATACTAACAAGTCCTCTTCTCTCTTGTCTGGTTTCTCTGTTCCTCGAGGGGACATACACCAGCAAGCTATAGAGATAATTCATGCAAGAATGTTAGGTGAGCGTGGCGCTCGAGTCGGGCAGGGGCTGGGATGGGGGTGGGTTGGAGAAGAGAAGAAGCTCTTGCGGACTTATCCATTGAACAAGAATTGCAAGTGCCGGGTTTCCTCCCTGTATGGCGTCTAGAGGGAGCGGAGGGACAGACAGGGACACACATCAAAGAGAGAACATATAATTCGTGTGCATTTCCCCTAAATTAAGGGTATTTCCTGCTTCCCTCCCCCACCTCCCGAGTGCCAGCCCGGCTTCTGCTCCGGGTTGCATTAGCAGGATCACCAGTAATTACAACTCTGTGTGTGTGTACACTGGGAGCATGGATATTGGGAAGGTGGGCGGTAGAACGCGTATCCCCCTTGGAGCAATCAAGAGTGGGAAAGGTTTCATTCCTTGAGAATGGTATGCTGGCCATATTTAATGGGGTAGTTTGACTAGAGTTCTAGGCTGAACTGAAGTTTGTCGCTTTTTCCAAGAGCACAAGTATGGGTTAGGGGTTGAGTGTAGGGGATAGCTTATGTTCAAGACAACTAACTTCGATTCACGCCATGCTGACAGTCACTTCCTAGATGTGCTGTATTTTCATTCGTTAGAATTTACTCACCCTCCTCCCCAATCCCCCCCCCCCCCCCCCGGATTCCGCGAACCTGTTTCAAATACCTCTCTTGGAAAAAGAAACCGCCTAGGATTCGAACGAAATAAAAGATTGTACTGCCTTCCACCTTGTTCATCTTCGAAATTTGTCAATTTAGCCAAAGGAGCACCCTAATTCCCATCCAGGGTTACGTATATAGATGTTCAAAACCCGATCCCTCATCCCCCAGATTTCTGAAATCATTTGATGCTAAAGACCAAATAGGAGGGGGAAAAGAGAAAGAAACAGGACTTATGGCCGAAGCCCTCCTGCTGTCCTGTACATTTCCCTATGCTTCCGTTCCCCCTTTATTGCTCTCTTCCCCAAACAGATATTTTAGTTATGCAATGGAACGAGGAACTTTAGCACTAATGTCAGGTTTGTTTCTTTGAAAGCACCATCCCTGGAATTGCTACTCAAAGACGTATATTAAACAGCCAAGAAAAGCACTTCTCCGTAGGAACCCGTCTCTCTGCCTGGGCTCTCTGTGGCAGCTTCCCCCTCCTGTTTCCCCTGTCCCCGCTGCCTCTCCTTCTGTCCCTCTAGCACGTCACCCTGCTGCTTCGCCTTATGGAGCTCCCAAGTGTGTTTTCCTATTGCCTTTTTTTTTTTCAGCTAGGTTCCTCCCCCCCTCCCCCCCGGTAGTTTTCTAAGAAAAGGGGAGGGGGGCCTTTTAGGAAAGGGAGGTGTGGAGAAGGGGCGAGAAGGGAGGTGTATTTGTGTGTGTGTGTGTGTGTGTGTGTGTGTGTGTGTGTGTACTCGCGCGGGCGGGCGTGTGTATATGTGTGTGCGCGCGTGTGTGCGCGCAGCTCTGGGAAAGGATTGGGGAGAGGAGGGTGGGAGACATCAGTATCCCTTTCGGTCAGTTCAACTTATTTCAACTTTGGCAACGGGAATCCCCGCTGTCTTTTTTCTTTCTTTTTTTTTCCTGGCCTCCCAAATCTCTCCCGAGTGGCAGGAGCTTAGGAACTACAGCCAACTTCCCCAGCCAAAGCGGTGAGCTGAGCTCTCCCAAAGTGGACAGACACCCAGGCGGCAGGGTTCCTTTGCCTTTAGGCAGTCCTAGCAATAGGAAGGTCTGGAGGCCAGGGAAAAGGTCTGGGGAGCTAGCCCGACTGCCGCCTATGTCGGATGGTGGTGAGGCTGGTACAGTGGAGGGTTATTTTTGTTTTTTGTTTTTTTTGTTTTTTTAAATTCCTAGGAGGAGAGGGTGATGCTCAGTCTTCCAGGAAGAAACTGGAAGGGTTTTTAACAAATATGTACTCAGTATACACTCCTTTCCATCTCTTTCCCCAGGGCTCTTTTGTACGTTCCTTCCTTCCTTTTCTGGTAATGTTGCCCAGGGCATCGCTGGGGACTGACTCCAGACTCTAAGATCTAAGTTGCTGCTTTCGCAGTCTTTCAGCAGCAGCTTCCTCGGCCTCTGCCTGTGGCCGCTGCTCTAGGGGAGTGCAGCGGCTCCCACCCGGAGTTCGAGCTCATTAAGGGTCATAGAGATGGCAGCGATTAGAGCTAGCGGCCGCTTGTACAATGGGAACCCAAAGCAGACGTCTGTCTACTCGCAGAGCAAAGCCACAGGCAGCAACAGCGGCGGCGGCAGCAACGACGGCGGCGGCGGCGGCGGCGGCGGCGGCAGCGGCAGCGGCAGCAGCGGCAGCCGCAGCAGCAGCAGAACTAGCAAAGCATCATTGTCTTCATCAGTAGCAGCTAGCTACTGATGCCCAACAACCTTCCTCTTAGCTACTAGAAGGAAAGGAGAATCTAAATCCTGGACAGTTGTGATAATTACTAAAATAGCAACAGCTTCTAATTAAAAGATTTACTCTTTCTCTTCTTGCAAATGCCATTGTGCTCAGACCTACAGAAAGACTACCCCCTCCACAATCCCTACCATAACCCCTGAAATAATGTTTTGGGTGGGATTCCAGCTCTCAAATTTCGTGACTCTTCATTAAGGGTTCTTTTATACATGGATCTCTGTCTTGGAAGTCCTAAAGGGTGTCACTATTAAGTTCTTGCAATAGGCTCCCTAAATTAGAGAAAAAACATACTTGGATATTTATAGTAGATTTTGTAGGTAGAAGTTAAAGTCTTCTGCTTTACTGACACAAAGCATGAAATCCATTTCCTAGCTGTGTGAATTTTCTCACAGAAATCTCTCTTCTCCATCTTTCCAATGACTTTCTGTGCAAAAACATGCATCTGCATCTTAGCCTCTTCCTCACTTGCTGAGACCATTTGGGCATTCAAACTGATTGAGAGGAAGTCTGAAAGATCATGGAACTTCCAAAGGAACTTAATATAATGAATGCAATTTGATGGCAACATTTACCATAGATATTATGTAAAAAACCATAATTATAATTTTTTTTGTTGACTTCAGACACTAGAAATAAAAGAGGTGAAACTCTCCAAGGTGTCCCCTGTCCTGGTGATTTTCTGAAGAGGTATATCAAGGTATTTTAGCACTTGAAACCTAGACAAAGCTGATCATGGTACTGCTTTTCCTCAAAGAGGAATATCTTTACTATGAGCTAATGTGGTATGCTATTGAACTTATAAAACACATTCATGCTTTCCTTGGCAGGTCCAGGAGAAGGAGATGGCTAACAAAAGTCATATAGATTAGAATCAATTCACCTTATCTGGTAACAAAAAATAACATCATGTCAGCAGTGTGAACATCTGAACATTAAGTAACACAATATGATTTGATAGTTGAATACATAATCAGGTATGGCCAGACATATAGGTCACTGCTTACTCAGTAAAGCGACTACTCAGTCTATTTACAGGGGCCTGGAGGAAAGAAGGTTTCTCTCTTGATATAAAAGTGAAATATGAAAAGGAAAAAGGTCTTATTTCTAGGACTGAAGTGTTTATATTGGCTAGTCTCTATCTTATAGCAGAATTTGCATATGTATAGCTTCCCCAGTGAACTTTAATTTTGTAAATTTAGCATATTATGGCATGTGCCATATGTATGCTTGATTTGCACAAATCTGTCCATTTGATATTTGAAAAAGATGGACAGAAGGGTAAGGACTCCTTAATGAAAGAAACTTAGGTAGTAAGATAATGACAATGTTTCCTGGTTCATCAACTGTGGAGGATACATGACTTTTAATGAATGAATCTTTCTGGAAGGAAAAAAAAACAGTTTCCCTTAAATAAAGGAGTTAAATTTTTTTCTTTTATATTTTGACCACTATATATGTGGTTGATTGCTTTGAATAAAGTCTGGAATTTTTTGAATTTTGTGGATTCAATTAAAACTTAGTTCTTTTTAAAACTTGTTTTTATAAGTATGCCTACCTTTTAAAAAAAAAGACAAGTCCATAAAAATCTAAATGCACAAAGTAGATAATTTTGAGGCAAAATAAGTACTTTTAGAAAAGGTTTTTCCTTCTTTTTAGAACTTATAATAGGTTTCCTTTAAATAGTTAGTTCCTCTATAAGTATTTAAAACACAATTCACATTTTAAATGTTCGCTTTTCAGGAATGCTATAGTTTAAGACCAGAACTTAGAGTTAGATGGGAAATCAGAGGCTCCTCATCTTCATTTAAAAAATAAAGAGGAAATGAGGCAGATGGGTTGCCCAGTGGATAGAGAGCCAGGCCTGGATCCTGGAGGCCCTGGGTTCAAATATGACTTTAGATACTTCCTACCTATGCAACCCCAGGATCAGTGTGACCACTTAAACCCAATTCTTTAGACCTTACTGCTTCTTACTACTTAGACTCTTCTGTCTTGGAACTGCTATGGTTTCTAAGAAAGAAGGTAAAGGTTAAAAAAAAAAGGAAACTGAGGATCATAGAAGTCAATGGATTTCTGCAGGTTCATAGTGCTAATGATTATGAGGGGGATGTGGTTTGAGAATTTGAACACAGGCCTTCAAGAATCCAGTTCCAACATTTATTCTACCACATCATAGTATTTCTCAGCAGAAAAAGAAATAAAAAACACAAGTTTAGGAAAAAGAGGCTGGATTTGAAAGCCAGCTATGCCTTTAACTAATCGTGTGACCCAACTAAACAATATCTACAAGCCTCATTTTCTTCATCTGTAAAATGGGGAAAATATTTGTCTTGTCTTTCTCAGAATCCTTGTGATTATTAAATGAAATAATAGGACATGGAATGCTAGGACTAGAAGATAGCCTTGAGCCCCTCATCTTAAGATGAGGAAGTCAACTCAAAAACATGGAGTTACTCAAGGCCATTTAGCAAGATGTGACCTCTTGATCCCTCTGCTCTTTCTATCACACCATGTTGCTTCTATAATAGGGATAGATATGCTTTCCAAACTATAAAGTCATATACATGGGGAAGTTGAAAATGGTATGATCCAAATCATTGCATAAATAAGGCTTACCAATGTGACAGTTTCTCCATTTGTCTTTGAATATGTAGAGGCTGTTAAAACTATGAAACTTGTTGTAATGGTTATTTGTCTCATTACAGTAGGAGAAAACACTTCTCCATCCACTCACCAGCTAAGACTAGCTCTTAGCCCTATAGCTGGGAAAAAAGAGGGGATGGGGATATTGGGAAACATTGTACTGAACCATAACTAAGTAAAGGCTGCGGGGGGGGGGGGGGTTCCTAAGAAAAGAATTTTGATCGGAAGAGGGAGTCTAACCAGAGAAAGAACTTAAAATGATAATAAAGAAGGGGATAATAATAATAATAAAAAGCAAGAGGGAAAACTTATAGGCTGGAGCCACTATGGTAGAAAGAGAAATGAGGAAGAAATATGAGACCCTGGAAGCAAAGAATAGAGGGGATATGATCTTGAAACCAGAGAGAGGATGATGGTACAACTGATGCTCAGAGAGGGACTTGGCTGTGAAAGGAGAGAAGGGAAAAAGAAAAGGGAGAGTGTGATGAACTGACAGTTGTTTGGATCAGAGAGAACTGGGCATACATCTCTAGAGAAGGTGAGAACATTGAAGAAGAAATCAGATGAAGAAAGGAGAAAGGGCTATTAGAAAGTCTTAAGAAATGAAAAGCAAAGCCCAATTTTGTCACATGAGGGGAAGTAAAGCCAAACTTGAAAATTTGGAGTTAAAGCTATTTGAAGAAAAAAAGAGAATCACAATATGAATGGATTATTTTTTTAAAAAGTTATATCATGAAGAGTATCATTAGTTTATGCCACAAATTTAGTTATGTTCTCAATGTACATACCATCTTTCTCCCACTCTAATAGAGATATTCTACAGCAAAGATTTTATCCTTGTTTCCTGATGGTAGTGTTATAAAGAAGTTGTCCTGTTTATAATAAAACATGAAGACTTTAGAAGTTCTTTTTAAATAAAGTTTTACAGGGAAAAGAACCCCATATCAATCAATCAGTAAACATTAAGTACTTTCTATGTGCCAGGTACCATGCTAAGTGCTGGGGATAAGAGGGGCAAAAGATGGTTCCTCCCCTTAAGGAGCTTATAATCTAATAGGAGAAACAATATGCAAAGAAATATATACAAAGCAAATTATGTTCAGGATAAACATGAAGCAATTAAAAGAGAAAGCATGGGAATTAAGAGGGGTTAGGAAGGGCTTCTCATAAAAGATAGTATTTTAATTGGGACTTATAAGAAGCTAGGGAGGTCAGTATTAGGATTGGAAGAGGGAGAGCATTACGGGCCTCTGGAATTGCCAAAGAAAATTCTTGGAGCTAAGAGAGATGGAGTATTTTGTTGGTACACTAGTCGAATGCCAGGGTCACTGGATTGTGTTGGGAATTAAGGTGTAAGAAGATTGTAGAGATGAGGTGTGGGGGTTGGGGGTGTTGGGGGTCTATGTTATGGAGGGCTTTGAATGTCAGGGTATTTTGTATTTGCTCTTGGAGACCATAGGAAGCCATTGGAGTTTATTGAGTAAGGGGAGAAACATGATCAGACCTGTGTTTTAGGAAATCACTTTAGTAGTTAAATGGACAATGGATGAGAGTAGGGAGAGACGAGGTTGGTAGATTTACCTGAAGGCTATTGCAGTAATCCAGGTATGAGATGATGAGGACCTGTGCTAGAGTGATAGCAGTGTCAGAGAAGAGGATGGGGCATATTTAAGAAAGGTTGCAATAATGAAATCAACAGGTTTTGGCAATAGCTTGCATTTGGGGAGTAATGTTGGGGATGAGAGATAAGGAAAAGTCCTGGATGACTCTTAAATTGTAGGACTAAGCCTGGGAGGATAGTATTGCCCTCTATAGTGCTGAGACAGTAGGAGGTGAGGAGGGTTTAGGGATAAAGATCATTGACATATTGAGTCTAAGATGTTTACAGGATACCCAGTTCAAAATATCTGAAGTTCTAGATTGGGGATAAGCAGAGGTCTTGGGATAGGAAGATTGATTTGAGAATCATTAGCACAGAGATAGTAATTAAATTCTGGAGGAGAATCCAGCAAAGAAGGCAGAGAAAGAGGGGTCAGAAAAGTCAGAAGAAAACCAGGAAAGAGTAGTTTTCCAGAAACCCAGAGAGAAAAGGGTATCAAGGAGAAGAGAATGATCTGTAGTGTTAAAGGTTGCAGAGAAGTCAAGGAGAATGAATATTGTGAAAAAGTCATTAGATTTGGCCATTAAGATATCACTAGTGACTTTGGAGAGAGCACTTAAGGTCACATAAGTCAGATTGTAAGAGAGTGAAAGGAGAGAAACTGGAGCTATATTGTACATAGATTTTTAAAAAGGAGTTTAGGACTCTATTTACCAGGGATGGAAGGATCAAGTGAGGGTCTTTTGTTTTTTGTTTTTCAGAAAAAAAGAAATATGGGCATGTTGTAGGCAGTAGGTAAGAAGTTAGTAGAGAGAGATTGAAAGTAAGTAAAAGAATAGAGGGAATTGAACTTGGCAAGGAGAAGGAGGAAATAGTGGCAAAAGACATCTGAGAGATATGAGATGAAGAAGAGGGGACAAGAGAGAATTTATGGAGAATGGCTTCAATTTTTTTTCTTTAAAATCTGAAGCAAGATTATCACCTCAGAGAGTAAGAAGGGGGGAACCATGAAAAGTTCAAGTAAGGATGAAAAAGGTAAAGAGCCTCTGTGGAGAGTGAGATAGTGAGTTGATAAGGCAGGTAGAGTAGGATTGCCTAGCATTAGTGACGGCTTTGTTGAGGTTGTGTAACATAAACTAGTAGCTACTCAAGAAAAATGATGATTCCCCTTTCCATGATTATCCATGTTAATAGAGATTTACAGTATTCTCACAATGGTCATCTGAAGTAGATAAGGCAAGAATTACCCTAAGGTGAGAAAATTAAAGCTCAGATTCTAACAATAGTATGCTAGCAAATATTTAACAACTGGATTTCCTTAAAAAATGAATATTGGACAAATTTTAAAGTTTAGTTTACAGCACTAACACTTTCTTCATTATTTTCTTTTGTCTAGATAATCAACAAAACAAAAAAAAACATGCCCTGATTTTTAGTATTTACCAATCTCCAAATGTAAATGCATACACTTAAAATTTATCAGTTGACTCTCCAGAGTGAGTATGAGCTAGCTTCAGCTCACCTGCAGCTGAGAGATGAACCTAGGCTTCCTGATTTCAAATCCAGTTCTCTTTCTACTATACTAGCTTAATTTTTTTTTGGCAGTGCTTTTCCCTGTGATATAGACAGGGCAGTACCATTCCCACAGGTGAGGAAACTGAGTCTCATGATATACCTGCTGTTACATTTTCTAAAAATAGATGTACATTTTTGCTTTCATACAACAATGTTCTATGCAATATAGAACTAGAATATACTGTTATATGTTTGTTTGTTCTTGTTTGTTCTCTCTTGTAAATCCAATGTCCATCAAAAGAATGTAAATGCACTGAAGTCAGAAACTGTCTAATTGTATTCTTCTCAGTCCCCTGTATTCTTAGTAAGACCTACTTCCCATTATATTGAGAATATAGGAGATGATTGATAAACTGTTTGACTAGCTGATACACTTATAATGAAGTTAATCAAATTCTGCCATCTAATGAGTTTTTCTCCTCTCACCTCTTTTTCATTTTGAACTTTCTTTTCTATTTTGCATATTTCCCTTGGCCTTTATCAAATAGTTTTTATTTTGAAATTAAAAAATCAATCAATCATCCAATCAAGTAATCATCCAGTCAGCAAGCATTTATTAAGCACAAAAGAGGTAGGCATTATCCATCTTGCTGATTATAGAAGGTCAAATAATATTGGATTTGGAAAGAACTCTGAAGGTCACCTAGTAAAACTTCCTCATTTTACAGATACAGAAAATGGGACCCCTAGAGATTAAATGACTTGTCCAAGTTCCCATAACCATTAGCACCAGCATTTAGGACTAGAGCCAAAATCTTCTAAGCTCAACACTCTCTTCATGACAACATTATACTCTACAGACCTCTCTATGTCCAGCCATTCTTAAGGCCAATAAATAGTAGGTAGCATAGTATAATTATTGATTAGTATATGGGATATTGATTTTTCTTTCTTGTAGGGAACCTTATATTATACCTAGATGGTTCTTGTGTCTTATCCACTCCAGAAAAAACTGGACTACTCACTTTATCCCAAACTTGTCCTACCCTTTCTTTTTGCTCACTTGATTGTCTATTCTTGGGATATACTCCTTTCCTCTCTTCTTCTGCCAGTTGAAAGCCTATCCATAAAGTCTTTCTTGAATCAACCAAATGGCATTTTTACTTCCTCCCATTCATTTCTATTATAGGATTCCCAACTTTACTAGAAAGTACTGGCCAAATATAAAGAATTTATTAGCTAATCTTAAATACTTTCCCTTCTTTCCCTTCCTTGACTCTCTTTGGAGCCTGGGGAGATTTAGGACAACACAAACAAGATAGCAATTGCTTTATCTGAATACCTCCTCCTATTCTTTATATGAGATCATGGTAGTATATAATATCTTTTCAATGGCGCCCATTGCCTCTCTCTTTCCATTGCTCTTAAGGATATCCAAAGTATTGATTCTTTAAGGGTCATGAGGTTTAATGATTCACAGCCAAGCAGCACCACTAGGAGAATATTGGTGGTAAAAAATATGAGTTTTCATGTCAGGTAGCAGCTTGGGATTATTGAAAGGGCTGCTTAATTTTTCAAATTCATTACAGCCTGCTCTCCTCCTCCTATTCAATTCTGGGCTAAGCTCATTGTCCATTTGCAATGCCTGTACAAAATATATGGACTGATGGACTAATTCAATAGGCTACCCATTCAATTGAATCTATTTGTGTCATCAGTGACAATAGGACCACTACATTTGTATGATGGTGACTCAGAACTTAACTGCTTTGGGCAGAAATGGAAATGGCACTTATCAAGTTAGGTCGAGAAATAGCACACTAGTAGAAAGAACGATGGATTTGTAATCAGGAAGCCATAGGTTTGAAGATTGCCTCTGAGACTTCCTAGCTGTGTGATCATGGAATGTCATTTCTCTGATTTCGGTTTGACAACTGTAGTAGTATGCCTCATTGTGTCACAAAGATGACCCTCAGGCTTCACATGTAAGCTCTAGCATATTCTATCATGTTGGAAAGGCTTCAAGTATGATCTAGGCAGCAGATCAAGTCTGTTTTCTGAGATCCAAAATAGCTGACCATAGAGAAGCCCATCCCTGCTAGGCTGGCCATTTGATGATGACTTCTTTTTTAGTCCTTGCAAACCATGAAGCAAAGAAGAAAAAGAAAAAGAAAAAGAAAAAGAAAAAAATTACCTTTTACCCTGTGAAGTCTTCTTTCACTTCTGCTAAGTATCATATAGTTTTTAGATGCTCTATAAACTTAAATTTTACAATTTGTACTTTAAATGTAAGATCCTTGTCCAATGACTGAGAGACCAAATTGCTGAAGAAGATGAATCATATTAACTTTGACGTTCTTGCTATAAGTAAAACCAGAAGGAATAAGGAAGTTGTAGCTAAATGGAATAATGACACATAGGTGTTATTCTTGAAGAGGAAAAAAGGAGTTGGTAGAGGGAGTTTTATAGTATTACTGAAAGTTAAGAAATTTATTGAGATATTTAGTCACCAGGTATTGCAAAACAAAGTCATTATTTGTAGTAAGACCATAATGAAAATAATTGTAGCTTCTGTACCATCAGGAACTGAAACAATTCTTTAAAGAACTCTATAAAATTATCCAGATTCAATCAGCATACACTCTGATTCTTGTTCTTAGAATGCAAAAGTAAAAAAGAGCAAGGATGGGAAAAAATATATAGGAAAATAGTTGAGGAAGAAGAAATGAAAGACATCAAAAACTTGTAGTAGGTTATATAGAAGCTTCATGCCTCTTTATCTAGGGAAGAAAGCAGTAGCCATTGGTCTTGGTGATCACCAAATAACTGCATAAAGAAAAAAAATTGTTTGGAAAAGACTTGTTATTGATGTATGTTATACCTGAGTCAGCTGCCTGTATTCAGTCAGACAATTGACTCAATACATAGTATTGATTCTAAGATGGAAGGTAAGGGTTAAAATAAAAGAACTAACATCATGATTAGTAAAAAATAAGAAAGAATAAGTGGAAAAATACATAATCAAAATACTATTTTGATTAAAGTAATTAAAAATAAAAAATTAGAAATGGAAAAACAAATAACATTAACATTCATACAGATTATGATATTTCTTTCAGATTTTTAACCAGGTTAATTATACGCTGCAACAAGGAGACAAAAAAAGGTCAGAAAGAATCCTAGTTAGCAAATAGCTGACTTACTTGCCAGATGGAGAGAGAGATAGCTCCCCAAAGCAATAATTTCAGGCTAAAATATGGATTTGTTTATAAAATCCTTAAAGCATGATAGAGAATTATGAGCAATTTTGTCTCATAAAGTATAGAGAAGCAGCAGAAGATAAAACCAGATTAAAGAAAGTTTGGCAAGACCTCTAAATAAGCAAAGTCATCCCAAGGGAATTCAAGAATGAAAATGGAACAAGAACTACAAATAGAAGAAAAATGGAAAAGATTTGCAAAAAATAATCTTGGCAAACCATTTTTTCCCTTCAGAGATTGAGGAACAAACCACAGCCTAGACTGTACTTACAGAAGAAGTAGAAATGGCACTAAAGCAAAAATATATGGGAAAACCTACTGAATTTAAATATATATTTATATACATATATACAAGAATATATGTGCATATATATGATATGTATTAGAAATGATACATTCCTGAGTAGTTTGAAAGACTGATATATAAGGCTTATGAAGGAAGAAAAGGTACCAAGGAAACAGAAAAATCTTAGATCTTATTAATACCAAAAGAAGGCAAATGAAAGAACATCAATAATTATTGATCTACATGCTTAATCTCCCATCTATACAAAATCTTTATAAGAGTCATCTATAAATGAATCAAGAGCATCCTCAATAAGAGTATTAGTGAAGAGTAATCAGGCTTTCACAAGCAATATTCAATAGAGGACCATAACTTTACAATTGCATAATTAATGGAAGAGATATAGAGAATATGCAATCTCATTGTGCTTATTGTTTTTATGTTTTTGATTTTGCAAAACAAGTGTTTTGATTTGGTAGAATAAAACCATCTAATAGGATCTCTTATGATAAATTGTCTGCCATTTTAATATCAAAATCAAGATTCTTTGGAGGTTATAATGAATAAAATAATTGGGTTCAAAGATCCTTCAACAATAAATATCAAACAAAGGATAAAATAGGAAGATGTATATTTGTCAAATGTTTTTGCTATTGTGATGGAAGAAATCCAGTGCAGAGCCCAGGGTGAAGAGACATTCTCTCTGTTTGGTGAGGTCCTAATATTGTACTGGTGGCATCAAGACTCAACATTGCAGAGACTCTTGGATATAATCTGTAATCATTCAAAGATGTTTGGACTATCTATCCATACAGGAAAGACCAAGTAGATGAAGAATATCTATTCCCAGGTTGTCACATGCATGTTATTTGAGAGAGACAGTACAGACCTTGTGCAACTGTATCTCACTTAAATTCAATTCCCAGGCTAGTTAGTCATGACCCTCCCATGATGCCATTGTTTCTTTTTGAAAATGAAGGATGAATCATGGCTGAATAGGAAGAATGGGGTGGGCCAGATTAATTTTGAGAATTTGGAAATGTCTTTTATTAATCTCAGGCTTCTCATGAAAGCACAGGACCATCTTGTTAATAATAACACTGTACCAGTGTTGCTATATGGGAATGAGACATGGAATATTACTGCTTCTGAAGAACTACAATTAAGTATCTTGGTGGGGAACAATAGAAAGGCATCCTGCTTGATATAAGCAGGATGCAATATATAATTTTTGAGGAATTTTGAAGAAGTATAAATATGAATGAAAATGAATAAAAGATATCATTCAAAGATACATCTAGGTGGTCAGTGGACTGAGAGCCAGGCCTAGAGATGAGAGGTTCTGGGTTCAAATCTTACCTCAGATATATCTGAGTTGTATGGCCTTGGGTAAGTCACTAACCCCCCATTGCCTAGCCTTTACTGCTCTTCTGCCTCAGAACCAATACAGAGTATTGGTTCTAACAGGGAAGAGAAGAATTTTTTAAATGTCATTAAGGAATTCTGTGATAAGAAGAAATGGTGGGAGTCAGGAAAATCTGGGTTCAAATTTATTCTCTGACACTTTCTAGCTACGTGATAGTGGGAAAATTATGCAACTTTACTGCCCCTCAGTTTCCTAATTTGTAAAGTGGGAATAGTAGTATATTTAGTTCTTAATTCACTGTGACTATCAAATGAGGTAATAAATACAAAGCCCTTTAAAATTCTTAAAATATGGAATGCATATCAGTTATTATTGTTTGTAATACCACTGGTCAAAATGATGCTAATTGACAACTCACCAACTAGTGATATAGCTGAAAAGGGAGAGGGCATGATTTCCACTCCCAACTTTTTATATTCTTTGTGACCATTTGTGAGGCCCGATTTGTACAAAATCTCTGCAAAAGGATGCTGAAATAAAGAGATCTAATGTTGACACCTTTCTTGACTTGTAAAACCTTTTTAGGGGGTTGGCATTGAGAAACTGACATTTTGTTCTTCAGAATGCTACCCAATTTATGATATAATAGTGAGAACACTGCACCTTTCTCATTTCTTCTCTAATGCCTTCTGACAATGGCTTTCACTTTCAGTGTAAAACAAAATGGCAAGACTAGTATGAATTTCACTATTTCTGACAGTTAAATATATAAATTGTGCCTTTTCTCAGACAAAATAACAAAATGCCACCTTTGGATGGTGAACATTTACTTAAGGAATATAATGTTGAAGTATAAAAAAATCTCTGCCATTGTTTTTTGAGAAATAATTGCTGTATCTGGACCTCTATTATCAGAGAAGGTGACATTTTGCAACCCAACTCTTCTCAGCCTTCTTTGTGGAGATGAAAGTGGTGAATATGGTTGTCCTGGGTTGGACATATTCAGGATGGAAAGAATTTTGCTAATCTTGCTTATGAGCTTTTATTTGCATAACTATTGGATTTCATGAGTGAGGAACTTCCACTTCATGCAAATGTATAATAATATTTACTGTTACAAGAAATGTAGCTGACCCCCATCTTGAGAGTGCAAGAATTCAATGAGCGAAGGGTAGGTAACCCTATGATATCATAGATCCTGAATCCAGAGAGGGACAAGAGGGTGAAGGAGAAGATGCATTGGCCTTGGATCCCAGTGATTTAAAGGTGGAAGGGGTATCAGAGGGTTATCTGGTTTAATACCCCCATTTTGCAGATGAAGGAACTGAGGTCTGAATTGGTTAGAGTTCGAAGTCTTGGACTTGAATCACTTCATATCACATATTACTTGGGTATATTTAGGCAAGTTTTTTTAACTTCTGTGGTCCATGATTTCTTTACCAGAGACAGCTAAATGGAATAGTGGTTAGAGGTTTATGCCTGTAGTCAGAAAGATCTGAGTTCAAATTTGGCCCCAGGCCCTTATTAGTTATGTGATACTAGAGAAGCCATTTAGCCTCTGTCTGCCTCAATTTCCTTCACTGGACACAATAACAAAGATAATAAAGTGGATGTAATAACAGCATCTATCTTCCAGGATTGTTGTGAGGATTAAATGAGATAATATTTGCAAAGTAGCACAGGACTTGACACATAGTAGGTACTCAATAAATGCTTGTATCAGTCAAGCATACTAATACCAGGTCTTTACTGTGGCAAACAAGCACTTCATAGCATTATCACAACTTTATAGAAAATGGTTTTATGGAAGAAACAGGGGAAAAAATTAGAGACCTTTGAAGGAACAAGGGTCATAGACCAAAAGCTCTCCAGTATAGATGCTCAGTAGCAGCACTAAACATGAGGTTAAGGCCATGAAGCTTACTTTTACTACAGTTTCTTCTAGAGAAGTGAGGCATAAACTCAGTGCAATCTTTGCTGCCAAGCCAGGGGCAAAGAAAATGAGCTTAAGTACCTTCCTTGCTTGGTAAATAAGGCCAGTCTAGACTGCACATTTTCTTCAGGCTATTCCTTTTGTCCTACCTCCTGAAGTTGCTTAGTTGGGGTTGTCTGTAGTAGTTCCTAAAACTAGCACGCTGTCAGATGTTTATCCTCCTCAATTTGCTCAGGGTGAAGACAAAAAGGAATATCTATATAACTATATTTAGATAATAGATAAACTCTATTTTACTTCAACCTGCAGTCTTGCCATTTTTAGGGAGCAAATCAATGGTTACTACTTAGTTCCAAGGGCTATATATAGAACCTGAATTTCTCTAAAGGAAGTCATACTGCCTCTGAATAAGTACCTTATTTATATAGATTCCAATGTTGGGCTAATCGGCTATCTCTACAAGGATTTAAGGGTAAAATAGGTAAGGAGAAAAGGAAGTGGAATGGTTTTCTTTTTCTTATTCCTTACACTGTCTTCCTCCATCATCAGAGCCGGAGCTTGAAGGTTAATTAGTACAATCTTTTAATATTTACAAATTTTTTTTACTCCAAGTCATACAGGTAACATAACTATGATTTGAACTCAGGCCCTTTGAATCCATATCTAGTGATGTTTTCTATGATCCTACAGTTCCCTACCATTATTCCAAACTATCTGCTCTTATGTCCCAGAGCTAAGGCACAGAGAAAGAAATAAGAATCCAGGAAAGGAGAAGAGATGAAAAAAGGAAGGCAAGAGGGAGAATGGGCTGCAGATTGGAGTATATCAAGAGTTTGAATTTGGAAACGGAGCACATGGGTTTGAATTCCATCCCTGCCAATTGTTGTCTAGGTGATTATAAATTTCTTTATCAGAGAAAGTCTCAGTTTCCTCATTGATAAAATAGAGACAATAGTAGAACCTACCTCACAGGGTTGTTGTGAAGTTCAAATAAGAATATTTGTAAAAGACTTTGTAAATTTTAAAACATTATATAACTATTTTGATGATGATGATGATGATGATGATTCCAGTTCTGAGTGGGTAGGAAATGCTTCAAAAACCTCTAATAGCTAAGATATGATGTATCTTAGAACTCTCTTCCAGTGGTCTCTCTTTCAGATTCAGAATATAGAACACTTGAACATAGAGAATAATTGTTAAGGATGAAGTGACAAAGTCAGTCAAATATATTATTTAGTGCCAGGTAGGAAAGAACATTAAAATCCCTTGATTACTTTTCTTGAATTTGCCAAAAGTGACTACTAATTACATACATAGCCTTATAGTTTTATGAAAACAGATTTCAAAGAAAATGGTCATAGCATTAGATTGCAGTCAAAATACAGTACAACCAATCTTCAATTTATGAAATTGTTGTGTTCAAAAAGCCGACCTGTAAGTTGCTTGATTGGAACATGGAAGGCATTTCCCTACTGAGAATTTTACGTGGTAGTGCATTTATGACAAAAGGTTACATTAACATTATATTTCATATGAATTTAGGCAACAAACATTCTGAACAGGGGTCCATAGGCTTTACTAGACTTCTCTAAGGGAGTCCATGAACCAGGAGAACATTGTATGCAGTAACAGCAATGTTGCGGAATGATCAACTGTGATAGATTTAGCTACTCTCAGCAATACAGTATTCAGGAATAATTCTGAGGGATTTATGACACAGAATGCTAGCCACCTCCAGAGAAAGAACTGTCAGAGTTGGGAAGCAGATCAAAGCATACCATTTTTCCTTTACTTTTTTTTTATTTGGGGGTTTTGGTTTTATACGATTATTCTCTCACAAAAATGAACAACATGGAAATATGTTTTGCATGATAATGCATATAACCCAGATCAAATTGCTTGCTAGCTCTGGGAAGGGGGAGTGAAGGGAGAGAGGGAGAAAACTGGGATCATATAACTTTGGGAAACTCATTAGGAAATGTGTTATTACACATAATTGGTAAAATAAAATATCTTTATAATATAGGGGTTCATGACACACAAAATGTTGAGCCCCTTCCTTAGAGAGAAAGGCATTGACTAGCATCTGGGAGTAGAAAAGGTATTCTGTAGAAAATACATCCAGAGATTTAATTTGGGATTAACTTTGAGAACATCTTTTCTCATGGATCAGGAGCTTTAATAGCATAGAGGTTGATCAAGGTAGAATGAAACAAGAAGATAGGAGGAACTATGAGCCCAGAGAGTTGAATGTAAGGCCTTCAGCTTCCTGCTTGGGTGAGCTGTTCTCTGACAGTCCCACCTCAGCTCTTCAGTCATCCCATTCTTTTTGTCCAGAGTCCCTAGGGATTGGACTGTGAGTTTTCTTTTCACTGTAACCATCAGATGCTTCAGCCCTTGGCTTTGCTCCTCCTTGGACAACTGAATGTCAGAATATAGTCTTACAGTTTCTTTATTTAACCTCTTATTCCTGGAATAGGTACACAATCCCTCAAACACTCTTCACAAGTTTGTTTGTTTTTTATTGCTAGTTACACTGGAGAAATGAGGTTGGGGATAGATTGGCTCTCTCCTATGCCTCCCCCTATATTCTATTTCTTCTCTTAGGCTGTAGAGAAAGATGGTCACACACACATATATTAATAAATGTATTTGAATTTACAAAGGACTGAAGCATGATTAATCTATGTTCCTGGAAAAACAAGATAGGCTGTTTAGACTCTCCTGGGTATTTATCCTGGGATGAGGATAAGCAGAACCACTACACATCTTATGCCATTAGATTTTCCCTGGGACAGACCCTGAGGTGAAGCAAGAATTAGAGGCAGGGTGATCCCAGCTAGGATGAGGCTAAGGAAAGAGGGGAAAGAAATTCCAAGCAACACAGCAACTATGGAGAGAGAGACTTACTTTGGCCACTGGGGTACAAGCCCAGGACAGCCATTTCTGGGTGACTATTGATAGGAAAAAAGGCATATATCAATATATTAATGGGACTGGGTATACAAGAATAGGGAGCAGTCTGCATAATATATCTTTAAATGAGGTTGGTGCTGCATACAATGATAATAATGTGAAACTGGTATCTTGCTTGACATGATAAACAATGATTAAATTATTTAAAATGATGAAAAACTGACTTCCATTCTACAGAGATTGCCTCTTTGCCTTACCTAAAACATCATGCAAGCCAAATTCAATATTTTGATCTTGATTTTAGACTCTACAACCTAGAAAAAACATTCTAAATACTACTAGTTTGTTAGAGCCTTTGTGAGCCTTCTTTTGATGTTAGTAATTCAGTGTAGGGCCAATTAACTATAGTTTTATTGAAGGCCAGCATTCCTTACAATAATTTTACTATTCTATATTATCCTACATTATGACATGCACATTTGACCTCAGAAATTATATTATTATCACTTGAGACTTTTGACCAAAGAAGATCTTTTTCTTTTTCTTAAAGTGTGCTTTTGACAAATAATTTAAATTTGCACTTCTGAGATCAAAAAGTTTTACAGATGACTCTTATTTTTGTATGCGAAAAACCCTAATCAGAGAAAGATAACAGAGAAAGTATCAGTCTGTGACAACAGTAATTTAAAGTGAATATATCTTACCATAAAACCTAAGCCCAAATTATGCATTATTTAGAACTATTTTTGTAATGATATATCAAAGATTTCCAAAGTCATGAAAAAAATATAATGTCTTTAGAGGATGCCCTTAATATGCTGTCAATTTAAGCATCCCTTTCAAGTCAACTGACTTTTAAAGAAGGGACATATCATGGGGAGAATGATAATAGCACAATCAGTATTTAGAGAAATGACTCCTTTTCAGGGTTACCTTTCTCTTAAATTCTTTCCAAGGTTACAAAATGATAGAGGTTCAATACATGAATATGCTGCAACCCAATATGAGAGTATGAATTTAAGGGATAGATTAAATAAGAGGGTGATTATTTGTATTACAAAGAGACAGGACTTGAACAAAGGGATTCTTTTAGGTATTAAGCTCTGCTGCTGAAGGTAAATGTTTGTTTACAGATCATTGATGAAAAGGCTCAGGGCTGTCTTGGGCTAACCTGAGTCTAGTTTTCCCTGAAATGCAGATGAATCTTTCTTCAGTCTTTTGTGTACCCAAAGAACCTATTAACACAAATGTGCCATTTTTGTTTTCCTCTGATTAAAGAAAAAAAAAAAGATGAGAATTAGTGTGTTAGAAACCACTGCAGATTGAGGGCTAAGAAGAAAAACCATAAAGACAAATGCCAACAGGAACTCATGATTTGATTTACAAAAATTCAATGTATATACAACTTTTCCAAAAAAACATCCATTGCATAAAATGTGGCATGGCTGCATTTGCTTTTTAGGTTTCAAAGACCAAATTTTTTAGAGGTGAATATCATAGAGAAAAAAATGTTTGAGACCAATTGGAAGAGTTTCTTCAACTTGTGCTATGATTTTGTGAGCCAATATTCTAGAAGAAAATTGTTTTTGCATTGATGTTTTTGGTACACAGTAGGGAAAATAGCCCCCTGAGCAATACATTCAATATTCTTGTGCATGAAGCTTCCATTTACATGAATAGATGCTGGCTTTTCATTTAATTTTTATTCCTTTTAAGGGAAAAAAGCATATTGTGTGAAATAAGAGTTTGTTTAATATAATCCTTCTATCACTGAATGTTTGTGTAACCGAGACCAAGGGTATCTCTTTTAATTATCCTTTGCTAATGAACTGACCATTGTTTCTACAGTCTGTTGGGCTGGAGAGAAAATGAGAAACATTATGGAAAATTAGTTATTACATTTAATCACTTTGATCATATATGGATGCTGCTAATGTTTGTCAGGTCTTCGCATCCTCTCAGAAAAGGCCAGACTAGAGCTCAGCTCTCACATAGAGCATCAGTGCAAGGCACTGGAATAGGGCCAAAGGGACAATGCGTTTTTATATATGCCTGTAAGAATTAAAATGTCCCAAAATGAGGAAAACATCATAGATTCTCATCTTGAACAACTAACCTTTCTAAAAGAAACAATGGGGGCCAGGGCTAAAATCACCCCAGCTTAAAGTTTTAGAAGCTAGGCTTTGCCTGTGGTCTAAAATACTCTCATTAAATGAATATGAAGGGTGCTCAGTAGAATGGCTAACAATAGGAATCAGACTCCTTTGCCTATACAGAATTCTGAGATACAGGGTGTCCCAAATGTCTTAGAGCTGTTTCAACTTCGCTGCGATGCCTTAGTGACATGAAATTGCACCCAGACTTTTGGACACTCTGTGAGTCGTTTTCTGTTGCAGGCTGGTGCTGTTAAAAAAAAACTTAAAAAGGCTCAATATTCCTCTCATATTAGCTACAAAATAATAGAACACAATTATTTTTTTAGTAAAAGGTTATTTTCTGATTTATAGTCAAGTGAAAGTTCAGTGTTGTCTTTAAACATAAATTTGACAAAACTTTTCTAATTACTTCTATAAAACTTGCTAACCATGTCATTCATTTTGGTATAATTTTATTTTTCTGGATATGATAATAATAAACAATTTTGGAAAGCTGATCTCTCATTTTTAAATTCTTTCTTCTTTCTCTGCCATCTCTAAAGTTGGAATTATGTGACAAGAGGACAGTTTTTGAGAACATAATCAGTTAGTCATCTAACTGCTATATATAAAAATTAAAATGTTAGCCAGAGTAATGAATTTGTAGATAGAATTAAAATAACAAATCCATTATTTAAGTCCAATAAATCCATAAAATTAGTTGTGCATCATAGAAACAATATCACACTTGTACTTAAAAATGTAGCATCATGCAAGAAGTCAGAAAAGGATAGGAAATGAGGTAGTAAAACTTTATGGGAAATAGAAAAATACAGAGTATAATAATAAAATACCAGCAAAATGAAAGAAAATTAATAATTCTCTTCCTCTTTCTGACATGTTGAATATATAAGATTTTGGGAAAGGGATAAGAGAGTGCATCTGTCTAATGCCTCAAATCTCTTAATTTGGGACTTTTCTTAGACAGTCACATTCTAGGTACCATTAAGATAAATATCTTGTATTGAAAGGGAGAAGATATGAAAAAAAAGGCAGGCTAGTATGCTACATTCTTGTTATAAAAATTTAAATCCTATTGAAGGACTTATGGTTGCTGAGCCTGCGATAGCAACAGTTTCACATCTGCCTCACATATGGAATGCTACATCTTCTATAGCTGATGAAGTCTTATAGCTCACAGTTTGGTTGTTTTTTTTACTTTTTATCTGGGCACTTGACACTCAAGTGGTCTTTTTAAGAACAATCACACATGTACACACACATATATGCAGGCCAAGTCAAATTTCTGAATGGGGCAATGGGTAGGAAGTAGATGATGTAAATATGTGGAGAAGTGCTATTATTGCCCACTTCAAATGGAATATTGAATGGTAATCCCAATTGTAGTTTCCAAAGATCAACAGTATAAATTAATAGAAGTAGGGAAAAAAATTAAGCTCTGCCTACAGTACAAAAGTAAAGTCAATATTTAAGCCGGTTTGTATACAGTTATTTGCATGTTGTCTTCTCCATTAGATTGTTGCAAGCAGGTCAATCTGTCTGTGCATCCTCAGTGTTAGCAGGGTGTGTAGCGCATAATACATACTTAATCAGTTTATTGACTAATCTTTGATGGGAACCAATGCTTGCCTAAATTCTTAATATCACAATCTCCATCTTTAAAAGTACCATTGTGTCTAGGATAGACCTTGAAATACTTTGCCATTCAGTAAAATGTGAGCTTAATTAGAAGATATGAGGTTAGGACAAGTCTGCCTCAAAGCAAGATCATGGATTAGATGACCTCAATCAATCATTTAACATTTATTTATTAATTTTAAAAAAAACCAACCCGTTACCTTATGTCTTAAAATCAACATTCGTATTAATTCAGAGGCAGAACACTAAGGTTAGGCAATCGCACTTAAGTGACTTGTCCAGAGCCAGACAGCTAGAAAGTTTCAAAGGCAGATTTAAACCCAGGACCTCTGGTCATGAGGGCTGGCTCTCTATCCACTGAACCACTTAACTGCCCAATCAGTAAACATTTATTAAGCACCTAGTGTGTGCCAGGCATTGTGCTAAGTGCTCAGGACACAAAAGGAAGCAAAAGAAAGTCCTTGCCCTCAAGGAACCTACAATCTAATGGGAGAGAGCATGCAAACAAAAACACACAAAGCAAAGTATATATAGGACAAATAAGAAAGAAGGAAAAGAGGGAAAGCATTGGAATTAAGAGAGATCAGGGAAGGTTTCACGTAGAAAGTGGGATTTTAATTGAGACTTGGAGGAAACCTGAGAGGTCAACAGTCAAAGCAGAGGAAGGAGAACATGGAATCCCAGGAATATGGGGCAGCCAGGGTATGTTCCCAACTGAGAGATGGAGTGTCTTGTTCATGGATCAGTCAGGAGGCCAATGTCTCTGTTGGGGAAAAAGACAGGAAAACTGGAAGAATAGGAGGGGCCATGCCAAACAGAGCATCTTGGTTTTGTTCCTGGAGGTGAATAAACTGGAGTTTATTAAATGGGAGGGGATTGTGGTCAGGGATTGTGTGACCTGATTAGATCTGTGATTTAAGAAAACCACTTCAGTTGTTGAAAGGAGGGTGGATGGGATTGGGGAGAAACTTGTGGCAGTCAGACCTACCAGCAGGCTATTATGATAGTCCAGGCATGATGTGATAAGAATGGTGGTAGTGTCAGAGTAGAGAAGGGGGCATATTTGAGAAACCTGCAGAGGTGAAATCAGTAGGCCTTGATAACATATTGGATATGATGGGGGTGGAGATTTGGGGGGCGATTGGTGGGAGAATGAGAGGGTCTGGAAAGATGTTATCCTCTGTAGTAAAAGGGATGTTGATGGTGGGAAACTATAGCTTCTTTCCCTCCCTATAAGTCCAAGAGAACTCAATTCAAGACATGGCATAGATGGGATAACATATTCTATGGATTTGGTGTTAAAGAAAGAAGACTAATCAGTTTATGAAAAGAAATGCTTATACCCTAAATCATATCATTCCATAGCCAAAGAAGCAATGATTTAAAAATTATTAGGCTGTGGATTTTTTTTTCTTTAACACATCATCCACCACTCATTGAAAAAGAAGTTCTGTTCAAGTCTTGAAAAGAAGGTACTGTTTGTAAAGAATGACTTTGCTTTATTCTAAGTACTTCCTGAAAAAATTTGATGTCCAGAGTGGTACAGTATATTTAAACTTAATTAGGTTTTTTGCCACAGGGCACCATTCTGCTAGCCTTTATAAGTGGCCTGTGGTCTCATGTTCTCTGTGGGAGTGTGAGAAGGTTCTACCCCTTAGTTAGTACTTCTAGGGAACTAAATGATTAAGGAAAACAATTTCCTTTTATTAATTGAAAAAAGAAAAGGCAGATAAATGTGTCCAAGTGTGCTTTTATAGGAAATCTTAGGTGGATGATGGTCCCTTTTTATTCTTTGTGGCCTGACTTACTTTAATGACAACTTCCATTCCCACTTGAAACCAAACAAAAACCAAACTTGTTTTACTGTTTGTTGTTGTTTAGTTTGCTACACTAAAGAATGAAAGCTTTATTTTTATATATTACCATATGTCACTGATGACATTAAATGCATTGCTGCACACTCAAGCAGGATGACACAAAGCTCCTTAATTGTGGGAAAATTGTGTTTGCTTATTAAACTAGTTTCCTGTCTGATTCTGACTATAATTTTACTCCAGTTATGGAGCTCAAATAAAAATAATAGAGTTCCTCATATAAGATTAACTAGGATCTAATTGTCTCACAGTCACATATTTCAGTTTTCTTTTTGACTTACAGAATCACAGAATTTAAGAGTTAGAGGGGACCTGATGACGATGATGTCCAACCCATTCACCAAAAGAATCCCCATCATGACATACTCAACTAGTGGTTAATTGGTCTCTTTCTGAAGACCTGGAGGGAGGGGAGCCTACCTGATCCTGAATTATCCCATTCTACTTTAGGAAAACTCTAATTGTTAGTCAGTTTTTCTTAATAACTAGCTTAAATTTTCCTCTTTGTAACTTTCATTCATTACTCCATTTTTTGGTTGTTGTTCTCTGAGGCCAAACAGAACACCTATGAGTCTCTTCTCTGAAACCAGTCAGGTGCTTCCAAAGAAGACCAAAACCCCCCCAAGAAAAACCTGGGGTAAAACTGTGACTAAGTGGGTATTCTATATGCTTTATTCCCTCTAGCAGGAATAATTTACCTCCCCACTAGTAGGAGTATTAGTTTAAACTTTCCCTTTGTGGGTTGCAGTAATTTGCTCTCTGGAGGTGAACAAGCCTTAATATTATTCATTTGCTTCTTCAAATTCCTTGCCACAATTTTATTCACAGCTAAGGTTGGGCCAATAAAATATTTGGGATTTGGGATTTTGTAGTTAGAGATGAGGTGAATTACTCTAATCTAACCCAGATAATCACTAGATATAATAGTACTGGTAGCCCAGTCTAATGTGTCTCTTGCTAGTCCTGTGACTAGCTAAAGAGAAATGGCTCTATTTCTCTAAATCATTTTGGTGTTGACTGTTGTATTATTTATGTCACACAGTATCATCTGACCATGCAAAGATGTAAGAAATTAGTCTTTTCATCTCCCTATGTAGGATCAGGATGGGTATTCATGGAAAATTACCTTCAGGTGGCTCAGGATCATGGTGTTTTATTGACACTTGATCCCTCATTGGAACATACTAGTCTCCTTTTATTTGCACAGATTTCCTTCTCCCACCTCCCAACCTGTGACAGGGACACCTAAGAACTAGCAACTCTTTTGTAAATTGGACAAATGTCTATTACCAACAGAATCTATGGTTTTAATCTTGACCCAGAAATTTAATAATATACATCATATATTTTATTATATGTATCACAATAATATACATTTCATACATAGTATGTCAGAATGCTCCAATACCTACCCTTAATATACCAGGTAGTTATTTATTTTTTGTTTTTGTTTTGCATGCGAGTTCCTTTTCTCTAACCTGCACATGCATGGATTTTATGTTCTAATAGTAAATATCATCTCTTTGTTCATTCTCAGTGCCTGTGTCTCTAGTCTAGTAGTTGCCAGGGAAAAATACACCTCCCTCAAATTTCATCCTCAATCGACCTTCCTCAATCACTCTGAGCAAAAATCCGTCTCTAGCAGAAGATTCCTAAAGCAAGTTTGCTTTGACTCTTCACTGGTTCTTGGTATTTTACAAATCATGAAATCTTCTGCAAAATGCATGTTTATTCACTAGTTTAGTATAAGGTACATTTCCCTTATAGAACGTGGCTATCCCCTGCCAACAGACAATGATGAAGTCATAGAAATATGCAAATGTGGAAAAGATAATGTGCTTCAAATTCATCCAAAGGCATTTTCTTCTCTTTGTTTCCTTTTATGATCCTGATGTCATTTGGAATAAACCTTAATTGGGTCATTTTGTCATCTGCTGAGCAGTCTCCATTAGCAACTCTTTTTACCCTGTAAGTAGTGGTGGTGGCAGAGTCTCTGTCACAGGCAGTTGCCACTTAGTGAAGTTTCACAGACATATCTTCATTATTCATGCATGCTGTGTTTTATTGCAGATACCAGGTGTGAGCTGGGAACACCTCACTACACACAAGCAGCTAAAGAGGTCAGATGTCATTGTTAAAGCCACCGAGATAAAACTCCCCCAACAAAAAACAGCCTCTCTGAAACAGAGGTATACCATCACGTGATGGGTTGTGTCCTATGTCTTGTAAAGACACAGCAACTTAGGCCATATTTTATGGTAATGATTTAAGTGACCTATTCTCCAAGTTATGGGGGGTGGGTTGGGGGTGAGGGGAAACCTGAATAGTTTTTCTGATGAGCACAGGGGCATGTTTTCACCATATAACTTGTCATTAGGAAACCACAGCATTTGGAGGGCTTTAAAGTTGTCAAATTAAAATAAACGCCACTGACAACCAAGAGTATATATATATATATATATATATATATATATAATTGTAAACTCTATTGTATTTTCAACTTGCTCATATATTTATGTTTTTAATAAATTTCCTTCTAAATAAACTGGGCTCTGTTAAATATTTCCAAAGAGTACACAGGAGCCTTGTATGTTTCTTTTGCATTATCATATTGTAGTGGTAATGTATGAAATAATTACAGAATCTAATTAGAGAATGGTTCTTAGGTCATAGCAGAATTGGCACACTAAACACATAATAAATGTCTACTTTACTTTTAATTAACCAGCTTCTCCTTAAAGGTTTTTAATCACTAGATTTAGATAAGTGGGATTTGTAACGATTGTTAGGAAACTGGAGTGTCATGGAAAACATACCTGCATGAAGTTGGAGAGGAGTTTTAGGGAAATCATTGATGGCAACAGAGGACAGTTTTTTCTTCCATTGAGCATGAAGTTAAAGTGATGGATAATGCCATAATTCTTTTGAAAGCAAAAATAACCTTTTTCCATAAGCCCCAAATAAAATTCCTTGTTAAACTTCAAGAAAATAAATCTCTATCATTTGTTTAGTATGAGTGCTAAAATTTTCTCAGAAAGTAGCAAAATGTTTTAAACACAGTGAATACAAATTTTTGGAGGCAACACCAACATGGTAGAAGCATCCCTAGAAGCATAGTGAGTGATTATGACTTTAAAAAGTAACTTTTCATTTCAAACTTTCTCTTTTGCCTATTTAGCTTAAAATTCTCTGATTATATGTGTTATATTATCTCCTGGGATTTAGACTCTGGGTTACTGACAGAATAGCTTAATTATTACTCTTAAACTCACGGTGCATTTATCTCTCAGCTTTGACATCAATTATTTTTCATCACATATTTTATTTGTAGAATAGTAAGAATAAAAAAAAACAAAACACAAAACCTTTATGTGACACTAATTACAGTAAAGTCCCAAGAACTCTGCCTCTCCCCTTTCATTTAGTCAACTCAGTCTGTATTTTGTGTAGCCAGATTTTCATGGACATGTGTACTGCAATTTAAAACAATATGAAATAATGTAGAGAGGTCCTGTGATGGGAAATTAGGAATGACACGTTTAAGATAAAGGGGTGCAGCCACTGGAACAGTGTCTGATGAAGATTTAGAGTGATGGTGGAACACGTGAATTGTTTATCCATTCTGCCACACGATTGCTGCAAGCTAAGAGTGGTGCAATAATTTATTTGGAAAACCACAGTTTAGTACAGTGAGAAAAAGTAATCTACTACAACTCTGACAGGCAAGGCAGATAGATATGAAAAGGAGAAACAGATCTATTTCTTCAAATGTGGACAACAATTATGAATGGAGAGCAGCAGTCATTTATAAATTGTCTTTCTGTTACTCTCATAGATAGGTTCTTTGGGATAACTTGCTCCTAAACTTTCAAATTATGGTTTGATATCTTTGAAAATAACATATTTGTTGACTTCTCTTCTTGGGAGTGGCCTTTTGGGGTTTCTTGATGTTCTTTTTCTATCAGGTCATTTGTTTTCCAATAGGTGTCCCTTTTTATTCCTTCTAAAAGAAACTCTAAGAAAGAAAATGTCCAGAGTAATAACTTTTGGGTATTTGCATAATATGGCTATCCAGTAGTTACCTTGTTTTATATTCTCAATGTCTGGAACCTTTCTTTTGAACTTCTTTCCTTTCCTCTTGACTTCAGTAGGTCACTGTAATATGAATTTCCCTCACAGATAAAGTCTGACCCTATAAAGTCTCAAATTATGGAGGATGGAGGTGCCAATCTAAAACTGGCCAACAGAGGCCCTCTGACTTCCTGAGGGAATGTGTGGCACGTGATATTGCTGTCCCACTTCTCTACTCTGTTGGCTGGCTGTTTTTCTTTGTCCATTAGAAATGAATAGTGGTCTGCAGTGTCAATTAGGTAGTGATGATTCTTGGCAAACAGCTTTCTACCAGTTAGCAGCTAGTCTGGGCTGTGTCACAATAAATCTGTCCTGAGACACAACTTCTCCCTGTCAGATTCCAAATCCAGCAGACACCCAAGATTATAAGAACCTGCACGTGGGTTCCCCAGAAATTCTCAAATTCTTTGTGAAAGAATGAAAATTGAATTTCTACAGTACCTTATTGAAAGACAGAGTATATTGCATCCACTAGGTTTAGATCCTAGATAATTTCAAAAAATCTTGCATCAAATAAGGTGAAATAATAGAAAGAGATGACCAGAGAAAGGAGGCATTTCAATTGTGTCTGTATATTGAGACTTGAAAAATGAGTAAATATTCTTAAATGGCCACACAATAATGATGTGTGGCCTATAGGTATGAAATAACCAGTTGAGCCATAGGATCTTTGCAAAACAAGAAAGTCAGAGATGCTCTTTTTCTGCCAAAAATTGTCATAGCATTTAGTACTGTTCTTTACATATTATATCTGAAAATTAGTTGTCACAACCACACCAAATGGACATGTTCCATTACAGATATTCCATAGAGAAAGCCTTAGGTCAATTTGGAAGAAATTTTGCTCTTTATTTTGGCCTTAAGAAGTTTTATGAATCATGCATGTAACTGAGAATTAAGGGAAAAGAAAGGATACATGTGGAATTCAGGAGATTGTACATATCAGGATGGGGTAGGCAATAGATTAGGCTTTGAGATATAAATGGAAAATATCAGTCAGATGAATTATACTCCTCTACCTCAAAGAAACAAAAGTAAAGGACAAAAACCATACAGATGATCCTTAATCTTATTAGAATTCCATGTCTCAGCTGACTTTGTATTGCTTCTCTTTGATTGCCATAAGTGACAGTAAGTTGAAGTAGGATGCCAAGAGACTTAAGTGAGTAGTAGTGTGGGAGAGATGTAGGAAAACATGATTGTTGCAGAATAACAGGATCTTTATCTATCTATCTATCTATCTATCTATCTATCTATCTATCTATCTACCATATATGTGTCAATGTATCTATGTCTCTATCATATAAATACCCATACACAGGCATCTCATAAATTATCCATTTTCATGAGTATGTATAATCCATTTTGCTTTATATAGATGTTTTCAGGTTTTTAAATAGCAAGGCACAATTTTTTGAAAACTTGTTAAGTTGAGGGAAAATATTCAATTTGATGCTTATTGTTTGAATCCATATTGGATATCATATACTGAAAATGTCTATATAAAATGAGGTCAAGTAGATTTAAGCAAATTAATGCAATGATTGCCATAGAATTACATAGAATTATAGTATTTTAGACTTAGATAAGACCTAAGTCATCATTTAGGCTAACATATACTGGAAAAAAGAATCTTCATTAAAACATGCTTTAAAAGTCATCATCTAGTCTATACTTGTAGATTTTTGGTGAGAAAGATCCCATTATTTCTCAAGATATCTCATTTATTAACTTTTGAATTTCCTTTAATTGTTAGGAAGTTTTTCATGATGTTAATTTGTCTCTTTGCAATGTCCATCCATTGATCTAAGCCTTGCTTTTTTCCAGCAAAGTAGAAGAAATCCAAACTCTCTTTTGCACAATGTACTTGACCTTTCAAGTACTTGAGGACAGCTATCATCTTTCCCCCCTGCCACAAAGAAATTGGTTTCAACTCCACCAAACAAGTTCAGTGAGATAATACTTCCTCTTCTAACTTCCTTATTTCAAATAAGAGCATCAATATCCTTTTGCTTTCCAATTTTTGCAATCTTGGATTTATTCTTCCATCTTCCCTTGATCACCATTTCTTCCCCATCTAATCAGTTGCCATGTCTTGTTGATTATATCTCAACAACATATCTCACATCCTTCTCTCCATTCAAATGACCACCCAGCCAGTTCATGCTCTCATCATCTTTCAACTACTTCAGTAGCCTCTTAACATCATCTCTGCCTTCACTCTCTCCCTTCTGTCCATCTTCCAGTGAGTTGTAAATTGATATATTTCAAGGAAAACTCTGACTAAATCATTGTTCTGATCAAGAAACTTAAATGTCTATTTACTTACTCTTGGGTAAGATATAAAGTTTGAGGTTTGGCATTTAACATCACTTACAATCTAATTCTATCCTATGTTTCTAGACATAGTTCCCATTACTCCTTCATGGTATACTAAACATTCCAACCAAACTGACTGACTTGCTATTGTTCTCTATCTGTGACATATCATCTCTTACCTGCATAGACTTCTCTCCATGTCAGGAGTGCTCTTCCTTCTTATCTTCACTTCTTAGAATCTTTAGTTCTCTTCAAGATTCAACTCATGTACTGCCTAATCTAGGGGACCTTTCCTGTTTCTCCACAATTATCAGTGCTCCCTGAAATGATTTTTGTAGCACTTAAAGACTATGGACATCCTTATCTCAAATTCTCCCTCGCCTTGGTAAGCTGTTTCCCCACAGGGTAGTTAATTGTCCCTCTCAGAGTTCTAGGTGTAACCCTGAGGGGCTATGATGATTCTTCAAATACTAATGGGATGAACCCACATTCTATTGTGCTCATCAATTGTCAGTGATGAACACCCTGGTATCATTTGTCAGTTCCAGGTAGTATCTCTCCAGTAGAATTTAGCCAGTTGATATTTATTTGGTATCATCAATAAGAAATTAACAGGAATTAGCTTTTACAAAAGGATATTTACTAAAATTACATAGGAAAAAGCAGAATACAAAAGCATCTTGCACATTTGGACACCTCCTCCCTCTTAGTTTGATCTCTGAGGGGAGTGGGCTCACATTTAAAGTACTGACCCCCCCAAATTTCTCCTCCCCCAACCACCAGGTTTACTTCTGGAGTATCAAGTTGGATAGACAAGGTTTTTTGAATTTTCCTGGTTAATTCAGTGGTTGACCAGGTTAAGGGCATGATTCTTAGGGATGACTCTTTCCCAGGTTTAGCTGCTGGACTTCTGTTTTTCTGACTTTTCAAGCTAAGAAGAATATGACTTGTCCCACTCTGTCTCTGACACTTATTCACCTAAGATCAGGATAGAAAAGAAAAACACAACAGGAAGGGGATGTATGTATGTATGTCTTCTCTATTAGGCTTTCAGCAGTTTTTGCATTGATCACCAGGGAAGAGAGAGTAAATTTCATCATTGGAAACTTCTGTATGAATGTTCAGTTCTAGAAAACTAAAAAACTTTTCTTTGCCATGCAGTAAGTGAACCAGAAACAGTCACAGAATACCTGTGTTTGGTCTGATTCAGGGGCAAGTTGCCTCCATTAAATACATCATGAACTTCTAGAGGGAGGCTCATCAACTCCTCTCTACTTCTACCACGTAGGGCAGTTGTAGTCAGAGTCCTTGTGTATACCTGGCTTTCAGGATTCAATCCACAACTGGCTATTACCACTCTTGGACTTTGTATGTACTTAGTATCTGTCTGTCTACATGCTAGCTTCCCCTAGTAGAATATAAGATCCCAAAGACAGACTATCATTTTTGTTTCTGTATCCTTATGGCTCAGCTCAGTGTCTTGGACATAATAGATAATGTATTCATTAATATAAATTATTCATATAATTAATTGTTCATAATAAATATAATAATTAAAATATTAATAATTATTAATAAAAATAAAAATATATTTTTGTTGAGTTGAATAGAATAACAGAGACTTTCAAATCTTTCTTCAAGTTCTGTGTGCTTTCCTGTGTTGAAAACTGCAGGATAACTGGCAAATGCTATTTGGACACAGCTAGTCATTATTACCAAAAACCTTTTTAGAATAGTTTGTTAGTCTCTTATAAGTCCTCATATGCTCCATTCCTAGGCCACCTCATTGAAGCTTTGAATACATGACACCAGTGTTTCTTCTGTTACTTGTATGCTTTTTTCTTTCCTACTTTTAGGTGATTGAGTATCAGAGATGGAGTAGATCAGGTGAGTAGATCATGACTTTGTTATGTATGAAAAGCCAGAAGATCAGAGGCTCATCAGCCATAAATGGTCTCCTACTAGACCATTTATTAACTGATTCAGTGAAGGTTCTTTGAATTGTAGGTGAGACTATGCCAATAATTTTTTGCCTTCCCATTCTTTAACTCAGTGTCCTACTCAAAGCAAGTACTCAATAAACATTTGATGGTGAGGTGGATGCAGAATGGGTATCAAAAATGAATTAACTACTTTCTTTGTTTTAGAAATTGAATGAAATGTCATCTCCTCTCATTTCTCTTCTCTCCCTAGGAAGGCATATCAATGGGGAGGACTCTGGAATCTCTAAAAATGTGTAGGTCTGCAATTCATTTGAAAAAAACAGATCCCACTCATCATAGTACTTGAGAATAAATTGGCCATGTTTTTAGATAGATACCAAAGTAGAATATAGGGCCAAACTTAGTGAATAATGATGAAGGACTAAGGTTTAAGGAGACTTTATTGACAGGGTTAGAGATGTCAAGGTTGGGAGATCCAGTCTGAAAAAGATAAATGTAACCAGAAAAGGACATTAAATAACAATCTCATTCACAGCCACAGACAGGGAAAATGAATGGGACTAACTACAATTTCCTTAGAAAGTATAATTAGAAAAATATAAGGATTAATGTTTAGAAATAAAACCAGCTGTTTAAAAAATAAAGTTTTGGGGGGCAGTTGGGTGGCTCAATGGATTGAGAGCCAGGCTTAGAGATGGGATGTCTTAGGTTCAAATCTGGCCTCAGACACTTCTTAGCTGTGTGACTCTGGGCAAGTCACTTAACCCCCCATTGCCTAGTCCTTAACATTCTTCTGCCTTGGAACTAATACATAGTATTAATTCTAAGATAGAAAGTAAGGGTTTTAAACAAAACAAAAACAATAAAGTTTTGCTAATTACTTTTATTTTTACATTATAGTAATTTCTGAATATATCTCCTTCTTCTACTACCCAATGAATTTTCCTTTGCAACAAAGAAAAGCAGTTAAGCAAAACTAACTGAAATAGCAAGCATGCCTGACAGTGTATGTAATATTCTGTACCCATAGTCTCCTACTTCTACAAATGAATGGAGGAATTTATCTTTCTTCATCTTTTGTCAGCTCTTATTGCACATGTAACAATCTCAGGTCTCTGACTATTAAAGAGTATTATTATAAGAACAGACCTAACATTCTCATGATGACCGTTACATATTTAGAAGGTTTAAAAGATGTCACCCCACAAAGGGCATAACGTAGGTAATGTTACACATACAGTAAACATAATCTATCTGTCTATCTATCTGTCTGTCTGTCTGTCTGTCTGCCTGCCTGTCTGGCTGCCTGCCTGCCTGTCCACCATCCATCTGTCTATCTATGTATCTATGTATCTATCTATCAATCAATCAATCTATCTGTCTGTCTGTCTATCTACATGCATACACACATTTATGTATTTGATATATACATATTTATACACACATATGTATTTATATATAAAAATATAATACATACATACATACACAGGGTTTTCCAAAAGTTTTAATGTAATTTAAAGCTTTAATGGCTTAAAATTTCACTAAGACATTTGGAGATATTGTATAAAATAAATTTATACATGTCATTTAGCTATATATCTATATATGTATTTTTATGTTCATTGTTGGAACTAAATATATATTGCAGCAAATTTCAAAATGATCATCTATAAGTAATAATTCTAGTTTTGGCCATTTCCCAAAGTGACAAAATGCAATAACAGACTTCATTCACTCATTCATTTAACAATCATTTAGATATAACTACTTTGTAGAATATAATCAGCAAGTGAGAGATATCAAAATAATGAAAGCTTAGATCAATTCAATTCAATTCCATAAACATTAGCTAAGTGTTTAATATGTGTCAGGCACTGTGCTAGATTCTGGGGACACAAATAAAAAATGCAGTCCCTGTCCTCAAGGAGCTTACTATCCAATTAGGGAAGATAACACCTACAAGGAAGCAGGAAAGGGAGAGTGGGGTAGGGGTATTGGAAGAGACACCAAGGGGTGACATCTCATTGAACTTCTCCAGGATTCACACTCTATTTGTTATTGGGGCCTTGATCCAGGATTTTCCTATGGACAGAATGTGAACACTGAGGAATCCTTAAGGAAAGCTCACTGTTGTTATATGGGTGTGTATATCATAAGGTTGCTTTAAATGACATTTTATTCTGAATTATTATTGGACTTAAAAAGTAAAGAAAAGGTAGGATCCACAATAATATTTTACATTTATATTCTGAAGGATCAACAATAATATTTTACATTTATATTCTGCTTTATACATAAATTTTAGGGTAAACCTGAGTTCGTAGGTGAAAAGGAAGAGGGAGACGGGTGTAGGGAGGGTAGAGGGGAGAGGGAAGAAGTTCATCTCTAGATTGTCTACAGGATGATAAATGTGAGAATTTATTTTTCATGTATTGTATTAAATCTTACATCAAGGCCCTGGAATAGAAAGCCCCCAATTACTGTATGTTAGGGTGAATCACTATTTATTCTTATGTCTGGGATCTGGGTCAGAGATTCCATCCAGTCTATAGCTTTATGCATTTTCTTTGTTTTTAGAAATTCCAAAGAATGCCTTCCCTTTGAACAGAATTTGGTTAATAAATGAAGTGGAGAAAGATTCTTATCCTGTGGAAGTGTTCTCATTGACATGAGTAGGGAGAGTGGATAACTTGATATACCTCCTCTTAATTAGCTGTTCATCCATTAGAGATGTCTTGAGATCTTCAAGGGAGGGGCTGAATAATGAGCTCTTAAAAGTTTATTTATTGAACTTACTGACCTAGGTTTGAGATCTCTGATCTGGAACTATACACTGAATCTTCCTACTCTGAATTGGGGCTCTTTCCAACATGTCATTGGTCTATGTTACTTTATTGGTTATGATGCTGACCTAACCAATAAGTGGATATAAATAATAAACTGATATTCAAAAGTCAGTTTCTCAAGATAATTTTAATTATAGCATTAAAAATTTTTTTTGGCCACTGATAATCTCTAAGACTATCTACTAAGTGGTAGAGTGGCTGCCATTGTCATCAACAGCAAAAGAACAAAACTGACAAATTATAGAACTTTGAATTGCAAAAGGATATGGATGTCACTAGATGTATTTCTATAGTATTTTCTATACATTATCATATACGATCTCAGCAATTCGGTGAAGTAGGTAGGATTATTTTTATTTTAATATTTTAAAATATACATTGTTTTCTTCCTGGCATTCCTATATTGATATAGTGGAAATAATGCTGGATTTGGAATCAAAGGGCTGTGCTTCTAATTTTGTCAGTCAACAATCATCTTAAAAGTGTTTTTCATGTGGCAGGCTAAGTGTTGGAAGTCATTTAATTTCTCTTAGTCTTGTTTTCCCTATCTGTAGAAAGAAGGGACTGGATGAGATGACCTCTAAGTTGCCTTAGAGCTCTAGATGCATGAGCTTTTCAAGTAATATCAGTCAAAAACTGACCCAGACTGCAAATCATCCCTCTGTTAAGTAAATAGTCTTCATAAATAGCCGTGACCAGTAAAAACTTATTCACTGGTGGTTCACACTGTGGTGACGAATCCCTCTGAACTTGCCTGGGTTCCAGAATTTCAGATGAAAGATTCACTACTCTTTACTTCAAAGCTTTCCAGCTTGGGAAGATCTGCTGGTGCTCATGTATACAATTCAATAACCCAGCTTCTCTTCTGTGAGAACATGATGCAACAGAGGAGGACTTTAATAGAGGAGAAAGGGTTTATCATTTCCTTTTAATGAATGAGCCAACAGATTCAGTGAATTGGATTGGCTTATTCAAGGTCACATGACTAGGAAGTGATGGGGCTGAAACTACACACTGAATCTTCATACTCTGCATTCAGGGCTCTTTCCAACATGCCATGTACTGTCATGTACTGAATATATATCTAGCATGGAGACTAGCAAACAATTAGATGTAAAGGGGCAGCAATGTATGCCTTTAGTTCTTCCAGGTAAGTTCATCACAGAGATGAGGCTTTCATTCAACTTCTCAAAGTTTATGTATTAAGAGTACCAGACTACCAAATGTTGCATTATTGCTCATTAACTCCTTTTTAATCATGAAGGAAAATGTTTAATTTTTACCTTTGAATAATTATTTTTGCCATGGAACTCATCTAAATTTTATTATTCTGAAAGTATTCTTTCTTTTCTATCTAAAGCAAATCTTATTTTTTCTTCCATATTTAATATCACATTTATTTCAGAATAGATTCCTTTCCTCCACTCAACCAACTAAGTGATCTCATTGTAACAAAGATTTGAAAAGAGAGAAAGAAAAAAAAACTAGTTCAGCATGCTAATCAACCAACACATTGACCCTAGCTGACTAAGTTTATGCAATATTCTATACCCATAGCACCTTATGTCTGCAATAAAGAAAGAGAACATACATTTTCTTGACTCATCTCAGGGTCAATCTTGGTGATTACAATCAGTAAGGTATACTTTTCACAAAGCTTGTTATTATGACACTATTTCGCATCTGATCCAATAAGAGCCATTTTTGGATCACCTGGTGGTATATAAAGCATTGTGTTAGAGTATATTAGTTATATGCCTCTTTGAAGAGAAAACTAATTTCTGGATTTCTTGGTCTCAGAGTAGAGTCTGCCAGCTTTAGAGTAGACGAGACTATAAGAAAGCAAATGATAACCCAGGAGCAGTTGACTGCTTATTATCTATTAAAGAGTAAATACAATTGGGATGAGTAATTTTTTTGTATGCTGTCAGAGAAGTTCAAGTTTTGTTGAGAATAACTTTGATTATTGTGAAAAGGACACAAATGTGAACTTGCAGAATCTAGAAAAATGATTTTTTCCTTTACTTTTATTTTTGGATGGATCGAGGGAAGGAAGCATTCATGGAGTAGAGGAAACTGGTTAATTATTTTGAGACTTGAAACAAAGCAAGAATCAATTTCATTTATTAAACTAAATGAACAGAAAAGAATATTTAGATTTTGTCAATGCAAATAATTTAGTTATAAATAGGCCTATTCCTTTTTTAATAGTTTCAATAGGAATTAATAATACATCAACATGTCTTAACTTCATTTGTTGTGGCTTCCATATTATTGCATTTTCTCATATAACATAGCAACAATATATGATATGATATAATAAAGTACAAGAGATGGTATTACAAGCATCTTAGTGCAGTTTTAAGGTTTCATAGCTTAACACTGCATTAAGACTTTGGGGTTACACGATATTATATGATATAATATTGCCTGAAGAATAATATCATTCTTAGTAATGATAAAATTTTATTGTTTTAGAGAACTATTTTAAATGGTATATGATCAAATAATATTAAACTGTTTGGCCATACACATTATATTTAACTACAATATGTAAAGTATGATATTATATTGATCAAATATTTTACCATAACCTTGACAATCATATAGTTTTTTCAGGGAATAATATTTTAAATTTTACATAATCAAGTTCATGTGTATACTACAGATTCAGCTCTCAAGGATGCCTGGATGTGTTTCTTTACTTTTGTCCATGGATTTTTGTGACAGTAGCTATAATTTTTGCACCAAGAGAAAAGGCCAAATGACTAATAGGCACACATTTGCACTGGACTGGACATTGTGATAGAATTTGTGCTTCAATCTTAGCAGTTAAGGGGGGGGCACAGAGGAGGTGGAGAGAGGGGAAAGAAACCTCAAACAACCCTCCACAACAATGTTATTACTGTGATAAAAAGAAATGCTTGTTAATAACTAGATAATTTTAAGAAGTTAGGTTCATACCATCTGTTAATCTTAGTTGTGATTAAAGAGGTAATCCTAATACCCATTATTCCTAATGACAAGACCAAGCAGGCTTAAAGCATTAGCCGTCGGAGGCCAAAGAGAAGAAGCAATGAAGGATATCAGCAATCTTAGCCACAATTGAGGAATTGGCCCGTCCTCTACACAACAAAAGTGATACAAAAGAATTACACCCTCACTAAAGTCTATTTCCTCGTATAATCACACAAAATGATTTTTCTTAAATATGATAATAAATCACAGCAAAAAATCAATGTGGCAGGGCCCAACTGCTATAGCCTGATAACGCATCAATCAATATTTAGTATTTAGATTTTAATTAATACATAGCAGTGCAGAGGCTTTTTAAGAGAGAAATATTATCTCAGATAAAAAATCCAGCACTGTTAGCATGCAAAAGTTGTTGCTCATATCTGTCATTGATCAATCTGCTGGAGTTGTGATTAAAAACCCTTGAAAATATCAGACAAGAGAATAAAATAGATTGAACCAAAGGGAGAATGTCGTAAGCATCTCAGTCTGCAAAGCCACTAGCACAGAAGGCTGGGAAAACCAAAGTACAGAATTGTACACATTGCCTACAAAGCACAAATCCTATACATTCTTACTTTGGAGATTATCAGCTTCAAAACTATATAGAATTTTGAAATCTTATGAAATTAACAGAATTATAATTTCATTGATGGACTTAAAACAGAATTATAAAGGAAAGAAATCCCTCAGAGTCTACTTTTTTTGTTTAAATGTGATTATCTCCTTGCTCATAAACTATCTTCAAATGGGAATTAAGTAGTATGATTTCGATTTACCCCAGAGGTTTTAATTTTCTCAATTACTCTCCTTGCTATAAGGAAGACAAACTAGGTCAAGACAGAAAATATAGACAGATGACGTGATGCAAATTTTCCTTTACCTTTGCCCAATACAAACTTTCTATACTTTACATAAATTTAAAAGGCTAGGTCCAGTCCCCTACCTAGTTGGCCTCTTTTTGCTCTAAAAACTATTCTTCTGGGATCCCTTCATATATCTCCCAAATAAGCATTTAAAATACCCAAACAATAAAATATTTAATGCAATAGAGAACGGATACACTTAAACAATGGCAAAATAATTAATTTCCCAATATTTCTGAGACGAAATCACCAAACTTCTCATCAGACAATAACTGTTATTGAATGTCTAATGTGTGTATCGAACAATAGTCTAGAGATGGTGAGGGATACAAAAAAGAATAGACAACATGATGCTTTGCTACAAGGAGTTTAAGAAGAAAATATAATTGTACAGAGATGATTTCTTTTCCATTCTATAATGTTGCCTAGCACATTTGAATTCATTGTGCTCCACTGCATTTGTCTAATTATGTTACTTCCCTTTCTCTCACCCCTGCCTTTATCCTTTATCTTTCCTTCCTTCCTTCCTTCCTTCCTTCCTTCCTTCCTTCCTTCCTTCCTTCCTTCCTTCCTTCCTTCCTTCCTTCCTTCCTTCCTTTCTTCCTTCCTTCCTTCCTTCAATGCTCATTACATGCATAGCTTTTTCTTATGATTTTCTATCCACTTGTATTATTCTCACTCAATAGTTCTCTCTATAACAATGAGTTGAAACTTATTTCAGTTCTCTGTACTGAAGCTGTTATGGATACAAACTTCCCTCCCCCACTGCCCTGAAGTCAATGGGAATTCTGTATAGACAATGTAGGACTGGGTTCTGAGGGGAGAGATAGCTCTCTCAGCTATCGTATTCTCTGATGTCTTAATGAATTCTTGGTCTTTATTTGGGATTTGATTTCCTCTATTGCATATCTCCCCATTCCATGTGGAGCTTCCATTGACTTTGGTGTCAACTTCAAGTCAATCGAAAGCCCATGTGAGAGAATGAGATACTCAGAGTCCCTAGGGCTTTTCCTTAGAAACTGATTTTTTATTTAATTTCAATTTTTTTTTTTTGAGATTGGGTCTACCTACATTGCTTAGGCTATTCATAGACCTGATCTCGCTGCTGATTGTCATGAAAGCTTTGACCTGCTCCATTTGTGGCCTGGACCATTTCCTTCCTTAGGTATTCCGTAGGTTCTCCACTCCTGGGGGTTCACCATATTGGTGTTGGACTTAGTCCTATAGCAACTCAGAACTCCCCAGTATCAGGGATTACAGGCATGCAATACTATGACTGAATAATGTTTTATTTTAAATAAGAGCCAAAGAAGATGTCTGGGAAGACATACTGAACATTGAGGAAAACATTTGGTTTCTGGGATATTTCAGTATAGGTTACTGAATACCAGATTCTTAAGAAAACCCCAGTTCTCTCCATATTTATCTCTATATTTATATCTATATCAATACACACATGCACACATACAAATGTTATACAGAAAGATAGAGAGTTGGAGACAAACACAGAGAGGCAGAGACAGAGATAGACACAGAGATACATACACATAGAACTTGGACTTGTGATTTCATCAGGATTGGGGATTTCCAGTATGTACTTCACTGGTACTGATCAGTGACTATAACTCTTATGGAAAAGGAATTTTCAAGGAACACCAAAAAGATTAAGTGTTTCTCCCATGTTAACACCTAGTATATATCAGAGAAAGGATCTGATCCTAGGTCTTCCTGTTCCAAAGCTGTTCACTTTGCCATGCTGCCTCACTGATAACTACTTATAATAGCAGCAGCTTAAATTTATAGGATCATGCCTACTATAATGAGATTCAGTGCTAGAAGGGACCTTAGGAACCATCTAATCCAACCTCATTTTACTGATGAGGCCCAGAGTGGGTAAGTGACTTGCCCTGTATGATAGTTGACAGTCAGTAGAATATTTCTTTTCCTAGATACAACCCTATGAGGTGGCTCCTGAAAAGTTATACTTCCAACACTCCAAGCATCTTAGATTTCTCTAGGGTGGGACTCTGCCACTGTAGAACACAATGTTCCTGCAATTAAATACATACTATGACCAAAAAAAAAGAAAGAAAAAAGAAAAAAAAACCCTTTTACCCTGGTGATGAGCAGACTGTGATATTTAGTCACTCAAAATCATACAATATCATATGAAAAATAGGGTTGTTAAAAAGAAGGGCCTTTATTTCATGGACAAGTTTGGGATCACTAAAAGGTCTGTGTAATTTCTTGAATATAATTTAGCCTACTATACTCAATTATGCAATTCTGGACTCAATTTCTTGTTCAAATACAGTGTCTAATATATCTATAATGAATAATTTGGCTAATAGCCATTCTTGATCCATTTAGTTTTTCTTATGTGGTTGCTCTCCCTTTCTCTCAATCCCATAAACTCCACTGGCTCCAGAATATCTCTGGGATCAGATAGAAATTTTCTGACTTGACAGTTTATTTTAAAAATTATCTTGCAGAACATATTTATATATTATTCATTTTTGTAAGTAAATAATCTTATAAAACCAAAACCCCAAATCACATACCCAAGTAAACAAGAGATATATCATGTTTCCATCTGCATTTCTACTTCAACATTTCTTTCTCTGGAGGTGGATAGCATTCTTTTTCACAAGTCTCTCAGAATTGTCCTGGATCATTGTATTGCTATTGATAGCAAAATCTATCAGATTTGATTGTTCCACGGTATTTCAGTTACTGAGTATAATGTTCTCCTGGTTCTGTTAATTTCACTCTGTATCAATTCACCTAGGTCTTTCCTGCTCTTTCTGAAATTATCATTCCTTATAGCACAATAGTATTCCCTCACCATTATATACCACAACATATTTTTGTCATTCCCCAATTGAGGGACATCCCTTTAGTTTCCACTTTGTCACCACAAAGAGAACAGCTGTAAATATTTTTTGCTCAAACAGGTCCTTTTCCATTTAAAAAATCTCTTTGGGATACAGACCTAGTAGTGATATTGCTGGATCAAAAGATATTCATTCTTTTATAGCCCTTTCATAGGCATAATTTCAGAGGCATAATTTCAAATTGCCCTCCAGAATAGTTGAATCAATTCACAACTCCACCAGCAATGTATTAGTGTCCCAATTTTGTCACATTCCTTTCAACATTTATTATTTTCCTTTACTGGCATTTTGCCAACCTGATAGGTGTGAAGTGGTACTTCAGAGTTGTTTTAATTTGCATTTTTCTAATCAAGAGGGACTTGAACATTTTTTCATATGATTATTGATAGATTTGTTTTCTTCACCTATCAATTTTGGCTTGATATTTTAAAGAAAATTAAATTTTTTTTTCTGAATTCCACATTGAAATATTTTTGGCAATTGGTTTCTGACATTTTGTAATCCTAATTCTCCCCATTCTTCTCCTTCCCCTTGGGCAGTAAGTTGTTTGAAATAGGTTATACTAGTGCTTTCATGCAATACATGTTTCCACACTCTCCATGCTGTTGGGTTGGCCTTTAAAGCACTTTATAACCTGGCCCCTTCCTATTTTTCCTGTCATCTTACTTATGTTACTCCCCTCTATGAATTCTACAATCTAGCCATACTAGTGTATCGCTCTTTCTTACTATGTTCTATTTCTATGCCTTTGCATTGGCTACCCTTCATTCCTAAAATGCTCTCCCTCCTTTCCACTGAGAATCATCTTTCTGGAAATGATAGTTGAATCCAAGGGAGTTGGTGAGTTTACTGAGACAGAATATAAAGGGACAGGAGAAGGGGATCTGGGGATAACCTTGGATAGTATCCACTATTATATTGTTTTATTTATCTACCTATCTATCTATCATTCATTTTTAGGTATGTCAGTCCTTTCCTCTCTTCCCGACACAAAAGAAGATGTACAGCAAATAGTAATATTTATGTAGATTATGTCTTTTGGGTTTCTACTTCTCAGTTCATTCTCTGGAGGTTATTCTTCAGATATTAAGTTATTCTTCAAATGTTAACTCTGTAGCTATATATAATGTTCTCTTGTTGTACTCCTTTCAGCCTTCATTATCTCACATAGTTCTTTCCAAGTTTAAAAAAATCAATCTTCTCATTGTTTCTTACAATGCAGTGGTATTCCATCACAATTATATACCACAATTTGTTCATCCATTTTCCAACTGATGGAAATCTCTTCAATTTCTAGTTCTTTGCCACCACAAAGATTTGCTAGAACTATTTTGAAAATATAGATTCCTTTCCTTTCTCCCCGATTTCCTTGGGAAACAGAACCTGTAATGGCATTGCTGGGTCTAAAGATATACACAGTTTTAGAGCTTCCTGGGCATATTTCCAAATTACTCTCCAAAATGGTTGAATCAATTCATCAACAGTATATTAGTGTCTCCATTTCCCCACATTCCCTCCAAAATGTGCCATTTTAGCCTAGTGAGTGTGAGGTGGTATCTCAGAATTGTGTTGGTTAGCACTTCCCTGATTAGTAGTGATTTAGAGCTTTTTTTTCACATACCTATATATGGTTTTGATTTCTTCATCTTTTGTTCACTTTATTGGTGAAAGACTCTTTTCCAGTATACATTTGACAAGGTTCTATATATAGGTGGTGTGGTATGGATGACAAGACATCAAAGAAGACTGGGAAGGAGTATTCAGACAGGTAGGATGAAAATTATGGGAGAGTAATGCCAGAAAACTCCAGAAATGATGGTGTATAGAGGAGAAGAAAGTGGTCACCAGTGTCAAATTCAACAGATAGGTTGAGAAGAATAAGATCTTAGAAAAGACTATCAGATCTGGCAGTAAAGAGATTTTTCAGTTACACTGGAGAAACCAGTTTTTATTTGAGGAATGAGTTTGAAAGTCAGATTACAAAATTATAGAGAAGAATAAAGGAAAGAAAGTGGTGGAAGTAAGTATAGATAGCTTTTTCAAGGAATTTGACTGAGAATGAGAGGAGGGATAGACTGTTGCTTTGTTGATTAGTTGGTTGAGTATTTGTGATGCCATTTGGGGTGTTCTTGGCAAAGATACTGGAATTATTTGCTATTTTCTTTCCCAACTCATTTTATAGATGAACAAAGTGAAGTGAATGGGATTAAGTGGCTTGCCCAGGGTCACACAGGTAATAAGGGTCTAGATGGGATTTGAATCAGGTCTTCTTGGCCTGGTGCTCTATCTGTTGGGTCACCATGTTGCCCAAAGTTAGGCTAGTGAAGGTTTGTTGTTAGTTTTTTTTTTAATAGGGAGATGTTGGAAAGCGGTAGTGAAGGAACCAAAATATAGGAAGAACTTGAAGATCTGAGAGAGAGGAGATGATTGAAATTGAAATTCACTAGAGGGAATGGGACCAAGGGCAAATGTAGAGGATTTACCTTGGAAATCAAATGGGGCACCTCTTTGTCAAAATCTGGAGGAAAGTAAGAGTGGGAGGTTAATAACAAGGGTTTTGAGAGCAAAAGTATGGAAGAAAAGGGAATTCATATTAAATGGCCTCAGTTTTCTCAGTAAAGTAAGAGGCATGTCCCTCAATTGAGAGTAGGGTTGTTGGGAGAAGGTATGTGAGCCTTGAAGAGAGAAGAGAGGGTTTAGAATTGCTTTTTTTGAGGAGTGAAATAGGTAATTATCAGGAATAAATGTATTTCTTTGATGCAGTGAGGACCTAGCTAAATTTGAATAAGATAGATTCATACTGTACCCAGTCATCATGGTTGTAAGATTTCTTCAAGCTTTGTTCAGCAGACTCTTAGTTGTAAGATAGGAGGCCAATAATAGGAATATGATGAGAGAAACTGCACCTACATAAGTCTCCATTGTTTTTTCCCAAACAGAATATACATTTTCTAAAGACAAGGACTTTAACTTTGGGCTTTGCATCCCCAAAACTTAGTCGAGTGCTAGGGCTTAATAAATTTGGGTTGATTGATTGGATAATTATGCAAGGTTGTTTTTTTTTGTGGTGATTATTGATCTCATGTTTTAGATGTCATCTAGTGTTATCTATGATCAGGAGCACATAGAGAACCTCAGCATACAGAGGAATCTCTACTTGCTTTGGACCCTGTACTTGACATTCTTCATGACAATGGTAAAACATCTTTGATGAGCTAGGCTTATACTGGAGGTAAAACAACGTTGAGAGCATTTTAGATTTGAGTCTGAAGATATGTGAAAGAGAAGGGGATATAAAATACAAGGAGAATAAATTGTGAAATTTATAAACCAAAAAGGCAATCCAAAAAATCAACATCACAGACTATAAAAGTTTTATATGAAAATGTAGAAGATGTGTGTGTGTGTGTGTGTGTGTGTGTGTGTGTGTGTGTGTGTGTGTGTGTGTATCTGTTGAGGAAGCGAGGTGGCTTTGCTTGGAGTCAGGAAAACCTGTGTTCAAATCCATCCTGTTGTATGACCCTGGGTGAGTCAGTTCATTTTTTTGGTCTTAGTTTCCTCAATTGTAAAATGAGTTTAATAGTAGCAGCAACCTTGCAGAATTCTTGTAAAGATTAAATGAGATATTTGTAAAAAATCATATATATTCTTGTGCCTACCACATAGTAGGGGCTCTATAAATGCTTATTTCCTTCCCCTTATCACTTGGCATTTAATTATTGTGTATTTGATATATTGCTATAATAGACTTTCAGCCCCTTGAAGGAAAGGACTGTTTGCATTGTATCTAGTAGATAATAAATGCTTGTTGATCTGAATTGGTTTGAAGATAAGCCTAAATACATTCTCTCCACACTAAGACCTGGAGGGCAGATTACAAGCTATAGATTTGCTTTTGCCCAATAATGTTTATAGCACTGTGATTGTTTAGTCATCATTAAGGGAGAACATTAAAAGACAATAAAGGGCAGCAAAGTGGCACAGTAGATAGAGTGCCAAGGCCTGGAGCAGGGAAGATTCATGGATCTTAGTTCAAATCTTGTCTCAGATGCTTAACTAGCTGTATGACCTTGGGCCAGTCCCTTAAATCTATTTGCCTTAGTTTCTCATCTGCAAAATGAGCTGGAGAAAGAAATGGCAAACTACTCCAATATTTCTGCCAAAAAAACAAATAAACCCAAATGGGGTCATGAAGAGTCAGACATGACTGAAAAATGACTGAACAAAAGTTGAATAAGAAAGTGAAAGCTCTTGATGACATCAAAAACATAGTAGTCACACTGTATGAGTTTAACAAATGCATATTGATTGATCATTTCACTCAATTCAGTAGAATGAGATAATTTCCTCAAAAATCAACTTAATAATGGTCATTTAATTAATATCATATTTCCTTCTGTTTCATTTAAGGATTTGTACAGTAGTGGAAAATATGACTTACTAAAATAAAAATGGAAATTGTGGCTTTTACAAGGATGAGATACTTTTATTCGACATCTTAAATACTACATGGATTTAAGGTAGTGATGGCATTGTGGGTATTCTGCTGGATTTGGAGTCAGGAACTTGAGTTCCCATCCTGATTCAGCTACTCACTAGCTGTAGGTATGACTGGGCAAGTCACCCCCACATTTTAAGGTTTCTCATCTATAAAACGAAGGAGTTGGATTCAATGGCCTTCTAGGTTTCCTTCTAAATTGATGCTTCTAAAACTATGACAGTCAAGAGTGATTGAAGTCTTTGGTTTATCAATTGCCAATGTAGGCATAGCATTATAATGAACTCAGAGAGTTCAATGAAAGGAAAATGAATTTGTGATGGTAGCATTCCTGGAGGACAACCCTACTGTAAACATGGGGTCCAATAATGTCTGATAATTGAGGCTGTTTTTGTGCATTGATTTAGCAGCCTTTAAATGAGATGACATATAAAAATAAAATGCTTTGAGAATTTCAAAGCACTATATAAATGCTACCTGTTTTTATGATTATTGTTATTCTCTTTAGTGGAGGAGAAACAGCTACTATTCAAGTCTTACTCTAATGCTTCAACCTTGTGTCTCTTAAAATTGACTTTTCATGAAATACTCACTCTGGTCCGACCTGTGGAACAGGAAGACCTTATTTAAAAGTCTACCATTCTAGGGTAGGTTTGTCCCCTTTTACCTTGGCATGGAGGGAAGGAAGGGAGTCAATAAGCACTTATTAAGCATCTACTGGGTAGCTAAGTGATATAGTGGATACAATGCCAGGACTGAGCTCAAATCTGGATTCACATTTACTAGTCATTTAACCCTGTTTGCTTCGGTTTCTTCATCTATAAAATGATCTAGAGAAGTAAATGGCAAACCACTCCAGTATCTTTGCCAAAATGGTATCTCAAAGAATTGGACACAATTGATATGACTGAAGAACAACAGCAAAACATCTACTGTGTGTCAAGCACCATACAAAGTATTTTACAAATATTTCATTTAATCCTCACAACAATTCTGAGAGATATATTATTAGCACCATTTTGTAGGTAAAGAAAGGTTGTCATTTTTCCAGATAACACAGCTAATAAGTAGCTGAGACTGGATTTGAACTCAGGTTTTCTTGACTCCAGGCCCTGCATTCTTTGGACTGTACCACCTACCTCCTCAAGGCACATCATCATATGTTTGACCTCTGGGTGATAAGATTTAAACCACAACACTGCTCACAAATTCAGTCTAAAACAGTGAGAAAAGACTTGTGAGCTGGGTTAGAGTTAGTGCCAGCCCAGGTATGAGTAAAGTTTACTTTGAAATATTGTTATTCAGTTGAGTCTGACTCTTCATGATCACATTTGAGGTTTTCTTGACAGGAGTGGTTTGCCATTTCCTTCTCCAGCTAATTTTACAGATGAGGAAACTGAGGCAAACAGGGTTAAGTGATTTGCTCAGGATTACACAACTAGTAAGTGTCTAAGATGGAATTTTCACTTAGGCTCTCTTGACTCTATCCAGCATTAGTGAAGGTTTTTCCAAGTTCCTGTGCCCAGAGGACAACTTCAAGCTATCTGTGAGTCCCCCCCTCCCCCATTACCAGAGAGAAGGGAGGAAGGAAATGCTTGCTTTGGGCAGCTGGGCAGAGGGATGAGGCATTTAAAAATGTCCTCAGGCTCTGGGAAGAGGGGTAACAAGCAGTTTCCCTGTGCTGGGGCTGGTACCCGTGCCAATATTTGGCCAAACCTGCTCTATCCACTGTGCTGCTTAAATGCCTTACTTTGAAGTAGCTCCCTGTAGTTAGCTCAGTGAGGTAAGCTGCTGAAACAAGGAACCTAAGTTAGGATAATTGGATATAGAGATACATAAAATGTTTTTTCATGGGGTCAGGTGGAGTTTCCCAAGGAGTTGGTCTGACGTGTCTTAGAAAGGAGGACTTGACAATGAAGTATATTTTGGGTCTGGCTGTGGGTGAGAGATGCCCAAGGGAAGGATGCCTTGCAATTTTGAGCATCTTGGGAACTTCCAGTCAGTTAGTTGCTAAGTATTTATCAATTACCTATTATATTCCAGGCACTGTGATAAATACTGGGGGTAGAAACAAAAGCAAAAGATGTATCTATATCTATATATGTGTTTGTTTGCTTTTGTCCAATGATGCCCTCTCTAGGGTGGGGAGAGAGGGAAGAAGGGGGATACCTGGGAACTTTAATGTAACAAACAAAATAACTAAAATTAAAAAAAAGACAATTACAGGTCTGAAGGAATTCACATTTTAAAGAGGGAGACAACATGCAAACCACTCTGTACAAACAGCATATATACAGGATAAATTGGAGATAATCAATAGAGGGAAGGCATTAGCATTAATGACTACTGACAAAGGCTTCTTGGAGGAGGGATTTTAACTAGGACTTGAAGGAAATCAGAGAAGCCAAGAATTAGAATGAGAAAGGAGAGGATATCAGTTATTGAAAAAAATTGTTGAAAATGTTCAAGCCTAGAGGAGTCTATCATGTGATGAACTGGATCACTGTGAATTTAGAAGAATAGTAGTACCAATCTGCACAATATATGCTAGGTAGGGGAGAGAAAACTTTCCATCCCACCCTCCATCCCCTTTGCTTTTGATAGCTATAGTACCAGTTCCAAGAATACTAGTAGATCAGAAAAAAATTAACCTCCCTTAGTTTAAAGAATCATGGATTTACAGAGGCATCTATGTAGCTCAGTGGATTGAGAGCCAGATTGAGAGACAGGAGGTCCTGGGTTCAAATGTGGCCTCAGATGTTGTCTAGCTGTGTGACCCTGGGCAAGTCACTTAACCCCATTGCCTTGCTCTTACCACTCTTCTGCCATGGAACCAATACATGCTATTGATTCTAAGGCAGAAGGTAAGGGTTAAAAAAAAAAAGAATCATGGATTTAGGCCTTTAATCTTTAGGTCATTTAATCTAAGCCTCTGATTTTTCAGATGAGGAAACGAAGCCCACAGAGATGAAATTAAAAGCCAGATGTCACAGAAATAGGAAGATGTAAAGTTTAAATTTGGATATGTCTTGCGTCATCAAGTGAAGTGGATAGAGTTTAGGACTTGGAGTAAAAAAAAAAACCAAAAAAACGCCTGGAGTTTGAATCCTGTCTCAGACATTCCCTATTTATATGACCTTGAGCAAATCCTCTAACTTTTCTGTGACTCAGTTTCCTTATCTGAAATTGGGGATAATAATGGTACTTATCTCCAAGGGCTGTTTTGGGAATCAAATGAGTTAACATATATAAAATGCTTTGCAAACCATAAAGCTACAAAAAACCTAGCTATTGTTATTCCAATACAGTATGATTCAGTAGTTACTCCACTTTGTTTATGGTCAGACGTTTATATAGACTCATTTACATTTTGAAGAAAATATCAAATGTTCCTGGAACTTATGTGTTGGCTTTAAAGTTCAGGTTGTCATGGAAAGATCACTGGACTTGGAGTCAGGACACTGGGGTTTGGGTTCTAGCAGTGCCACTTACTACCTGGGTGACTTTCTCAGCTTTGATTAAGAGGTTGACTTAGATGACCTTTAAGATTCTTTCTAACTCTACACCCAAGGCTGTGCTGGAGTCATCTCATATTTCTGAGCAGTTAATTAAATTTTCAGTGTGAACACTGACACCTCAGAAATCAGCAAAACTTATAAAATCTGGGCTTGATTTATTCTTTTGTTGATTGTCTAGACTTCAGAAAGTAATGGAGAAAATGTTAATAATGCAGATTAAACTTACCAGTGTGTCATGTATTATTTTTTCTCCTTAGAAAGCTTGCTGTTACATATTTACCAGAACATCCCTGTCTACATCCTATGGTCCTCTGAACCACTCAGTCTTTGTCCTACTGTCTCATGAGGTTTTCAGAAAGCATTTTGTAAACCTTAATGTGCTATGTGCAAATCATCTTTTTCTGTAAGGCAGCTGCAATGGCGGGGCCAGGCAGGAGTGGGCAGCAGTGGAGGAAAAGTCATGTCAGTGAGGATGAGAAAGAAACAGAAAAGCGATCAAGAAGAAAATTAGGGCAGGTTGACTCAAAACTTCAGTGTCTCATGGGAGAAAAGCTTTTTTAAAAAGGTGAGACAGAAACATGATTAAAGAGGAGTCTTGGAGAAATAGAGTTGTTGTAATAAGGCAGAATTGTACAAATCAGGCCTCTCAGGAGGATTGCTAAAGGAGGGGAAACATGTTCCTCATTTTATTTGCCTCTCTCTGGAAAACAAAGGATTAGACTTTTTGTCGTCGTTGTTGTTGTTGAAGGCTATTTTGCTATGTGTTGTTAGAGTGACTACTCACTCTCATTCCTTCATGGTGGTCCTGATTTTGAGTTACTGAATCCATGTCCCAGAGAAACTTTTTAGGCATGGTTCATGCTCAGGATTGTAGACTGACCCTGCCTCCACTTCTTTTCTTCTCTCCCTTCCCCATGCCCTCACCAATTATAGAGAGTCACATCCAGAATAAGTCCTAGGCATATTTATAAAGTAAACAGAGCTTATTTGAAAAGCTTCTCAATTCTTCTTTTTCTCAGCTTTATTTCACATAGGACCCCACTACCCTTAGGTTTATCAATAGTCATAACTCCATGGAAGCCTTCTCTCCCTAAGGCACCACAGTAACAGCAGGAAAGGCTTAACCTGTCCTGGTCTTGTATTATCTATGCTCTCCAATCTTCCCCTACAATAAAAAATTAATTTGAAATTACTTCCCATTTTCCTTTCCTGTAAGGCTTCCCATCACTTTATTCATCTTCCACCCAGTCCCAAATTTTTTTTCCTAAAGCACAGGTCCAGTTGTGTCATTCAGCTCAAGAAGCTTAAATGGCTCTCCATTGCTTTTAGAATAAAAACCAAATGCTTCTGTTTCTCTTTCAGAGCCCTTTATGATAGTCATTCCCCCCCACCCCCAGCCCTATTTTCTATTACTTCCTGTCACCAATTCTATGCCCCAATATCCTGGCACATGAAATTCCAGATTTCTGCTTCTGGGATTTTGCATAGTCTGTATCCTATGTCTCAAATGCTCTTCTTTCTCACCTCTCCTTTTGAAACACTGAGGTAGTTTCAAGGCTCTTCTCAAGTGCCATCTCTTCCCAGAGTCCCTTTTCCTCAATTCCCCCAGTTGTTAGTGTTTTTCCCTAATTGCTTTGTATTTATTTTGCATATATCTTTTATTTATTTATTGGTGATCATGCTGTATTCTATCCTCACTTTCTTCCAGTAGAATATAAACTTCTTGATGATAATAAAATTATGTAATATAATAAACAAGTTTGTTTATTATATTACAAAGAATATTTGCTATACTATATGGAATATGGACTTCTTAATAATAATTAAATAATATAATAAATTCATTTATTATATTATATAGAATATTTATGATTTTGAATATAAACTTCTTAATAATAATTAATATGATATAATAAACAAATAATAAAAAAGTTCATTTATATTGTACTTCAAGTTTTGCAAAGTGCTTTACATGTTAATTTATTCATCACAGTAATTCTGTGGAGGTAGGTGCTATTATTATCCCAATTTTACAGAAGGAAAATGAGACCAAAAGAAGTTAAGTGACTTGTCCAGGGTTACATAATGGGTGTGTGAGGAAGAATTTGAATTCATATCTTTTGCCTTCTGTCTGCTGCACTATGTAGTCACATGCAAGAACTGCCTCAGTTTTGTATTTATGTCTCCACCATTTTGTAGGCTTATATTTAATACTCAATTAATTGATTGAAAAAAAAAACGTCCTTTTTTTTTTTAAATTGTGGGGTTAGATATGGCTACCAATAACTAAGGCTGAGATTAGGACAGGTATGTAGTCTCTAAGAGTAGTTGTCTTTTGCTGGTTTTTGTGGATTCACTGGAGAAGGGTGTTGCGATTTACTGTTGGCCTGAGACCCCATGAAGGCTTAACCTTATCCTGCTTTTATACTTGTGTCTTTAACATATGTTTCTGCAGCACTACGAAGCATGGGATCTGGTTGAAATCTTTTTCTACACATAAAAATCCTTTTCAGGTGATGTGACCAGCTGATGTTCTCAAGTTCAGTTCATTTTTTTTTAAATCTCTGAGGCAATTTTAGGGCCACATTCTGGACTTAGAAACGTGCATGTGCATGCAAGGGTAGAATTTGCCCCCTTAATTTGTAGCTGATCTCTCAGAGCTGTCTGGCTGCTCTCCCAGTCATTTCTCAGAGGCTGGCTTGGTCTCACTGATTTGCACTCTGATTTCTGCTACATTTCTTTGATGTTCAGTGGAAACTATTAGTTCATTTCCAACATTGTGAGAGTGTCAGGTACCTAACAAGGGTCATGGTTATTGGTAAGTGGATTGGGCTAAGGCTAGAAATGCAAGCCGCTTATCAGTTCTCATGGTATTTGGTAGAGGTATGCAGTCTTTTATTGAAGGCAACCCAATAGATCTGGGGACAAATTCATATGAGTTGCATTCCAGAAAATCTAAACTAAGTGTATATTTATTTTAGTATCGCGAGTATCATAAATAAAACAAAGGAACCACCCTTCAATCCCCCAAATCTCCTTGTCAGAACTACATTTTCCTACTTAGGTCAGTTGTGGAAATGAACAGTTTGAGTATCAGTATAAATTGCCATCCATCCATTTCCTTGGAAGTGTTTGTTAATGAGATGGTAAACATGTGGTGGTGTCGTAGCCTCTTATTTGCACACATACATATATACACACATACTATATGTACTAAATATTTACATCTGTATGATACATACACATTATATATAAATATACATAAAGAATGGCGCTTTTCCTTTTCCTTCTCTCTCTTTCTCTCTCTCTCACACACATACACACACACATAAGTGAAGCCTTCATAATTATCTAAAATTAGAAATACTTTTGCTTGTATACACATACACATACACAGGCATCTAGGTCTCATGCACATAGAAGCATTTCCTCCTGTAATCCCCTATTGGGGCACATATTCACATGCTTCTGCGGAGGCACAAAGAGGCAGACAGGTATATGTATTCATTCCCTAGATAATCAGAGACACAGATAAAATAAAGCTTCCCGGATGACAGACATTGTGCAGACAGGGTTGTTAGTTTATGTAGGCTATAGGCAGAGCCGACTGGAAAATTTTGATCACTTTAATTTACTATATCCAGCATGCCTGCTGTACTTGTCCAGCACTTTTATCAAGCCCTGTGAGGTGGTATTGATTTTTTTATTTTCTATGTAGGATAAGAAGACAGAGAGTTAGGAGCAAGAGTGAATGAAGAACTTTCCTCAGATTACTGCTACTCTCTAGCTTATTGCATCCTGTCGTTTGTAGTTTCAGATGATGTCCAGTATGTCAGGGTTGCTTGAAGCAATAAACAGAGTGAATAACAATGGAAAGGCGAGATGAGAAAGATTGAAAAAGGAGAAAGAGGCATTGAAGAAAGTAAGAAAGTGAATGTGAGAAATAGGGGAAAAAAGCAGAGGTTGAGGAAAAAGTGTCCTAGGTGTGGGTAACCTGATCAGCACATTCTGTTAAAGTCGCTATAACTTGTCTCGACAGTTTTTCAGCAAATAGCCAAGACGTGAAACCTGGAAAACAAGGGAGCCAAAGCCTTTGTTATATTTTTTCCCCTTGAAACCAGCAAGAGAATGAAAGGAATATTTAGGGCCAATGCCTCAGTTTTCATTTTGAGTCTGTGTTCTGGTTATTTGTAGGGCATGAAATTGTTTAGAATGCATACATCCATATGCCTCCATATGCATCTATAACTTACATTCAGACATCTTCAACTACATCAACCTCCCTCTCATGCCTATAAGGAAGTAAGGAAAGTCTACAAGGCCAGAGTTTTCTTTTTTCAGGAAAGCTGAATAAAACCCACTGAATCCACACCCAATTCAAAGGCTTACTTCAATTTCACCTCTGTGGCGAGGACCCTGGATTCTTGAAGGCTATACTAGGGTAACATGAGCTTTAGTAGCTTCTATCAAGCTTGGAAAGTCTTCCAATATATACAATGCAAATATGTCCATCTCTAGGGCAAGTGCTCGGAATCCTACCCCTGGACACCAACATTTAGAGGAGTTGGACAGTGCCTATCATCATTTGATAGCTATAAATCATTTTTAGTACCTAGTTACCTAGAATAATGCTTAAAAATATGAAGCTACCACATGTTATATCCTAAGTGAGCTCCTCCCTGGCAAAATTCTACCCTACTTCTATTCCCAGTGGCTTATGATGTCTCCTAAGGTTTCTTCCTAATGAGAATGAGATCATGGAATCTGTCTTCTTTCTATGAAGTGATCTCCCTGACCTTAGCATCAGCAATACTTGCCCCAAGGACCAGAATATCTTTATGGCTCCATTGGTAATAGACTTTGTGCATATTATCTAAAGTTTACACTGGTAGGCATACAGTAGCTCATCCCTAGAGGGTGACATTATCAAGTTATGAAATTTTATTGGCATGACTGTGATTTATACTAGTGAAGAGAATATTTGGCAACCAGATAAGTCTTTAGAAGTTTTGAGGTAAAATCTTCAACATAGAGCCTCCATGCAAGTAATAAAATTTGACAGAAAAAGCATTTCTCTTACTATAGCGATCATGTTTCCCATAGGTAGTTGAAAGAACTGGAAAACAAGATGGGGAATCATTTTTATTAATCTTCCTGGCATAATCATTATAGGAAATGTGTATGTGATGTAGTGTATAGAATGCCAGACATGAATGTAAGAACACCTGGGTTTTAATCATTCCTCAGACACAAACTGTGTGACTTGGGGCCTCAGTTTCATCAGTAAAATGAAAGGGTTGGACTTGATATCCTTTAAATCTATGACTTTATGACTCTTGGGTATGTTAGATTTTAGAGTTGGAAGGGATCCTAGATATTATCTGATCCAAACCATTCATCTCACAGGTACAGAACCCAAGTTCCAGAATGGATTAACAATGATAATGACAACACCAACAATAACAATAATAATATATAGCATTTATATTTTGCTTTAAAGTTTGAAAAAATCATTTATGAACATTATCTCATTTTGTTCTAACAGCCCTGGGAGGTAGATGTTATTATTATCCTCCATTTTACAGATGAGGAGACTGAGGCAGGCAAAGATTCAGTGATGTGTTCAGGTTCACATAGATAGTATATGTTTGCAATCAAATTTGAACTCAGGTTTTCCTGACTCTAGATCCCATGCTTAATCCATGATACTACCTAACTGTAAAAGATCTCACAGTAAATAAATAGTGCAACTAGGATTTAAACCTAGGTCTCTTGATCCTTGATCCTATGCTCTTTATATTTTAACACCCTACTCACCATTTTGCATTTGCTAGTCTACTCATTTTCTCTCATTTGCTTTGCTTATCTTTTACATGTTAGGACAATGACTTAAAAAAAAAAACAGAACCATAACATATAAATGATAAGATCAAGACCTGCCTTGATCTATGGCTTCCAAGCTTACCCCTAAACAAGGATGTATATAGCTTGTATATAATTCAACAATAAGACAGAACGATCTATTGATTTCCCAAGTACAGGGCTTTTCCTGAGATGAACTCCTTGCAAAGATCACAACTCATTTGTGACTCAGGAGACAAGCCACTTGAATGAATGAATGAATGAATGAATGAATGAATTTTAAATTATTTATTAAGTACATACTAGGGATATAAGTTGAAAAGTGAGACAATTCTTGACTTAAAAATGTTTGCATGTGAGTAGGGAAGATAGGGAAGAATATGTTGGTCTGTGACATCACAGGAATGGTAGATGGAGTGATAGGGCTAACATACCTTTCCAGAGGCAAGAGTGCTGTTGATTTGATTACAGTTCTCAGAGCAAGAGGCAGAAATACATGAGGATGGAATGCAGTGGCAAGGTTGAAAATGATATGGATGAAGAAGTATAGTTCTGGGGACTTGGAGATGAATGGCTTAGTTCTTCCTGGATATAGTTTCTGGAGTTCTGGTTTAGAGGGTGAAAGAGTAGAAGTTAAATGACTTGCTTAGGGGCACAAAGCTAGTAGTAAATGGAAGAGTCAGTATTCCAACCTTTAAGCCCAGTTCTTGACTCCCAGCTCAGAGCTCATTCTTCTATATCCTGTTGCAGCTATCATTTAACCCAAGGGTATGTAAGCTACAGCCCAAGGGCCAATTCTAACCTATAGTCTGTCTCCTTAGTCTCCAACTGAGAATAATTCTTATTTTAAAAAATTAAATATAATTAATTATATCCTGAGCTTTAAAAAAAACAAACAGATAAGGGGCTATCTTTGGCCTAGGATTGTTTAACAGCATACAGAAAAATACTTTTCTATAACTTTTTAAACTTTTATATAACATTTTAATATCACTTTCTATAACTTTTTAAAATCCTTACATTCCATTTTAGAATCAATATTATGTATTGGTTCCAAGGCAGAAGAGCAGCAAGGGCCAGGTAATGGGGGTCATGTGACTTGCCCAGGGCCACACAACTAGGATGTGTCTGAGGCCATATCTGAATCTAGGATCTCCTGTCTCTGAGCCTGGCTCTCATCTATTTAGCCATCTACCTTCCCTGTTTCTATAACTTTCTATAAAGAAATGCAAATAGACACTTTCAAAGTACAAAAGAAATTTTTTATTATAAGAGGAAAGGGATTATATATATCCAAGATGAATTATTATTATTATTTTGAGTGAGATGTTCTAGAACATAAAGATTCGTAAGCTTTGCCTCAAGGTTCCAACTCAGAAGAGTCTACAGTGTAGGCAGACATGAATATGTGGGCAAGAAGACCAGAGTATCTGGAGGGACTGGAACATGGAGATGGCAATGATAACTACAGTTTCCAGGAAGTCAAGCCTTATTATCATAGAATGAAACTGAGAGACAAGGAGCAAAAAGGTCATGGAAAAGAATGGATAGTGGAGTCAGCCGACTGAAGAGAACTGGGCTCCTTGGAAAGAAGGAGGTAGTAATAATAATAGTTCTCATTTATATAGCTTTTGAAAGTTTACAAAGCACTCCACAAGGTCAGGGACCTTGTCTTATCTGAACTTTGTGTAAATCTCAATGCCAAGCACAAGATTCCACTTTTAATCTATGATTAGTAAATATTTGTTGAGTTTCATTTTTAAAGAAAAATTGATTTAGGAAAACAAATGAAAATTATAAGAATAGTTCTATTTTCTGGAAAACTTTTTCTTCATTTGACGTTAGTAAGAATATTAGACTTGACTGAATATTGACTGGAATGTGCGAGAATTTCATCCTAAATGGATGTTACATTTTTTCAAGAAGTTTAAATGGTTCTTCACATTGAGTGTCTTTCTCAGGAGATACTCCTGAGAAATTTATATGGCTCATGTCTTGAATTTGGTACTGAAATATGAAACCCAATAAGATATGAATAATGAAATTATAATGTGTCAAATCATTTCTAAAGCAAAGAACATATACATGTAGAATTGTGTGTATGAATGTGTAAATATATATTGTATAATTAGAAAAAATCTTGTACCTTTGGACTCCATCTCCCAGAATTCTTCTCTTGTCTCAAAAATCCTTTTCCCTTCGTTCACTAGGGATGTTAAGTTATTGTTTTTAAGCTGTGGGGAATGCTTCCCTCACACTCTTTTTTTTCACCATGTGCAAGACTAGGTGAGCTCTCTGTTTCTCTAGCCTTTTTGCTTTGCTTGAAGTTTTATTATTAATAAATATTGTAAATGTAATACTTGGAGTATTGGATATTAATTTTTAAAATCTACAATACACACATAGACACACCAACACACATATCCACACATGCATGTACAACATGTATACATGTATATAACAATACACATTTATGTATATATTTATATAATAGTCATATATGCACACATATACACATATATACATATACTTACTGATTCTTCCTATTTCACCAAGGCCCAATTCCACTACTGATTGGCTTATAAAGGGGCTTTCATCTGCTCCATTTCTGAGGTGGGCCAGTTTGCCTTTCCTTAGGTAATCTGGTGGATCCTTGTTGCTACAGTTTTCATATTGATGCAAGATCTAGTGTGGACACTACAGCTTAGAATTTCCAAGCTCAACCATTCCACCATCTTCAAACTCAATGGTAATAGGGATTAGAGGTATGTACTGGCCTATGAAACAAGTATTTTAGTGACTTGAATATTTAAATTTCATGGGCTCATTTTTTAGTTCTTTTTTCCTTTTTGACCTAAGAAATGGGTGCCTTGTGTTTGTGCCTCTAATCTGATATTTGTTAAAACAAGAATAAGACTAATGCATGGTACTTTTATGGGGGCATTGTGGTGTCATAGAAGACCATTAGGAGTTAGAAGACAGGTTTTGGTTCTAACTTTGCCAAATATTGGTTGTTTACTCTGGGAAAATCACTTAATATCTTTCAACCTCAGTTTCCACATCAATGGAATTAAGAAGTATACATCCTTTGCCTGTCTTATGAAGATCAAATGAAATGATATAGATATTTAGATGCTTCAAAAAGCACAATGAAAATGTAAGACAATTCTTTGTCTCCATTTTGTGTTGATGAGAACTGATGAGCAACTTCTCTTTAGTAATAAAAATCTTGTTGTTTACATGGATAAAGTGGCCACCAGTTACTTGTCCAATCTCCCACTTAAGGAAGTAGATGGTGCTTTACTATTCAGTTCCAGCTTCTCAGATTATTTTTAGTTGCTGTTTGAAAATTTGACCCTTTGTGCCAAATGCTCTCAAAAACAGAGATAACAATGCAAGTAATAGTGGGGATAAGTCAAAAATGCAAATAGGCACATTCCTATTATGAAATAGCATTAACTGCTGTTAAAGCAGGGAAGATTATTTGAATTGTATTTTTTTTCTCCTCCTTTCTATTCAAAAAGCAGACCTGAACATTTTATTAGATAAACAGGGGAAAAATAGACAACTGAATATTGAATAAATAGCTTCAGTTTATCCAGGTTATTTCCAAACAGTAATGCAAAGATGTAATAGAAATAATTTAGACATATGGATAAGAACCTTCAGAATCAATAGTGCTAGGAGAAATGAAACATATGCTGATGCAATCAAACAGAATTGAATTTCATACAAATGTTAGCAAATCTATATCAGATTATCACAGCAAAAACTTCATTTTCATTGATTTATAATGTATTATTATTGTTTCCACCGCACTGCCATAGACAGCCATTTAGCAGCTGTCAAGCGCCTTAAGGGTAAATAAAGGATATCACTGATGGGAGGAGGTTATAGAAGTTTAAGAGACCAATAACTCACAAGTGCGGCAGGTGTGACATTCCATGTATTTTTTTAAGGCTTTTCATTGAATCCTATTGTCTATTTCTTTTTTTATTTATTTTTATTTTTCCCTTGGTGAGAATGGGAAGGAAATTAGTTTGGAGGATCATAGGAAGGAATCAAATAAAAAGGAAGAAGAGTGTTTCATATTGTAGACCTAACAAACATATGCACTTAAGTGGATATGTACATACCAAAAGCTTGCTGGGGTTTGCTTCATCATAGCTTTTATGGCTAAGTGGGAAAAACTATCCTGTACTTGACTTGTGTTAAGGAGTTCTGATGCTCTTGGTCTCGGTACTGTGGGATCAGTTAGGATACTGAAGAACCCTGAGTTCAAATTCTGGTTCTGCTTCCAATTAGCTATGTCTTTGGGCAAGTCACTTAATTTCTCTGGGCCTCTGTTTTGTCATCTGTAAAATGAGGGTGAGTCATCCTACATGATCTCCAAGGTCTATTCATATTAACTCATTTTAAAGAAGGGTCATACTGAAAAAAATAAAGTGGTGTAATTTATACAGGGCAGAGCCTGGAGCAAAGGTTCACATATACTAGGGATGTTTACTATTTACTAACTCTGTGATGCTGGGTAAGGCATTTAACCTCAGGCAAAGGTGTATGGGGTGTTCATGGAGGACCAACACCAAAGGTGAACACCTCATACACCTTTGTGAGGGCTTGCTCAGTCCTTTTCAGGTTTGCCCATTTACCTTTGGTATCTACCGTTCACCCAACTCTCTCCTGTGGCTCCAAGAATCTGTAGCATGTGCAGCAGTCATACCCCCAATAAAACTGTCTCAGCAGGTGTGATAAAGTGGGTTGAGGGTAACTGATGGGCCTCAAACCCCTTGGTGACCCGGAGGGATGTCTACCCCCAGCATGTGAAACCTTCTTCCAGGAGAATGGGTAGATGAGAACGATTCATCCCAACAGCTATGAAGGCAGCTGAAGCAGGGGCTGTGGAGCTTGGTCAGACATCAAAGATGTCAAGGTCATTCACTGTATCCTGGGCTATCACCAATGATTCTGATTTTTGTCTTGCCACTGGACTTTGATAGTTAGAAAAGAGAGTGAAGCTGATGACTTTGTACAACTCTTCTTCACTTAAATCTAATTCATTCATGAGTCAAGACATCACCCCATGATGCCACTGGTCCTTTTTGAAAACGGACAAACAACAACGACCCAAAGCAAGGCATTTAATCTCTCTTTGCCTAATATTATTGCTCAGGACTTTCCTCTTAAGTCATATAAGTGGTGGTGACATGATCAAATCACAAATGCAGTGAAAACATTTTCCCTCATAAGCATGCTCTCTTCAGCTGTCCAGAATTCATCTGGAAGCACTATTTAGCATAGTTCAGGGGCACAGAGAACAGACTCTATTAAAAAATTCTCTATAAACTGATGTATAGGGAAGCAAGCAGAACTAGGAGAAAAATTTATACAGTGACAACATTATAAAGAAAAATAACTTTGTATGACTTTAGATCAATGAAATGACAAACCACAAATTCAGAGGACTGAAGAAGAAACACATTACTTACTGCCTGCATAAGAAATGATAGATTTAAAATGTAGAATGAGATGTACATTGTTGGACATGATTGATTTGTTTTGCTGGACTTATGTATGCTGGTTATAAGGCTCTCTCTCTCTCTCTCTCTCTGTATGAATTGTTCATTTGGAGAGAGAACAGTTAGAAGGAGGGATAATCAATAAGGAAATAAATGAATATGTAATTAATAAAATGGATATATAATCAATAAATATGTAATAAAATATATGTGTAATTAATAAAAAAGAGACTAGGAAAACATTTTATAAAAAAACCCCATATACTTAGTGAGCAAGTATTCTAGCCATGCCCATAAGATCTTTTAAAAAGAATGGAAATAATAATAGTATTGGAGAGTGGTATTTAGTGATTTTTAAAGGCTTAGAGATTTTCTTCCTAAATTATCATAAACTTGCATATTAAGGTAATGACTAGAGACCACAGGTGTTTAATTTCCTTTCAAGCAAAATGATTTTTGACTCAAGGTAAAAAGTTTAATAGAAAACAGTATCCATTTAATTCAACAAGTAGTTATTGTGCTCTGGCTGTGTGCAAAACACTTTGGAGGGCACTGAAGCAGATACACAGATGAATAAAACATAATGCCTGCCTTTGAGTTCTTAGAACCTTTTTTACCTTGGAGTCTGTGAACTTGTTTTTAAATATTTTGAAAACTGCATTTTAAATTTCTTTTGTAATCCTATGCACTTTATTATATGTATTTAAAAACATTATCCTGATGAGGGGTTCATAGGCTTCACCAGTCGGCCAAAAGGAAACATGAACTCCAATAGACTATGAATGAGCAATTCGAGGGCAGACTTTTAGCTTTTATTTGTATCCCCAGCACTTAGAACAGTGACTTGGTACATAATAACAAATGTTTATTGACTGACTGCCTGACACTAAAAAGGTTAAGAACTTTTGATGTAATAGGATACAAATTACTTAATATATTTTCTTAACACTTGATCGATGATTAGTTTATTAATTTACAACCTGAAAAGTTCCCCATTTATTAATCTCTTTTTCTTTAAAAATAAAAGACTTGATAAAAGCATTTCATCTTTTAATATAGTAGAAAGTGTCCTGAACTTGGAGTAGAAAAATGAATGTTTGAGTCCCAACTGTCATGTACAAACCATATGACAAGTCAATTAAATCTTTTTTTCTTTGTACCTTACTTTCCTTTTCTCTAAAAAGAAAATAGATGATTAAGTCAGATTATGCATGTTAAAAGGACTTTGTAATCTTAAAATGACATCCTGATGCAAGTTATCATTATTGGTGAGGTTTTATTCTGTGAAAATGTATTTACTTGGGGAAATATCGTCTACTTATTGATTGCCTTCTTACTCATTGATTAATGGATTGCTGATTGTCTAACTGATTATTCTGATGAAATATGACTTGCCTCATTAGCACTATTCACAATTCCTTTGAGCTTTGGTAGGTTACCATACTTCCAGTGAGTTTCAATAAGCTGCTAATTAGGTCAAGTTTTGCCTCTCACATGGTCAGGTGAACAATGAATGATGTATCAAGATAGATTTCTTCACTGACTCCTCTTGGTTGTTTAGCAAATGTATGTCGCTGTTCATTTGTTTCAGTCATTACTGACTCTTTGTGATACCATTCGAAATTTTCTTGGCAGACATAATGGAGTGGGCTAGCTATTTCTATCTCCAGCTCATTTCACAGGTGAGGAAACTGAGGCAAACAGGACTAGGTGACTTGCCCAGTGACTGGATCTGATTTGAACTTGGAAAGATGAATCTTCCTGATTTCAGACCTGGTGCTCTATCCACTTCACCACCTAGTTACCCATCTAGCACATGCATATAAGGCAATATTGAAGCCAAGGGTTTAAGGAGAAGGCAGAGTGATTTTTTTTTTTGATGGAGAAAGCAAGATGTGACACAATCCTCTTGCTTTTAGGGAAGGATTGACTTATATGCAAAGAGATAGGATTGGCTTTAAACACGTCTTTGGAGCATGGGGAAGAGCAGAGCTGCAGTTGTGTGATATTCTGGACATTATTCCCTTTTAGATATTTTGTATGTGCTCTGTCGGTGCAGAGATTTGCAGGAAGGCAACTGGTACTGTAGGAGAGGTAGAATGTGTGTTCAGGTGTTTAGTTAATCCTTCCCTCTCCGCCCAACCCAACCCTTCCCCTCATCATGTCAGTTTACTGGAAGGATGAGTCTGTGATGACATGGTAATTCATACACAGTTCAGGGTGCATATCTGATAAGGCCATTGTTTGGAGTCTCTTCCTAGCCACCCAAGGGATATATACGAAAGCTCCAGGCTAACAGCTCAGAGCAAATGACCCACCAATAATAATACCTTGTAATTACAGTTCATAAAGTCCATTTCACAGACATTGGCCCATTTGAGCCTCAAAATAACTTGGAAAAAGTAGGTAAGACAAATATTAACACTTTCAGATAGGCAGCCTAGTAGAATAGAAATCTGTTTGGGCTAGGATTCAGGGGCCCTGGATATTAGTCATTCAGATAGTCAATAAACACCTATTAAGTGCCTACCACATTCCGGGTTCTCTGCTAAGAGCTGATGATACAAAGAAAGATAAAAGACAGTTCCTGCTCTCAAGGACCTCACAGTCTAATAAGGGAGACAACATGAAAACAACAATGTACAAACAAGCTACATACTAGAATTAAAAGGGAATGGGAAAGGCTTCTTGTAGATGTTTGATTTTTATTTTGTTCAGTCATTTCAGTTGTGTCTGACTCTTTGTGATCCCATTTGAGGATTTCCTGGCAAAGATACTGGAGCAATTTGCCATTTCCGATTCTAGCTCATTTTACAGATGGGCAAACTGAGTTGAACAGGGTTAAGTGACTTTCCCAGGATCACATATATCTGAGGCTGGGTTTGAACTCAGGTTTTTCTGATTCCTGGCCTGACTATCTATTGTTCCACATAGCTGTCTCAGTAGGATTTTAGATGAGATTTAAAAGAAGTCAGGGAACTAATAAAAGTAATTCAGGAATGGAAGAAAGCCATAGTAGATGAGGAGAGTTAGGAGATGGAGCACCTTGTTTGAGGAATAGCAAAGAGTTTTTTGGATCTCAGTTTCCTAACCTGTAAAATTAGGGAATTGGACTGGATAACTTTAAATATTTCCATCAGTCTAGGACCCTATGAATATTAGATTATTAGAATATGAAATTCTAATAAATGAGAGAATTTTACTATTTTACAGATGAAGAAATTGAGATTCAATAAGACCTTGAAAGTCTTGCTCAAAGTCACAGGGCTCATAGGTGGTAAAAGTATCCCTTGAACTCAGGTATTCTAACATGGAGGCCAGTAGTAATGTCTTCACAGAGAAAAAGATGATTTATTTACTTAAAAATGTTTTGATGACTCCTTTTATTTTTACAACATAACCTTTTCCTTATACAAGTTGTTCCAGAAGTCTTAGTGCAGTTTTAAGCTTTAATAACTTCAGGTATGTAAATGATTCAATCTTCAAAAAATATTGAAACTTTCATTATTTTTATGTCTTTTAGGAATAAAATTTATTTGGTTTCATGAATTTAAAATAATAAATTAAAATTTTAATTTTAACAAGATAGGGCACACAAAATTTTATGTATTATGTGTAACAGTTTCTTTCTTTTTAATTAAAAAACTTTTAAACCCTTACCTTCTGTCTTAGAATCAAATCTGTATATTGGTTCTAAGGCAGAAGAGTGGTAAGGGCTAGGCAATGGGAGCTAAGTGACTTTCCCAGGGTCATAAAGCAAGGGAATGTCTGAGGCCAAATTTGAAACTAGGACCTCCCAGCTCTAAATCTGGCTCTCAATCCACTGAGCAGTCAGTCACCTGCCCCTGTTTCTTTCTTTACTCCCCCCCCCCCCACCCCATTACCTTTCATTTTAGAATCAATGCTTGTTTTGGTTCCAAGGCAGAAAGGTGGTAAGGTTAAAAAGCCCTTAAGTGACTTGCCTAGGGTCATGTACCTAGGAAGTATTTGAGGCCACATTTGAACTCAGGACCTCTTATTTCTAGATTTGCTTCTCAATCTGCTGAACCACCTAGTTGCTCCCTGTGCAACAGTTTCTGAATGAAACTTTCTCAGATAGGAGTAGAAGAAGTCCTCTTGCTTGACTATGTCAGTCATGATCTATTTCCATTAGAATTTTAATCTGTGGAATCATGTCAAAACTGTCATGGATGCATCAAAACCTCTTTCTCTGTCTTATTTTAAAGATTACAAATGTAATTTTTTTCAGTCACTGAATGGCAACTGATGAAAACTTGTGTATTCCCTAGGCCTGTTCTTTTCAGATGTCAAATTAGAGGCACAAACCACAAGGAACTAGTTTCTTAGGTTCATAAAATTAAAAAAAAAACTTTATTAAATTTCAGCTAGAGTGGTATTAAAGAAATGACAGTGGTTTTGTTGAATTTTTAATATGAAGCATCAATATATTAAAATTTTAAAATAACCTTTCAAATGGTTTTTTGTAAGTTTGTAACATTTGTATTCCTGAAGTTAATATTCCTAAGACTTTTGGGATACTATGTATATCCTTCCCTCAATTCCAACACAAATTGAACCTCTTCTATAAAAAAATAAAAGCAGTTAAGCCAACCCAAGTTGCATAGTAACCATGTATGGCAGTACATATATTAATTTTTTATTGTAGTTCTGCCTCTATACCAAGAGAAGGGAAGTATGCATCATCTATTCTCTTAGACCAAGATTGCTTATTACAATGAATGAGTTTGGGTTTTTGCTTAGATTATTGTAGACATTGAATGAATGAAAAAACATTTATCAAGTGTTTACTCTGTTCTAGACACTGTACTAAGTTTTGAGGATAAAAATACAAATAATGAGACATTTCTTTCAAGAAGCTTGTATTCTGAAACAGGTGGATAAGGTAAGGTAACTAGATGGCACAATGGCAAGTAGGTGGCACGAAGAGTCAAATATGGCTGAAACAACTGAACAACAACAGATAATACATACATAAGAATGTACATAAAAGAATGATGTTTAGGGAAAGCTATTCCTTTTCAAAATGGGTCAGAGTTCTGAATAGATCAAATAGACCACCCCACACTTTCTGTCTCTTACTCTGGGAACAGTTAAAAAAAACCAAACAGTGCTGTTCTTTCTTCTGGAAAGGGTCCATCATTCAATTGTTCTTTAGCTCCATTTACCACAATCATTTTATATGTTTTGTTGTTGTTCAGTCATTTTAGTCTTTTCCACTTCTTTGTTCCCCCATTTGGGGTTTCTTGCCTCAAAGCCTTATGTCTTTATGTTTCTTGTTTTATGTTTTGTTCTCTCACTCGTTTTATGGATTAGAAAACTGAGGCAAACAAGATTAAGTGACTCACTAAGAATCACACAGCTAGTAAATGTCTAAAGTGAGATTTGAACTCAGGAAGATGAATCTTCATGACTTTAGACCTGGTGCTTTAATAATTGTGCCACCTAGCTTACCCTTGTGTATTATGTTAGAATACAAGCTTCTGATGAGAAGGGACTGTTCTAGCTTTGTATTTGTATCCTCAAAGCATAGCACAGTGCCTAGAGCCCAGTAAACACCTGATAAATGTATTTTCATTTCTTCAAAGTCTAAAATAATCTGTGTAAAAACAGTACTGAAAGACAATCAAACTCTGATCAATTGCTAGCAATCAGCTTAGGTGAATAGATAATGTAAGAAAATTGGTCTAGGAGACTGTATAATGAAAGTTTATTGCCCTTAAAGAAAGGGCATCTCAGTATAAAAACATCTTCATTTCACCAATGACGCAAAACAGCAGGCTATGAAAAGACTCAACTTCATTGTAGCCACAAAATCTATGCCTTTATCCAAGCCATTGCTCAAATGTTAAATGTCATAAAGTAGCTAAGCACAGCTCCCAGAGATATGCCAATGGAGAACTCTTTCCAGATTGACACGAAATCATTAATTACTATTCTTTTGTTTCATCATTTAACCAATTTGAAACTCATCTCTTATACTTTTGTTTAGTCCATACGTCTATGGCTTTTCCATAAGAACAGCATGAGGAGGTAGTATACCCAACCTAGGTTACATGTTTGCAGTTGATAAAGAGCCAAATTCCATGAACAACTCAATAAGAACTTTCAGATTAAATCAACATATACTTGAGTATTTGGTGACCTCAAAACAAAGGAATCAATAGCTAAATAATCACAAAAATGTTAGAAAATGTGGATCAGTATTAAAAAAAAAGATTTATAGGATTATACTAAAGGATTGTAGATTATACTGAAAGATTATAGATTATACAGAAGCTGCTTGATTATATATCTGGAATCCTTTCTACAAGAAGATACAGTGACTATTAAATAAAATAATAAAACTGAAATAGGTTTTATTATTACAGAGAGGTCATTTCCAAATCAATTATTGGAGTATAGTCAGACCACCAACCAGTTAAAGCAAAGATCCAAATCAATAACAAATTAAAAGGAAGAAAAAAAATGGAGAGAAGATAAGCCATGCAATTGAGGCCCTTCTGACCTTACCATTTTTTAATTTAAATAAATTTTTATTGATATCTTTTGTTTTTACATTACCTACATTTCTCAATGTATCTACCTCTCACCTCCTCCCAGATAGATGCATGAACTTATATGAACTGATGTAAAGCAAATAAAAAAATTTTTAAAAGAGGAAAAGTGTTTTAAAAAAGCAGTTTAGCAAAGCTAGTGAACTTACTGAAAAAAGTCTGGCATTACCAATATTCCTTACCTCTTCAATAATGAAAGGAGTATGCCTTCTCACATTTCTTCTTTGAAGCTATGCTTGGTCATTATAATTTCTTAGCATTCAGTTTGATTGTTGTTGTTGCTGCTGCTGTTTTATAGATATAGAAAGGAATTTAGAAGTCATCTAATCCAAATCTCTAATTTTATGGATGAGAAAATAAAAGCACAAAGAAATTGTTCTCATTCATAATAAATTGCAAATCTGGGATTTGAAACCAATTGTTTGACTCCAAACCCAACTCACTTTCCTCTACTTGTAGTCATGCAAATTGTTTTCCTGATGATGCTTACTTTGTATCAGTTCATATAAATTCATGTTGCTCTGTATTCACTGTATTATTTCTAATAACAGTCTATTTGCTCCACAGTCACACTTCTAATTCTTTGCTACCATAAGTGTTATTGTAAATACTGTATTTTCAATCATGTCTATTTAACCAAGCTATTGACACTGAAAGGTGGGAAATGGGTAAAGGAACCGACATTTGTACAAACCATTATCATCTCCTACATGAGTTTAAATGGATGTAAATTAACCAAGACAATAACAGAATCTAAAAGAATTTAGAAATTGTTTTAGCCAGCTAACACTTGATTTCCTTGCCAAGTGGAAAGTTATGGCAGTTAAGGACAATACTGTTTTAGTACATAGTTATATGTTTGTAAAATCTAATGGAGTGAGAGAATAGAAAACCAGTTAAAGGAATTGAGAATATTTACTCTGGAAATGAGAAGACATGATCCATATGATAACTATCTTCAAATGTTTGAAGGGCTGTCTTTTGGAAGAGAGACTTGTTCTGTTTGTCCTAGAAGGCAGAGATAAAACAATGGATAGAAATTGCAAAGAAGCAAATGTAGACTTGATATCATGAAAAGTTTCTTCATAATTAGTGCTATCCAAAAGTAGAATTAGCTGTTTCAGGAATATATTCAAAGAAAGGCTGAATATTTTGTTAATAATGGTAATAATAATAGCTAGCATTTACATAGTGCTTACCATGGGCAAATAGCTACTTTACCAATATTACCTCACTTGTTTCTTACAACAACTCCGAGAGGTAGAAGAGATCATTATTCTGATTTTACAGTTGAGGAAATTTGTAAGGTGGGTTGTTAAAGGTCCTTTTTTTGGTTTGGTTATGGGTTAGGCTAGATGGCTTCTGGGCTCTCTTTTACCTATTAGAATTTCTGATTTTGTGGTTGTGAACAACACTAATTAATAAAAGCAGTAGAGAAGAGAGCAAGTATATGTGAAGCTAGATGAGAGATACATTTTTGCCAAATTATCTAGGGAAATGAAGAATGAATTTGGAAAGATAATGATCAGATAAAAATATAAAAAATCTGTAAAGATTTCTTTTAGAAATTTGTTTGTGCATTAATGATGGGAAATCTATGCCATTTGGATCCAAACATCATAAGTCTTATGTGACACATGAGGGAGCAGAAATGGCAGTAAGGAAAGCAAAAATGAGAGGATAGCTGGCCAAATATACACAGAGGAATGTTTTGAAAGGAACACAATTTTGAGTGTGTTAAGGAATTGATTCTCAAAGTATTTGAAAGAGGGGAGGGTTATAAAACTGTGATAAAACCTTGCATATTATTATTATTGAGGAAAAAAGGCATCTTGGTGAATGTTAGTAACTTCTGACTCACACTTACTTTTCAATATCTACAGAATTTTTATGAGAATAAACCAAACATGCATCAAGAATATTTTGGAGTTTATGACCAAACAAGAAAGAGATAGGGAAGACTATGAGAAGTAAAATGGATAATTTTGATGACATGAAATAAAAAAAAATATTTTTGTGCAAACTAAAGTAATGTAGCCAAAATTAGAAGTAAAAAAGGAAACCAGGGAAAATTTTTGATAGCAAGTTTCTGTGACAAAAATCACATTTCTCAAATAAGGAACTAAGTCAAATTTATAAAAATAAGACATTTCCCAGTTGATACATTATCAAAAGATATAAGCAGGTTGTTTTGAGAAGAAATCAAAGCTGTTAATAGTCACATAAAAATGCTTTAAATCACTACTGATGAGAGAAATGCATATTAAAATAATTCTGAGCGACACTCTTGTCAGATTGACTGACATGACAGAAAACGAAAATGAAAGTGCAATATGATTGTGATAGAATACTATTTGCTAGAAGAAATGATGAATAGGATGGTTTCAGAAAAACCTGGGAAGGCTCCTATGAAATAAAGCAAAGTGAAGTGAGTAGAACCTGGAGAACATTGTACACAGTAAAAGGCATATTGTAAGAATGATCAACTGTGAAAGATCTATTAGTAGGGTCAGGGCAAAGATCCAAGACAATTCTACAAAGATCCCATGATGAGAAATATTGTCCACCTCCAAAAAGAACTGATGAATTCTGAATGCAGATTGAATCACAATTATTTGTTTTCTTTATTTTTCTTCTTTTTGTAGTATATTTTCTTTTGCAACATGGCTAATTGACAATATGTTTTCTACAACCTCACCTGTAAAACTGATATCAAATTGTGTTTTCAAGGAGGGGCAAGAGCAAAAGATAGAATCTGGAACCCAAAATTTTAAAAAAGGAATGTCAGAAATGTTTTTACATATATTAGGAAATAATGAAATAAATAAAATCATATTAAAAATAAAAATTTATCTGACATGTTTCTTACACCTGTCAAATAAGATTCCTTGGAATATTAAATATGAAAATGGCTAACTTTGTTTAATGGCCCTCTGATTGTTAATAATCAAATGATGTGTAAAACAGGGAGACATTTTCACTCAAGGGACGGAGGTCTGTTGGACATCCCTGGAGGATGTCCAAGGCTGAGTCCAATTAGAATATGGATTATCTATAGATGGTGAACTTCATTGTCCTGGTTGTAGATGACATGTGCCAAATCCTAGAATACTACAGGTCCTCTATAATCATTTTACTGAGTTAAGCCTAAATACTTACATGGAAAAAATTAAATGAAAATTACCTTTTGTCCAGTCTATTATATGCAATTACTTAGGTAGCTCATAGATCTGTTCTTTCAGTTATCTTGGATAGACATTGCAGAGAAAGCTTGAATTTAAGACCAGAACTGAATAAGAGGAGCAGAGTGGAATTGAATTGACTTTGTAATACTGCATAGCACTTTTAATGACTACAAGATTTTTTCTAATATAAGGCTTATGATTTTTTGGGCCCTCTTTCCCCAAAATTTTTCCAGTGATGCAAAATGGTCTTAAATCCTAAAATCACCCAAAGGATAATGGAGAAGTACTTGAAGGACAGAGGTAGGTCATAGTATATTACTAATGAAGAATTACACTCAATAAGTGGTAATAAGGATGTTATCAGAGAGTCTCATGACCAGCAAAGGGAGGCTGTCCAGCCTCACAGAGAGAACAAAGGATAACAGATGGATAGCCCACATACTTCATGGATATTTACATGTAACCCAGGTTTCTAGCAAACCTAGTCATTTTGCTTGAAGCTTTCCTAATTGACAGAGGTATCACTGACTTCATGTTGTGTGACTGAAGACTGAAGGGAAGAGTTAATTTAGACTTTTTGGAGAAGAGATATTATTTTTAAAAAATTCTTTTATGAGAGACAATAATGATTCCTGATTTTCTTGGGGAGCTACTGTAGACATGTGGGAGGAGAGAGATATGGAGAGACAGAGAGATGGGGAGATAGAGAGACAGAGAAAGAGGAAGAGACAAAGACAGAGAGACACAGAGAGAGAAGACTTGGAAAGCTGCAGAGATATAGAGCATCTGGTTGCTCAACATATTCCTAATTTCTACCCTGCCTCACTAAAACTTCAAGCAATTCCCCTTTGAGTGAGAGCCCTCTTGCTTGAGCAGAGGTCTCAGATGACTCAAATTGAAAGAACTCATTTACTCTTATTTACTCCCATCTTTGTATTTGGGGATCTATTCTAATCTAGGTAACTTCTTTGATTTGTATTTACTGTTTGCTTGGATAAATGGATTTACTTCCTATTTGCTATTTGTGATGATCTTTTGTGTAACTAACCTTTGGAGTGAAGGAGTCAAAGTGGTCAGTGTCCTCTTTGGGTAACCTCTCTATTGTAAGTGACTGTGGTGAGGAAAGTATTTTTTTCTTTTGAACTTATGTGTTCTTAGACTAGCAAGGTTTATGGTTGGGGTGGTGGTGGAGCTGATTGACATACTTCTATATTATAGGTAGCCTTTTGGATATGGGAGTGCTGAGCATCCATCTTCATGGTGCTCTGTTGCTTGTCTTCTCCTCCTCTGGCTATTTGTTGTCTCCTTCTTCCTCTCTTAAGAGACAGTCCAGACTTCATATTACATCTACACATGCCTCCTCAAGAGCTATGTGTCTAAAATATTAGTGCTATAATAATCAAACCTACTATAAAATACCATGATAATTGTAACAAAAAGCATTTATTAAGTGATTACTGTGTACCAGGCACTGTATTCTAAGAACTCTTTGACAAATATTGTTTCATGTGATACAATAACTCTGTATGCTTGGTGCTATTTTATCCCCATTTTACAGTTGAGGAAACTGAGGCAAACAGAAGTTAAGTGACTTGCCCTGGGCCACACAGCTAGTAATTGTCTAAGTCCATATTTGAACTCAGGTCTTCATAATTCTAGGCACTATCCACTATTCTATCTAACTACCTCTTTTTTAAAAAAATGGCCCTGTGGACACACGTATTTTACTGGAGTACATATACCTCCTTGCATGCATTATATGAAATCTGAATGAGGGCCCAGCCCTAGCACTTTGAGGGAACCTACTTGGGGAAAAAGTAAGCAAGATTTGTACAACATGAGATGGGGTAGATGGGTTGAGATCTTCATTTTTGGAAGCAATGCTCACATCAATAAGATAACCAATTATGATTTTTTCTAACTTTAGCATGTGAAGTTATGAGATGAAATAATGCCTCAAATATGAAGTATCCAATTTATACCCCCTTCCCCACCTTTGCCTTTCAGAATCCCTGGCTTCCTCTAAGACTCAGCTCATGTACCACCTTCAATAATTGGCTTTTGATGGTCCCATAATCTATTAGTGGCTTCTTCTCTAAGAACACTTTCCATTTGTTCTGTATGTCTCTTATAAAAACTCATTTACATACATGCAGTCCCCTTCATTAGAATGCAAATTCTTTAAAATGTTTTACATCATTGAACATGTAGAAATCTATATCAGATTGCTTTCTGTCTCAGCAGGGGGGAAAAGGGGGAGAAATAGAAGGGGGGAGGATTTGGAACTCAAAATTAAGAAAAAAATGTTAAAAAATTGTTTTCACATGTAATTTGGGAAAATAACAATATTATTTTAAAAAAGGAATATAAATTCCTTGAGGTTAAGGATTGGTTTTGCTCTTTCTTTGTATCCTTAGCACTTATGGTGATGCCTGCTTAATAAATTCCAGTTCATTGATTGAGAGATAGTTCCCAGGTGCCTAGGAAGCTTAATAAGGATTGTCGTTGACTGACAGTCTTGGTATAACAGCCTGGTGGAGAAAAGGTTCCATGTTACACTAGAGTTAATAGTTGAGTTCTACATCATGACTCCGATTTCCTGATAACCGTTGCTTGATCTTTCTTTGGTCGAAATCCTGAACTTTTTGGTATGGAGTCTAGGGAGACCTTTACTTATCTCAGCTTTACCCCTACTAACTGCTGCCCCTTCCAGTTATATATCATTGATGGCCTACACAGGTAACCTCTAACTAGCTATTTGTTCTTATCAGATCAAATGTGTTTATTTGTCCTCTGAGCTATGTTGATTAGTTTAGGCCAGAGGCAGCTTTCTCTTGTCTCACCTACAGTCCGAACAAAAAGGTTTCTCTGTATACCCTCCCAGTGAGACTCAAATAAAAAATCCAAAGCATGTGGAATGATTCAAACAATGACTACCCTATGATAATTTTATATCTTTCAGCATGGCATTATCTGTATTCAAATCTGAGACCCATCACTTAGTACTTGAGCAAATGTGGAATGTGTTTATCTCTCAGAACCTCGGTTTACTCACCTGTAAAAGGAAGGCATTGGCAAAATTATCTTGAGGATCTCTTCCAGTCCTCTGAGATCTTATCGTCTACACAGAATAGGTAAATTCTTCAAAACATTTTTCAATCTGCCCCAGTCTAATGGATAATGTGCTTTAAATTCTTAAGGAAACTAATTCTCTTTCTCTACCCCACCTCCCATCCTGTCCTGGCCTTTTTTCTTGGGAACATATAAGATAATTTGGCTTTTATGAAACAAGTAAAACAGAAGAAATAGGGGTTAGTTTAAGAGAACATGAGGCAAAATCTTGAGGGGAAGTCAAAGATGGGTAAGAATACTGAAGAAACTGGCCTGAGTGAAGCAGACATTGTTTAGAGGGAAGCAACAGTGATGGGAACATAGTAGGTACTTACTAAATGTTTATTGATTGATTTAGTAGGCAGTCCCTTAAGTGAAAGTGGAAGGCTAGTTGAGGGAGAATGTTGGAGCTAATGGTTCATTTGGGTCTGGGTATCTAGAGTTAAATTAGGCAGCATCAGAGAAGGGAGTGACAACTGGAATAGTGTGTTTGGTTTTGCAAGGTAATTTTTTGGTGTTTGCACTATATTTTTGAGATAGGATTTGAAAAGTGAGAGCTCAGAAAAATGAAGATTCTTATGAAAATAAGTGAGGGCTATGGCAGTTGATAAGAAGAAAAATGAATGGTTCTTGGCAATACACTGGAAGTAGAAGTTGGAAAAGGTATTTATGGACTTGAGATAGGCTTGAAAGTTGTGTCCCTTGCTCATTTGAAAATTATGCCTCATTGTATATTAGGAAGACCCTAGGCCTAAAACTGGGAAAGATTATAGAAGTCATTTATTCAAATCCCCTTTTTTACAGATGAGGGAACTGAGTTTAAGAGAGGTTAAATGACTTTTCCAACAACACACAAGCAGTAGTAGCAAAGCTGGAATTCAGACTCAGGCTCTGAAGATATTAATCCTTCCCTTGTAACACATGTGACAACATGCCATCTACTGATTTATGTCCCAACCCTTCTAAAACATCGTAGGCTGTCTTCAAGAGTTGTTGTGGCTAACCTAGTGATGATCCTCTATGAACTTAGCTAGGTTGTTCCTTAGAAAACCAACATATTGCCAAGATAATATCAAAATTTTCACCTCTTGATAGGACTTCCCAGAACTCCTCCTTTGTTGTCATGGGCCTCAGGACCCCAGTGTCACCACCATTATATGATAAGCATTGGAGATTGATTTTTGTGGAGGATGATACTTTTTCGGTAACCTGCCCCTCAATTTCCACATCTGTAAAATGAGACCTCAGATGAACTCTGAGATCGGTTCCAATCCTAGATCTATGATCCTTTAGATCCCAAGTATTAGTCACAAAGAAAATATTTTTTGTCAGGTACAGTGCCCTTTTTATTTTTGGTGTTAACCATATGAACATTAAAAAATATATATTAAAGAGTCAAACTACCCCAGCATACAGTGCTTTTTGTGCAGTAGGCAGCTGCCTACTTATCTTGCTTATCTAACTAATTGAATAGAACGACCTTGGAATGTTGAGCTTGGGGAATTGACAAAACAATCATATGGACAATGAAGGGAATCGTAGGCAGGAGGGAATGGTATAGAATAAGTTTAAAATTTGGGCTTTGAGTTTTAGGTACTTCTCTTACAGAAACAAGAAGTATGGGGAGTGGAATAAGATGTTGGAGGCAGGGACATGGATCTGGGAATTATCTGGATATATTTGAAATTATGAGAATCACTCAAGTTAATGGTTTGGCTTATAATTGACTGAGATAAAGTGTTCTTTGGGAAATAAAACAACAGACATCATATCCCCTTATCTACCTCTTGAGTTCCATTTGGCTATTCCATTAATTCATGCACAGACTTTCTAACATGTGTTCTCTATTAGCTCTATTTGGCCAATTTTTGAAAAGCTTTCACTGAGGCAAACAATTGGTGAAAGAGCTACAATTTAACTAGAATCATTCATTAATTGGGATCATTTATTAACGGGACAGAAAGTGTCATTTTTGAAGTCTGACAATTTACAGTGAAGTTAGCTTCAAGTTTCTCCCTCCTAGATGTTATTATTGTCTGGTTGATGTTATTCTTTATTTTTCCCCCTCTGAAAACAGGACATCTATGACACAAATTCACTAGTATATTGTGCCCAAATCTAGCTTTGATAATAAATATCATTATCACTATTCTTATTTCATAAGATTATAAGATCTCTGACTTTAGAGCCAGAAAAAAATCTTTGAGGCCATCTAATACAACCCCCTCATTTCACAGATAAGGAAACTGAGGCTCAGGGAGAAGTGACTGGCCTAACCTGCTATGTGCAGATTTGTGCTAGGTTTTAGTAGGCATGAGGAGAGAGGAAATTTAGATGAAACATCATAAGCCCTCCTTTCATGGAACTCATCATCAAGGATATGGAGGAAGGAACAAAGTGTCTAAAAGTATTAAGGAAAGAATGGATGAAAGAAAAAAAGATGTCAGGGTAGTGTGGTTGTAGCATCTGACCTACCTTCTCTCTGGGATTTCTCTCTACTGACTGATTTGGTCACCCAGACTCTGTTCAGGCTGACAGGAAGAAAGTCCACAGAAGAGGTGGTCACTGCTAAAGCTCACTTTCTCAGGGTTCTATGACAGTAACTGCTGGGGTGACAAATGTCCTACTTTTGTATGCTATAGTTCCTAAGCTCTCACTGATGTCCTTCCCATTTAACAAATCATGCAAGATGAACTTCAATAAGAACTATTTAATAAATAGGAGGCAGAATAGGAGGAATAACAACATGCCATCTGTAAACTGTGGACTCTCTCTTCCATTGGGGAGAATGGACACAATCTTAAAAGACCACAGCAAGGAGGCAAAGCTGAGTATAGAAGACAGAGGGAACATATGCAACTCACAGTTGTGGACTGCTGGCTTGATGACCTTCCCCCTCAGCAGCAGTCTATAAAGCTACTCTCTAAGCGGTAGGTCTACTCCATTAGAACTATTCTTTTCTGGGTCTGACTCTGTCCTTCTGCTGGTTTGAGCTTTTTCTCTACTGGCTGCTCCCATCAAGCCAAATTCTGGGTTGTGGATATAGGGTTACTTTCAGAAAAATCAATAGCCTTAAACCTAGGATTTGCAGATTTTTCCCTTGTCTGCTTCTTAGGTTCTAAGAAGTTTCCATTTCTTATGCAGCTAACAGCATAAACAAAACCTTTCTTCCTCTAGTTTTTTTTTTCCCTTTCAGGTAGCACATAGAGTGCTGAGCCTGGATTTGGGAAGATCTGAATTCAAATTCAGCCTTAGACATTACTAGCTGTGTGACCCTGGGTAAGTCACTTTGTCTCTGTTTGCCTCAATTAGCTCAGCCATAAAATGGGGATATAACAGGACCTACCTTATAGGGCTGTTGTGAGAATCAAGTGAGATAATTTTTGTAAAGTATTTGGTACATCATAGACTCTTCAGAAATGCTTATTCCCTTTCTTCTTCCTTTCCCACCTCCTTCAAGCAGCAGATTTGAAGCCTGTGTTCCTTTAGTCAGCTTTTCCAAGTAGCAAATGGCAATGAAAGGTCTGAGGTCTTTTCCAGGACTTGACCAAAGGTTTCTCTTGAGACTGATTTTCAGCTCTGAGTTCTTTTGAACTCTAAGCTCAGGCATCTTAATGGTTTACTGAGATGATATTTCTATTTCATAGTGATAGATCAAAATCCACATTTCTGCCATCTCTAGGAGGATACTGCAAACATTTTGCCCTGAGTGAGATTTGCCTTTTTTCTAAAGAACTCCTTTATTCAAGTTTTTTCATTGTTGAACCTTCTCATTAGCAAAATTGTCCACATCTGTGGAGCACCCCTTTAAGTCAGAATAACAAATGTTGTCAGCTTTATAATTTGTCTGGGGGAGGGGTCGTATCTGTTTCTGGAAATTCATTCATGTGATGCCATTAAAAAGCATAGATTGTGTACTGCCTCTGCCTTGGATTGAATTTATAATGTCACAGAGGAGATAAAGCCTAGATATAGACAATACAAGTCTCTTATTTACAGATTATTTATGAAATATACATTTATATGTATATATCAATAAAGACAGGGATAGGGGATAGGGATTGGATTTGTGATTTCACTGTCATAAAGAACTCTCAGATAAAGGGAATTCTCTGGTAGAATCATGTAAGATCTCTCAGCCTTGGGCTCCTCATTGGTAAAAGGTGGATAATAATAGCATCTACTCACATGGTCTATTGTGAGGATCAAATGAAAACATGCATGAAACCTGACTGGTGCAAGATGCCTAATTGGCCTGATATGAATATTCCCTTGTGGAGCCTTTGGGATGTAAAATGGAGACATCACGTGGGTAGGGAAACCTCCTTTAATTGGTTGTCTATATACTTAAGACTGGTAAGATTGAGCCATTTGCTCCTTTTTCCTCCCACCATTCTTTTTTCCTGAAACACCCCTTTTAATAATTCTTTGCTATGTCCAGAGGTTGACAGTTCCAGTTCACCCAGGGCACAAATATGGTGAACTGAACCAATAAGAGGGGAAGGACCTCATTCTCCTGATCGTGTTGTCTTACTCCAGCTCTAGTAGGCCTTAGAATGGTAGTTTCTGTTCTGCCATTTTATCCTTTCTGTTTCAGGTGGTAGAGGTGATCCTCATAGTACTGATAGTTTGAGGCATGGAAATGTTGGAACCAAGACTTAGGTGGGGTGGTGCAGTCAGTAAGCCTTTCATGGAAGCCTATAGACATCAGGGTGTCTAGGACTTGAGTCTCTTGGGAATTTTTGACTTGGAACTAAGATTGTACTCTTTAGGAACTGAGCTGAACTCTGAACATAATCTCTTTCCACTCCTGAGAGACTGAGATGGGACAAGGGAATAGAGAATTATGTTTCATGTATGTTGGGAAATAAATTTGAACCCTATTGTTAGGGACTAGAACCATTTTCAGAAGGCTTTCAATCCTATAAACTGCTATATCCTATAGATAACTCTAGGAGTGGAGTAAAACATAACCAACTGGATCTTCAGGGAGGGGGTACTAGGGTGCTGTGTTATTACATATGGGACCTTGTCAGGGATAAAATTGAGCCCTTCATTTTTTCAGGTACTTCTAGAAAGATTCTCTGCCTTGTTTGAGTTTTGAGATACTCTGGACTGTGAGCTCCTAGAGAAGAGTTTATGTATTTTCCTAGTAATAAAACAGTAACTCATCTTAGATCTGTCATTGTCAGGGAAGAATTTCCGTACAAATAAATTTTCTGGAAAATCTTTTAAGTTAAAAAGTTAGAAGTTAAAAAAAGTTAAAGTTAAAAAAAACCACATATGATATTATGATCTGAAATGTATTATATGCACCATATTTTCTTAAACAGAGTATACTGAACTAACTTAACTTTCTAAGTGACTCACCATCAAATCTATAAACATTTATTTATAAAAGTATGAAGCAAATTATGTCTATTTTTTACTTTTTCTGTTTTATTCCTTGAGAAAATGGGCTTATTAGCTGTTCTTTTCTCTCCTGTAACTATGTCTCCCTCTAAATGTCTTATCCTTCTCTTGTTTGCTACTCTGACTCTGTTATGGATCAGAATATCTGATAACCAAGCTTTGTGAAGAATTCTCTGACAGGTAATAGTTAATAAGGCACCAAATGAAGGCTTAAAGAGTAAAGTGCATTTGTAGAGCTCTTAGCAAGGACTCATTTCTCATTTACTTCTTTGCTTGGGTGCTGACTGTTCTTGGTAGGGTTGAGTTTGCTGGAAGTCTGGTTTCTTTTTAAAATTTTTATTAGTATTTTAAATATTTTTCCATGGTTACATGATTTATGTTGTCTCCCTCCTGTCTGTCTTGCCCCCTCCCAGAGTTGACAAGCAATTCCTCTGGATTATACATGCATTATCACTCAAAACTTATTTCCATATTATTCATTTTTGTAATAGAGTAATCTTTTAAAATGAAAACCCCAAATCATATACCCATATAAATAAGTGATAAATTAGCTGTTTTCTTCTGCATTTCTCCTCCAACATTCTCTGGAGGTGGATAGCATTCTGTCTTATAAGTCTCTCAGAGTTGTCTTGGATCATTGCATTGCTATTAGTAGCAAAGTAAATTACTTTTGATTGTCTCCACAATGTTTCAGTTGCTGTGTGTTTTCCTGGTTCTGCTCATTTCACTCCACATCAGTTCATGTAGTTCTTTCCATTTCTTAAAGAAACCATCTGGTTCATCATTCCTTTTAGAGCAATAGTATTCCATCACCATTATATGCTACAATTTGTTCAGCCATTCCCCAATCGAGGGACACCCACTCATTTTATAATTTTTTTGCCACCACAAAAAGCACAGCTATAAATATTTTTGTACAAATCTATCCTTTCCCATTAAAAAAAAAAACTCTTTGGGATACAAACCTAGTAGTAGTATTGCTGGATCAAAGGGCATGCATTTTTTAAAAGCCCTTTGGGCATAATCCCAAATTACAAAAGTCTGATCTCTTGATAGATAGAAAGGATCGCTGTATTTGTGTCTGGGAATGAAATTAAAAAAAAATAACCTCTTACCTTTCAGCCTATAATTAACACTATGTAGTGGTTCCAAGGCAGAAGGGCTAGGCAATGGGGGTGGTGTGGTAGGGGGTGGCTGGGAAGTGACTTGCCCAGGGTCACATAGGTAGGAAGGATCTGAGAACAGATTTGAACACAGAATCTCCTGTCTCTAGGCCTGGCTCTCTATCCACTGAGCCAACCTACTGTCCCTGGGAATGCAGTTCTTGATGGTAGATCTACATACACATGCAGCAGTCATCATAACTTGTGAGGTGGTGGGAGGTTTGGTTGAAAAGGGGGTGATCATAGCATAAAGAGTGCCAACCCTGAGCCTTATGCCCTTTTGATGAAGGTCTGCTTTCTAGGATACCATCTAGAGTCAAACAAGGATTTTCTCTTTTTGTTACCTTCTAAAATTACTTTGACCACTGAAAACCAATCGAGTAAGAAGCTATGCTTCTTAGAATTTCATGACTTCTGGGTTTGTCTTGCTCACTGAATTAAAAGATTTCCCACAACAGCAGAAGGCAAGCTCCTTGAGGAAGGGATAGTTTTGTTTTTGTGACTCCACTGCCAAGCCACATGTTTGGTATATAGTAGGCATCTTAGTAAATGTTTTTTGAATTGAATTGCACCTATGACTAATGGTCCTTCCCCTATTCTTTTATTGTATCAGCATGTCTTGGTGCAATCTTCTTTCTTTTCTTTTTATTTTATTTCCAAACAATTCATACCATCAAAACAGCTTGGAAAAAAGAGAGAGCATGCAAATTAAGACATAATGCATGAGGGCAGAGTATTTAGAAGTGTATGAAAACTATATCCTCCTAGGCTAGGTGGTACCTAAATTTGTTGACTAGCTATTGTTCCCTGGCTCAGCTTGGTCATGAGTCTCTATGCCTAGAATGTCTACTCATATTATGTCCCTGAGACTTGCAAGAATTAGGTCTTCTCTACTCATATAATTTCAAGCTAACTTTGGGATCTGCTTACTTAGCCAATCTTTGGACCATTCTCAGCTAATCAGAAAGCCTCCTTTTGGAATGAAAGGCTTTTGGTACTGCACAGAATCACAACATATAGTAGGAAGGGATCATCATTTCCAGCACATACATAAACAAAGATCCAGTCTATAGTGTCTCTAACTTAGAAAGTCATCTATGTAATATGGGTTTTTCATCTATATTACTATGTTAATGTTTATAGTTAGCTTTCTCCCGTCCCATCAAGGACAAATGTGGAGATACAAACAAGGAAATATGGCAAAGTTCTATCCCCTCAACAATTAGAAAACTTGAATGCAACAAATAGACTTCCTCCACATCTCTCAGATAACTCCTTAGTTTATAGGCAGAGGACCCAAACCAAAAATACTAAGAAAAGTAGAAAAGTCAGGAGACCAAAGTGATAAGGCCCATGGAGCTAATTGGGATGCCCTTAGGACCATCATGTCCCCTAGCCCAACTCATATTTTGCTTTTTTTTTCATTACCTATTTGCAGTTTGTCTAGAAAAGAAAATTCTGAATATATCTCTAAATTAAGGGAGCTGGGGGGAGTGAGACAGGTGCTTATGCATTTTGTTGCCCCCTTTCCCCCCAAAAAAATCACTGATTCAGACAGAGAAACAAGTAAGTTGTTTTCCTTATTTCAGTCAGGCAAATACAATTTCCTCTACAAATCAACAGGTCTGTCATTGATCAGACAAACAGTGTGTGCTTCCTGGGGATACCAATGTTACATAAAAAATTCTGGGCCCTCTTTCCTTCATGATAAGAGAAGTCTAGCTGATGTAAATTATACTTGTGAGTAGAAGGAGGAAATTCTTAAGGTTCTACGGCATGAAAGCTTCCATTGAGTTTATAAACATCTAAGTCAATTTAGTATTTGTGCTTGTGAACAGCATTCTTGCTTAGAAATGTTGGTTTCTGCTTCATCTGCTCTTTGAGTACTACAAATTTAAATGAGAATCTTGGTGTCACCAAGAGTCCAGCAACCAAGTTGTGAACTTGGCAAATTTGTAAGATGGCTTCAGAGACAAAAAATAAACAAAAATTTATTTTCTGATAATTCACTGATAATGATCTGAGACCACTGGGACCATTAAGGTACTATTCATTCACTTCTGTGGTCTCTAAGCTGGACTAGGAAGGCTTCCTTCTATGCTTCTCCCTTCTAGCATCTTCTTCCCTTCATCTTCAATCTATCCATTTTATTAAGCATGGGCATTCCAAAGGAATAAGTTGTAAAGTAATGAGTCTGCTACCACCACTCACCTGAAAATAGGTCAATTCATGTTGTGGTCCACTGCTTGCCAATAATCAGAATGCTTTTTAAATTTAGAACTTTTCATACTTCATGCAGCAGGCAGCCTAGAGTAACAGGCAATGCTCCTACATGTTGAGCACCTGTTTATAGTCTTGACATAAACTGAGTATTAGATTCTGGTCGGTTGTCCTTGAGATCCTCCTCCATCCTCTTGGATGGATTTGGGCCAGTAAACTTAAATTGAACATATTTCTAGTAGGTGTATACTAGGAATAAAGTCCTCAGGACTAGATGGTTACTAAATTCCCTTTTAATCCTTAACACCAAAGTTTTGGATACAGGAAACTGAGATCATTAGCAAAAGTTAAGAAGTCAAAAGGAAGATCAGATTTGGGGGGCAAAAAGAATAAGTTAAGATTTGCATATAGTGAGTTTGAAGTGTTGATGAGATTCAGGTTGGAAATGCAAGTCTAGAACTCAGCTGGAGAAAGATTAGGGTATGATCTGACCATAAATGAAGGCTGATGCTGTGGGATTGGCAAGGGAGAGAGAAGGGAAAGTACTGAGTATGTAACCTTGTGAATCTAGTACCTTTAAGAGGTGATAAAGTAGGGAAGATAAGTTACTCAAAGAGACAGAGTAGTTGCACAGTTAGGAAGAGAAGTAATTGTATATGATGTCTTGGAAACCAAAGAAAAATATTTAGAAGAAGGGGTGACTAATGATATAAATTTTTCAGATAAAGAAAGGCAAAATTTTTTTTAAATGGCCATTGGATTTGGCAGTTAGGATGTCACTGGTGGTTTTTGAGAGAGCAATTTCAATAGAGTGATGGAAAGAAGAAAGGAAGGAAGGAAATAAAAGATAATGGGGTGAGGATGCATAGAGTTTTCAGGGGTAAAGGAAGGGAACTCTTAAGAAAACATGCATCTAGGTGGTGATGGACAGAACTCTTGATTGGGAAGCAGGAAAACTGAGTTCAAATCCAGCCTCAGACACAAGTTGTGGGCAAATCACTTTAGTTCTTTTTTGCCTCATTTAACTCAACTGCAAAACGAGGATAAGAAGAGAACCTACTTCACAGAGTTGAGAGGATCAAATGAGAGAATAATTGCAAACTGATTAATACAGTGTCTGACACTTAGTAGGTTCTATATGAACACTTATTTTATTTCATTCTTATCTCTTTCTGAACTTTCCTATTTCTGATTGACACCCCACCATCCTCCAATCATACATCCTTGCAACATTGATATCATCTTCGAGTCTTCACTTTTTCTCACCTCTCCATATCCAATTTAATGAAAAGTCTCATTGTGTTTATAAAAATTATTTGTTATATTAAAATACTGTTAACTTCTTTCTTCTTCCCCATTAGAGAAGACATCCTTTGACAAAAATATGTTATATATAAAACTATGTCTTATTTCTATTTATTAATTCTTTTCTCCAGAATTGGAAATATGCAAGCCATTCTTCAAACAAGGTTTCTCTTGGTGTATAAAATGTTCTCTGGGTTCTGCTAATTTTTCTCTTCATAATTTCATGTAGGTCTTTCCATGTTTTTCCAAAATAAACTTGTTCATCATTTCTTACAGGGCATCATAATCATATACCACAACTTATTTAGCCATTCCCCAATTGATGGACATCCCTGCAATTTCCAGTTCTCTGCTCCCACAAATAGAACTACTCTAAATATTTTAGAACATGGAGATTTTTTTACCCTTTCAACTGTACTATTGTAACATCTCTTGCACATGTCCCATTCTTTTTTCTGGTACTGACACCACCTTGTTATAAGTCCTTATCATGTCACCCATAGACTGTTGTAATAATTGATGATTGGGCTCTCTGCCACAAGTTTCTCCCTACACCAACCCTCCACGAAAAGGGTAGGTCAAACTATGCCAATTCCCTACACAATAAACTCTAATGTTTCCCTATCACCTCCAGGATCAAATAAGAAACACTTTGTTAGTCATTCAAAGCTCCTCATAACCTAGTTCCCTTTTGATTTTCCAGTATTCTTATACCTTACTCCCTACCACATACTTTGTGATCCAGTGATACTGACCTCTTTCCTGTTCCATAAATAAACCATTCCATGTACCAACTTGAGGAATTTTCTCTGATTTTCTACCATGCCTGGAATGCTCTCCATCTCATCTCTGACTTCTGCCTCCACTGATTTTCTTAAGTCCCAATTAAAATCCTTATCTTCTACAAAAAGCCTTTCCCAATCCCTCTCAATTCTAGTACCTTCTTTCTGTTAATTATTTCCTATTTATTTTGTATATAGCTTGCTTGTACATAGTCGTTTTCTTGTTTCCCTTTCCTTATTAGATTGTGAACATGAGGGCAGGTCTGGCAAATGCTTTTCCTTATATCTTCAGCACTCAGAATAGTGTCTGACACAGTAGGTGCTTAAAGAAATACTTCTGTTTTTTGACACTTATTTGCTGTCTTAATATCACTTCTAAGCCAGAACAATGACAAGGACTAAACAACTGGAGTTAAAAAAAAAACAAAAAAACAAAAAACTTGCCCAGCTAGGGCAGTCTGAGGTTTAGGAAATGTCTGAGATCAGATCTGAAACCAAGTCCTGCCAATTCTAGGTCTGGCACTCTCTCCACTGGGCTACTTAGCTGCTCCACTAATAAATACTTACTGACCAACTATTAGAAGTTAAAATTCTCAAGGATCAGAGTAATACATATTAGCCTGTTACTATGTAATCCTTTACACTGTGCTTGGCTGCCTGGACTCTGTACCACCAAACTTAGAGAAATAAATTTGAAGTGTGGGGGCACAGTGCCAGAAGCTATTAGAACAATCATAAAAATAGAGTTTGGCGGATGGACCATGGGAGTTATGCTATTAAATAGAAAGAACCAATAAGGAGAAATTCTAGAAGAACGATGGAAGGCCTTTGCATTGTCATAAAGTTAATTTCTTCATTAAACCTTTATTAATTACCTGCTGTATTCAGTACTGATAGGTGTTGGGGGAAATGAAAAGTTTAATGAAACATGGTTCTCACCGTTGTGGAACTTATGGTTTATTATAAGGGGAAAAAAAAAGTACAGCTCTCTAATACCTAATATCACATGGAGAGTGTATTAGGAAGTTGAAAAATGGAGGGCTATGGCTAAAGAAATGATTATAATGTCTAGGTTGCCTAAGATACTGTGATTTTAGGTAGAAGACAAGGGAAGTAGAGCTTTGGGGTTGTAGGGAGAATCCATGTAAATTTGAACAATTTTTGCATGTACTTGGATTGGATTCTGAAGCATGTAGAAATCAATTGTCGAGTAGATGCCAGGGTCTGGGTGGCATTGGCAGCAGGGTGGAATGCCTTTGAGAAATTGCTGGTCAAATTCAAGTGATTATGCTAGTGGCATGCATGCAGCTATTAGGAAAAGGAAGCCATGTAGAAAATGTGAAATGATGGTGCTTTCAAACTTAGGGGGAGGGTAGTGAAGACTTGTAGGAAAAATAGCTTTCCTTCAAATGTGTGAGTATGGGAAACTTGAAAAAGGAAAACAGCATGGCCAGAAAATGAGAAATGAAGGCCCTCAGTTTAATGTGGCAAGTTTACAACTGGAAAAGCAACAACCTAAAAACATGTTTTTCCCTTTTCCACCACCATTTGGTCACATCAGGAATCCACAGAGGTGTTCTTGCTGTCAGTGAATTGGGTTGGCTTGAATTGGATTCTGGAAGGAGCAAGCTGCACCTGGTGGAGGAATCAGCAGATGCCAGGAGGACTGGCAGGAATAAAGTGATGAGTAAAGGGCTATGAATTACCCGGGTAAGATGTTGTACATTCTTCCATTTTAGCAAAGAGAAGATTTAGTCTTTGGTCCAAAGATTGCAGTTCTTCCTCTTATACCTCAGGCCTATGTTAGGAGAAATGAAAAAAGCAAAGATGGTGGACACATTTCTCTCTGTGGAATCTTTTCTATGAAGTGGGTTTGGAAGGCAATTTGGTTCCCTGTGCTGTCTTTCCCTCCTTCTGGCTACCACTCTCCCAGTCCCACAACCTTCAGGCTAGAATTGTCTTCTGTCATTTTCTAGTGATCAGGTATTCCCAAGATGTAGATAGGACAACAGTTTGCTTTAGGGAGAAGCAGAATTCACATTAATTTGGAGCTCAGTGTGATTTATTATCTCTGAGTGGATAAACTATCTGGTTTTAGGAAACTTTCCTGGTAGCATGGGATATGTGAGTAGAGAGGGATTTATGACATAATTGTTTTCATGTAGGGCCAGAGAGTTTGAATCAGGTTTTATATATGTATTATGTGTTTGTTATACACATTACATGGTCATGAAAAGGATAAAGCACCAAAGAAAAGAGAAAAAAAATGTTGTTCTCTCCATGCATAAAGGAATCATTGATTTGAAGGATGTGACAATTTGGATTTTTTGTTCAGTCACTGTAGTTTAAGTTATGCAGGAGAAGAGGACATTGGTTCCATTGTGATAGTATCCAGGGTCTGTATTAGGTAGTAAGAATAGGGCTTGTTCCTCATGGGGACAACCTTTTGGGTAAAAATTACCATTTTTCTGATCAGAGAGATAATATCCTCTCCTAAGTGAAGTGAATTTTTGCCTTTGTGGAAGAGAAAATATTTCTTGTATGCATTCTTCAGCATCTGCCTTTGTTTGTATTTCCTATTGTTTGGAATCTTATTAAAAATATAGTAGTCTGGCATAGTAGGAGGAATACTAGTTTTAGAATTGGAAAACCCAGGATTGAAGTTTTGGTCCATTTCAGCCATTACTATTACAGCTGGGCCTTTCTCTTCTAAGATCTGCCCATGATGCAGTCAGATGATTGATTTGGCTCAGCCAGTTTCCCTAAAGAGACAGGTCTATTATGGCAGTTGCTAGTGCCAAAATGCTGTAATGGTCACCATCTTTATCCCTGACTCAGAGAATTACTTTCTTTAAGATGAAGTTCAGGCACCATCTTCTGCATAGTAGTTGATGCCCAACTACTAAGTCAACTACCTTGGATGTATTTGTGTTTATTCTTGGTTCATGCTGTTATGTTTTTGTATGTACTTATTTCCACCCATAAGAAAGTAAACTCTTTGAGAATAGGGATTGTTTTATTTATTTTATTTTATTTGTATCCCTACTATCTAGGGCAGTGCCTTGCACATGGTAGTAATTAAATAAATACTTATTGATTGACTGGCCAACTGATTCTTGTCTCCTCTGACTTAGATGAAGGCTAGTACCATTAATTGTCTGGGTAATTTTGTTTGCATACCTCATCTTCACATACTTTTAATTCTAAGATTATATTGTAGCTAAATACATTTTAGAATTGAAACTATAAAGATAATTTAGCCCAGATCTCTAATTTTATAGAGTTTTTGTTTTAACTACTGTTGCATATTATTTTGTTTAATATTGATGTGAATTACCTAATGTTAGTTATAATATTTTTAGGGGCATCTAGAGCTATGTTTTCATCAGTGTGGAAAACTCCTGGGTGTGTGAATTGTCTCAATTTGTATAGATAAGCAATTTGTCTGAAATTTATAGTTTTTGAGAATTTCTTAAAAGATTAAATAATTTGTTCACAAGCTAGTATGTATCAGAGAGGTAGGACTTGAACTCAGGTTTTCCTGACCATAAGGCTGGCCCTATATCAGTTACATCTTGCAGCCTTTCATCTCATCTATAACATGTGCCTTCTGATGTCTTGCTAAATGTTTTTGAATATCAATACATGTCTCTCTGTCCCCAGAATCTAGCATGCAGCCTTGCAAACAGTAGGCTTTTTAAAAATAAAAATCTGTTGAACTGAATATAGATTATTAGAGAATCTCCCCTCAGTTTCCTGCTTTTCTTAATTTTTATTTGTATGTAGAAACATTGTTATCGACATTTTGTGACCCAGATTCTCTTTCTCTCCTTCCTTCCACTTCTCCTCCCTGAAAAGATAAATAGTCTGATATAGATTATATCAGCACTATCATGCAATACACATTTCCATATTCCCCATGTGATGAAATAAGGCACATATTGCACCTACAAAAAAAATCTCAATAACTTATGAAGGAAATAAAGTGAGAAATGGTATGTTTTCATCTCCATTCAGACTTAGTTGGGAATCTTTTAGACATTTATGCTATTGGACACTTGAATGGGTTTATATTTTCTAGGACATCATTAACTTTAAAAGGTTGACTTGCTTGCCTTTGTTCAATGTGTTGAACATTGAAACCATTTTATAGTTACTAAATATAGTCAGGCTTATTTTGGGGGAAGATGTATCTTGAATGTTGGGAACCTGATGATAGCATTTTCCTATCTCCTTCTGGGGACCACCTAAAATGGCTTCTTACTAAAAGAGAAAGAAAAAAAGGTACAATGAAGTGCTCTGTTTCCTGTCAGGACTTTACATTCACCTAACATTGCTTTTTTTCTCTTTCTTTTAGTTTAGTTGTCATCTTGGAGAAATGCCCCTTGAAATGCCGGGAGGCTGGATGTTAGATTGACAGCTCACATATGATCAAAATAAAGCTACTAACAAGGTACAGTGAACACACTTGAGCACTGAATTAAACTGTCTTAACCTATTAACCTGAACAATGTTGGGGGAGCTGTAGTTTTCCAAGAAAATTTTACTTAGATCTATTATCACTGCAGTGGAATGATTATGTCATGGGGTTGCTTTGACTAGGGGTAGTGGCAACACCAGTCACCACTGGATTATTATAAACTACTACAGATGTAGTCAACAAGATAGTTCTCTTTGCAAGTGCTTAGTCCAGAGGGGCTCTTTAAAAACATCAAAAGAATGAGAGACTTTCTGTAAAAAAACAAAATAAAAAAGCTCAGCATTTGGTATCAGTCAGTTGGAGAAGTTAAGAAGCAGTTTACCTAAAGCCATTTTCTCTCTTTATATTTATAAAGCTGGAGTTTATCTGTTATAATAATATCCCATATGACATCACTTCCCAATCTTGGGGGAAAAAAGCCTTACATCGTGTTCTTCCCAATGAGTTCCCACAAAACATGCTTTGTTGAATTTTTCTAAGACATAGTGTGAACAGTTTTAAAATAAAACAGTTGTTCCCTTAGATTTTGCACCAGAGTTGCATATTTACCACTACAGGAAGTGATGTCAATTGTGCCATAATTTAAACAGGAAAGGACTAGTTTATCCAAGATTTTTGTCTGGTATCATCATCAACAATATTTTAGTTTTTGATGTTTAAATCCTTCTTGTTACGGTTTAAAAGTTTTTTAGAAATAATATTTCCATTTAAATATTACTAGAAATGGATGTTTTCAATTAGCTATAGGGATGTTGCTAGATTAATTCACCCCACAGATATTTATTAAGCAATTCCTGTGGGGGATTTACAAGATTAGCTACAAAAAATGTTAAGAGCTGTATCATTTGTAAAAGGCAGATCAAACATCAATTTTTTAAATCTATCTTGCTGAAAAAAAATAATTGTGTCTAAATTTTTCCATGTTATAAGTTTTGATATTGGTCACTCCCATATTTACTTTTCTCCTTGTTCACTTTATTTTAAATAAAATACTATTGCTTTATGTGAAGAATTTTGCTTTAACTTTACATTATCAGGACAGTAGAGTGTTGCTTTAGCTGGGGTTTGTGATAGTCCATCTATTTTGAGAGAATAATCATCCTAAAGACCACCTAGTTCAAGACCTTCATTTCATGCTTGAGAAAAGTGAGGCCTGGGCAAATACAGGGACTTGTTCAAAGTTATACAGTTAGTTTGTGGAAGAGCCAAGTGTAAATCCCAGTTTCCCTGGCTCATGTTCATTACTTGTCACATCACACCATATTAAAATACTCCTCTCAATTTACCACAGTACCTCCTTAAAGTTTTAAAACTGATACCTTTATTTGAGGAGAGGCAGGAGACTGGGTAGTCCTGTCTACTCCAGGCTGGAAGTACAGCAATCACTTAGGGGCTGGATCCCCTTTCTGATCAGCATAGAAGCTTTAACTTGCTCTGTTTCTAACCTAAGAAGGTTAGGCAGCCTGGTGGACCTGTTCCCATGAGGTTACCACATTGGTGACTGATCTAATATAGACACTCAATCTTGAATTGAGTTCTACCATAGCTAAGTACTCCACCAACATCAATCTCCCTTCTCAAATTCCCTGATCCATTATCAGAGAATATAAGAGTGTGCCACCCATACCTGGTTTTGAACTGATAACTTTCATACCACTTTAAAATAAATTTCAGAAGAATTTGCTTCCTCATCCATTCTGTTCCTGAAGCCCTCCATATATTTTTTCTTGAACTACGCTAATGCCATAGTTCCTATTGTCACAAGGGCAGTTGCTGCCTGGTCATTTAAAAAAATTAACAATAAATTAAATTAGTTGCATATGTTTACATTTTGGACCACCAAGCAAAAATTTGTAAGGGCATCCTGCAGTCTATCAGCCTACAGCCAGTAAAAAACAAAACAAAACACCCTAGAGACTAGTCTCTCCTCCAAGTTCTGCTTATGTGGAAGGTAGATCTATGAACCAAACAATCACAACAATTTAGCATGTTGATGAAGGCAAATACAATCCTAAATTTTCAGAAAATCATTTGAAGTTTACCTGAAAACTATTGGTACTCCTATTTGAGAGCAGCCTATTCTGAAAACTTGATACTGTAACAAAATTTTCTAAGGGAAGTAAGAACAAAAAACTGTCCCCACATCCCTCAATCCAACCGTGACTTTTATCTTAGAATACTAGCTGATTTCCTTGGTCAATTTTTGTCTGTTTCCTCCTTTCTTAATCATTTCCAGAGGACTTCCAAAGTGTGAGATTATGCCACTGGGGAAATAATATCGGTGCTTATCCAAATTGTATTACTCTAGTACCTAATATGATGACCAATTGAATTAGTCCTTGGTGCTGATGTGATTAAATGCTCACACACACACACACACACACACACACATTTTACTCTGAATATGGTTCCTGGGGTATTGGATTTTCATTTTATGGAGCTCTTGGTACTCTGTAAGTGGGATTTCTCACTGTCATTAAAAAAGAGAAAACAAAACCCAACTAACGAAACCCAACTCCAAAACATTTATTGAGTGTCTACTCAATGCATGGTACTGTGCAAGTTACTGGGAATATAAAAGGGTGAAGTATATGCTCCTTTTCTCAAAGAGTTTATAATCCAATTAGAGAAGTGGGATCTGCATATAGAAAGAAGATGAATGATAATACAAAGGAGTCAGTAAAAAGCTAGTGACTATTAATGTTTTTAGAATTGAGAGGAGGGAGAGGGAAAGCTTCAGAGGAGGTAGAATTGAAGTTGGTTGTTGTTGCATGGGTAGGATATAGGTAAATGTATATATTCAAAGGGTGGTTTTCAAGAGAGAATAAACAATGAAAACAAGTTCTGATGCTGGGAATAACTTGGTATATTTGGAAGACAATGAATGTGATTAGTGAAGAAGGTCCATTTAATGGAGTTAGAGAAGATGATATTTGAAAGATGGACCATATTTGAGGGCAATAAAAAAAACCCATTACCTTCTGTCTTAGAATCAATACTGTGTGTTGGTTCCAAGGTAGAAGAGTGGTAAGGCCTAGGCTATGGGGGTTAAGTGACTTGCCCAGGGTCACACAGCTGGGAAGTGTCTGAGGTCAGATTTGAATCCAGGACCTTCTGTCTCTCAATCCACTGAGTCACCCAGTTGCCCCCTTGAGGGCAATATTTTTGAAAGGGCTTGATTTCCAAGTTGAGGATTTTGAATTATACTTTGAAAATCATCTGGGAGGTATCAAAGGTTTCTAAGCAAAAAGTATCAGGATCAGAAGAATGAGAAAGGAAAATGAATCTGGCAGTGCAGTGTTGAATGGGTTACAGAAGGGACAGGTCAGAGGTTGGAAAGCCATCTAAGAAGTGTGAGATAATGATAGTATTTATTAAGCTGGCAATGTGAATGGAGGTGAGATTTTTTTGGAGGTGGGTCAGTGGGGACCCAGTTTTGTGATTTTATTTACCTAGGGAGCTAACAGTATAGAAAATGAGGGTGATTAGTGTCTTATCTATAACCTACAGTCAGAGAACTGCTTGGGGTATTGAGAAATTAAGTGGCTTGCTCTTGTCCACACATATCATGTATATGTCAGAGACAAAAGTTGAACCCAGATCTTACTGATTCCAAGTTGGACTTTTTTCCCATAGTCTGACTTTTCATACATTTTCCAAAGAGAAATTGATGAGATTTCATGATTTATTGCATTAATAAGCAATCAAAGGTGACCCAAGATTCTGAGCCTGATTGACAAGGGGGATAGCAAAAGGGGGATAGAATTGGAGAAGTTGGGAATGGAAGCTTATTTTGGGGAGAAAGATGGTAAGTTCAGTGTTAGATTCATTAAGTTGGAAGTGCCAAAAGATTATTCTAGTGGAAATAAGATTAGACATTTGGGACTAGAATTCAGGAGAGGGTTAGAGTTGGAGATATATAATCAATCATGCAAGAGGTTATAGCTGAAGCTTTAAGAGTGAATGAAAATTTCAGGTAAGAATGAAGAGCAGAGAGCTAAACGCCATACACATACTCATATTTAAGAGATAGGAAAAGAAAAGAAAGTAATTGAAGAAAATGGAACCAGGTACTGTGCTATGTGTCTGAGAGTCAAAAAAAAGTAGAAATATAGACCCTGACATCAAGGAATTTAAATTCTAGTAGGGATTTACTCATAGTATTTGCTTAATAAAGGCTTTAACCATGTGTTCATTTGTTCAAAAGCCTATTGGAGTTGACATTACTGATGACCTTATTTCAGTAGAGGAATGGAGATAGAAATGAGATTTCAGGAGGCTGAAGAGTGAATGGGTGGTAAGAACATGGATGTAGTGAAGATTCCCCCCCTCCCCATTTTGAATGTTTCTGAATTTATATTTGAAGGCTAACCCTCTTGAGAAAATTTGCCAGAGCTCAGACTCTGCAGGCATAGCTTGAGAACCTCAAGTCCCCTCCATTTCATGATGAATTGCTGTAATGGAAGATTGCGCATAAAATCTCAGGTAAAAGTTGTGAGTGATTCTGCTCTTCATTGAGGTCTGGGAAGCTCCCAGTACATGACCCATAGTCAGTTCATGAATAAGTGAGTTTGTTGTGTTGATTGGTCAGTGGTCACTGTGACTGAAAGACTTGTAGCACTGAGGGATTTCTGCCACTACCTCCAAGTTCCAGTTTAGTGAAAAACCCTGGCTTTATATTGCTTATACTGAGGCCAGTTCTTCCACAATTATCACCCTGATGTCACTGTAAACTTATGGCCAGCCTGAACGTAAAGCAGAGGATTGCGTAGTTGGGACACAAGTAAGAATGAGTACCTAACTAACTATTTTTTTGTCCCTGAAAAAAAAAAAAACCCACCACATATTTAAAATTAAATGGCTTAGAACAAATGTAACATTATATATGAACATAAATGTTAAACTTATTTAGGAGCTATTTGTACTGAAATGATTTAATTCTAAAACCTAAAACATTCTAATGCTATTTCTTTTTAAATGAAAAAACAAGCAATCTTTACCTTCAGTCTTAGGATCAATATTGCGTATTATTTTCAAGGCAGAAGAGTTTTTAGGGTTAGGCAATGGGGGTTAAGTTACTTGCTCAGGGTCACACTGCTAGGAAGTGTCTGAGGCCAGATTTGAAACTAGGATCTTCCCTCTCCAGGCAGGATTCTACCCACCACTTATCTAATGCTATTTCAGGATTTTTTTGTTCATTTATTCTCTTCCTTTTCCTCATATAATCCTAGGTATGTATCTTTCATTTTTGTTATTCTGCTTTTAAAAAGAATATTATTTTTTGTTCTGAATTTAACAAATACCAAGTAAAATAAGAATTTCAATCCATCCCATACACACATATCAAAACAAAAAAAATGTGATCCTAAATGAATGTGTGAATCTCTATTTTATATATACAACTTGATTTTCTTTAAAATGTATAGTAAATTCCACATGCATTTTCAAAGCTGTCCTTATTTCTGTTTTTTAATTAGAATTATTTCAAAAAGGACTTTACAGATTTCTGAGCTTTTCTCAAACTTCTCAAAAATTTCAGTCTTAATTGTATCATAGTACTTCATTATGTTAATATGCCATGATTTTTAAAAATATTCCCTACCATTGGGCATTTTTTTTTTTGGTCATTGGGGTTTTTTTTTGGTCAATGATAATAATTCTCCCATAAAACTCTCTGAACAAATAGCTTTTTAAATATATCTATCTAGGTATATTCCAAAAATGGAATTATTCTTTCAAAGAGTTGATTAAGAAAAACACCTTACCTTTCATCTCAGAATCAATGCTGCGTATTGGTTCTAATGCAGAAGAGTGATACTGGCTAGGCAATGGGGGTCAAATGACTTGCTCAGGGTCACACAGCTAGGAAGTGTCTGAATCCAGATTTGAACCTAGGATCTCCCTTCTCTAGGCCTGGCTCTCAATCCACTGAGCCACCCAGCTGTCCCCTAAAGAGTACATTAAAAAAAATAACTTTCACTGTGTACTGTTAGATTGCTTTTCAAAAATTCTTCCAGCAATGAATGAGTTGATTTTATTTTTAGTATGAAAATACAAGAGGCTAGGGAGTTTCTTCTTATATTTTATGTAGTTCCTATTATGCTTTCACCTGCACTAGTACTATCTATACAGAAACTTATATTTATTATCTTTAATTTGATATTTATTCTTTATTAACATTTATATATGTATTTGTTATTTCCTCCATTTGAATGTAAGATCTTGAGAAAAAGGGATTACTTTCTTCTCAGTGTCAACACAATACTTAGTATAAAGAAGGGACTGAAAATAAGCTTATTGACTGATTTACATTCAAAATTGGATTCCCCTTCTGCTTAGAACTGCTTAAATTTCTTTTTTTATTCAAAAATATTTTATTTTCCCAATTATATGTAATAATGATTTCCCACATATGTTTTCCAAGATTATAAGATCCAAATAGTCTCCTTCCCTCTTTTCCCTTCTCCCTCTCTGAGATGTTAAGCAATTTGATCTGGGTTATACATATTATGCAAAACATACTTCCATATTGGTTATTGTTTTAAGAGAATTCTCATAAAAAACTAACTCCTTCCCCCAAATAAAATTGTAAAAACAAATGTGAAAGATAGTACGCTTTGATCTGCATGTAACTAACAGTTCTTTCTCTCAAGGTAGATAGCATTCTTTGTCATAAATCCTTCCAAATTGTTCCAGATCCTTGTTTTTGCTGAGAGTAGCTAAGACTTTCACATCTGATCATCATCTGATATTGCTGTTAATGTGTACAATGTTCTCCCATTTTGCTTATTTTGTTCTGCATCAGTTCATTTTGATCTTTCCAGCTTTTTCTGAAATCATCCAGCTTATCATTTCTTACAGCACAGTAGTATTTTGTCACCAACATATACCACAATTTGTTCAGTCATTCCCCAACTGACAGATATCCCCTCAGTTTCCAATTCTTTGCCACCACAAAAAGAGCAGCTAGAAATATTTTTGTATCAGTAGGTCCTTTCTCCTTTTTTTTGTTATCATCTCTTTGGGATATAGACCTAGTATTGGCATTATAGGATCAAAGGATAGCCCTTTGGGCATAGAACTGCTTAAATTTCTTGTTGAAAGGCTGATTACCCAAGTGAATATTCACAGCTACTGCCAACTCTTTTCTTCCTTGGCCTCGTTATTAAATGAAATGATATCCTAATGTAAACCTTAAAGAGTTCAATACATGTCACTATTATTGTTATTCCATATAAGTGAAACTCCATTTCTATAGCAGTCATATCGGCTGTGGCATTGAGACATTAAGTGACTTGCCATTGATCACCCGCATCAGAGGCAAGATTTGAACATAGGTTATTGCCGTTGCTCTTGCTATCATTATTGTTGTGGCTGCCAGACTTCTGGCTGAATTGGAGTTTCTCTGGGAGTTGGAATATGGGAAGCCTGCTTTTCCCCAAAGGCCACATTTCCCTTCTCCCTAGGAGCAGAGGGCACACACTTTCTCAGACTCTTCAAGCACAGCCTGCTTTGTGTTGGTGAAATAAAAAGGATAACTGGTGAGATGATCCGGAGGGTAGGACTTTTTCCTCTGGGGGTTACCACAAGCTTCTGGCCCATCAGAACAATGTGATAGAAAAGAGTGATATAACCTCTCGGAGTAAGGGAAGGCCCACAACTCCCCTCTATCAAAGCTGTGAGGGAATGCAGCTGACACAGTCGTATAGAAACGACTTGACACAAATTATTTTCTGACTTAGCACCTCGTGTTCAATCTGCCACGATGGGATTCTCTGGGCTGGCAGTAGAGAAAGTAGAAATGTACGACTTGGGGAAAATTCACTGTAATTCTTTGCTGCCACCAGTGCAGTAAGTGAAAATAGTTACTCTGCTTGTTGGAGAATGGGAAGCAGAGCTGACATTTGCCAATGTAGAGACACATTCTGGGAATATCATGGGAGTATTTTCTTTGAGTATCACAATGAATTTGGCCTTACTATTCACGAAGGCATTCGCTTTTGAAAGGACAGGGGAAAACATAGTAAGTGGAAGGATTGAAGAGAACAATGTATAGAAAGAATTGGAAGGACATAAACAAAAGCATGGTACTTTTTTAAGGACTCCATTCAGAAATCCTCTCCATCCTTGGATCTCTACAACACTTGATTTAGAACTTCCTTTTTCCATTTTCACATTCTAGCTTGTAATGTAGTTATTTGTGTGCACATTGTGCCACCTAGTAGAGTAAGAAGTGTATTAGGCTTAGAGTTAGGAGACCTGAGCTCAAATCCCACTCCAGACACAGTGACTCATTGGACTTGACAAGTCACTTGTTCACTCAGAGTCTCAGTTTATTTTTTTAAACCTTTATTTTCTGTCTTAGAATCAATACTGGGTATTGATTCTAAGGAAGAAGAGTGGTAAGGGCTAGGCAATGGGCATTAAATGACTTGCCCAGGGTCACACAGCTGGGAAGTGTCTGAGGCCAGATTTGAACCCAGGACTTCCCATCTCTAGGCCTGACCATCAATCCACTGAGCCCCTCAGCTGCCCCCCCCCAGAGCCTCAGTTTCTTAGTAAAGTGGGGATAATATTACAGTAGCACAAGTGGGGAAGATAATAAATGTTAAGGTGCTACACAAATGCAGTTGATCATTCCTATTCCCCTCATAGCCTCACACAGTATTATATAAGTAGTAGGTATTCAACAAGTAGATGTTGAAGGAATGAGTGGAGTACATTCTAATTATCGACAGACCTAATGACATCAACATGACCACTTTTCTTATCTTGTAACTAAAATCCTAATTCCCAGCTTTTTCTTTGAAAAAAGAGTGTACAGCTCATGTGCCAGTCAGTGAAATGCCACATCATACAGAAGTTGCTATGGTAATTATAATTACACATTTCTTTGCAAAGCCTGAATAAATACTTATGAAAGGCTCTGTGTAAATGGACAGAGTTCAAATCTGAATGTTCTGGGTAGTGGTATCACATACAGAATAAGCAAGCAAAGGTTCATCCCCCTACATAGCTACCTGCATTTTTACTTTCTCTCTAAATATTGGACTCATGTATTCACAGCTTCTTCCTTCCTTTTCATGAATGTACAACTGATTGACTAATGTTTCCTGGCTCTAGATCCGATCAAAGCATTGGAACATAAATTGTATTAAATTCTAACCTGAAAGGATTTGAATTCACGAGTGGGAACAACTAATTCTGCTAGGACCTGTGTTGCTTGGATAGCAGTATTGACGGGCTAAAGAGCTTTTGACAGAATTTGTCAGTTCCTTCTGGATTTACTTCTTCATGAAGTCCTATTCTGGTGTCTCAGTGTAACATGGAAGAGATTCAGTGTTCTTGAGGGCCATGTGAGCATGTAACTTCTGGCAAATCCTATCATGTTCAAAAGGCCTTGAGTGTGATTCCAGTAATAGATTTTGTATCTTTTCTGGGGATTTACTCAGTTAAGCACATAAAGGCTCGTTGCTGTTAGACTGGGCACTTGATGATGAAATTTTTGGCTATGCATGATAGAACTCTGTACCATGGCTCTACCTTCTCTCATGCATCATGAGTTAGGCTAATTTCCCCTCATAAAGGTGACAAAGCTTTCTCTGGCATTTTATTGGCCCAGGGGATTAAGGCTTAAACTGTACTTCTTTTGTCAGCTTTCTTGTAACCCCTAGATGGAATGAAACAATTTCTTGATTTTGTAAGAGGATGAAAAGTCCACCCAGGTGGAGGTGTAGCCCTTCAGATTTGTCATAAATCTCCAAATGGTGTAATTCATCATACTCTGCCCTACTGACTGCAAGCATTTCCATATGGAGGCAGAGAGGTATACATCTACCTGAGTGGAGTATCCTTGATGAATTTTGACCTCGTAGCCAATATCCCTCCTTTTGTTAGCTGTTGAATGCTACATGGATGTCTCATTTCATTCCAATAATGAACCAAAACAAATAAAACACAGTTCAGAGTCAGACCCACCAATTTCACCATGGCAACAAGTAAAGCAAAGAAAAACTATTAAATGGATCTTGATCCTGAGTGGTTCTATTTAATGTTTTTAGTGATGGTGATGGAGTATCAAAAATGGAAGCACAAAATACTGAGCCACATGGTTTTTAATCATGAGTAAATAAATCAACAAATATTTATCCAGTGCTTACTAAAATGCTTACTATATACCAGATGTGGTGCTAACTGGTGGGGTCTTAAAAAGAGGCAAAAGGCAATTCTTTCCCTCAATGAGCTTGCAAACTAGTTGGGGATAACACACAAAGAAATATATACAAAGCAAGCTAGATGCAGGATAAATAGGAAATTTTCAACAGAGGGAAAGCACTAGAATTAGAAGGGTATGGGAAAGACTTCTTGTAGTAGGTGGGATTTTAGTTGGGACCCAACAGAAGCCACAGATGTCAGCAGTTGGAGTTGGGAAGAGAGGCATGGGAGATAGAGAAAATGCCAGGAGGCTAGAAATGTAGTGTCTTGTTCATGGAATAGCCAGGAGGTCTGTGTCCCCTGGGTGGAAGAGTAAGTGATGGAGAGTAAGGTGCAAGAAGCCTAGTTTAAACTGTATATGGACTAATCAGTAGATATGGTGTTGGAGAAACAGAATTATATAAATTTTGACATCTTTTCTATAAACGAATCTATGATGTAACAAGAAGTTTCAGTTAAATGGACTCACAGGCTCTCCAAAGAGAGGGAAATAAAGAAGTTTATCATGTGTCCAAAGGCAACCAAAAAACCATTTGATGAGTCATTTGGTTATTTTATATTATAGTCTTCATAAACATTTGGAAATTGACCACTGAAAGTAATTATAATTTATACACCATCTGTTGCAGAGGATGGGGTAGAATGTATCCTCTTATGAAACTGAGAAGACCTTCAAAATCAAATCAACATTTTAAAAAATTCTTAGTGACTTCAATTTAAAGGTAGATATAGATAAAGACAGTGAAAAACAAGTTGGAAAATATGTTTCAGGAATAATAAATGATAAGTGCCAAAAGCTTGTAGACTTTATAGAAGACACACACACACACATAAATATATATAGTACTTTCTTCAGGAAAAGATTAGGAAGCTTCTGGACACAGTGAACACCAAATAACATCATACAAAATAAAGCTGATTACAATTTTTAGGGGGAGGGTTTCAGCATGACTTAAATTTCATTGGTATAGAGAACTCCTGGTGAGGAAACTCTCATTACTAAGTGTGATAGGCAATAATGTTGCAATTTGAAGTTTTAGAGAATTGCTGAAGGCAGCATATCCAACTCAGAAAGAAACTTGGGCCATTAAGTGATTCCTACAGGCTTTATGTTAACTTGGCCTTAGAATGTAATATTTTCTATGTTTTTATTTATTTTATTAAATATTTCCCAATTATCTTTTCATCTGGTTTAGGCTATATTCCAAAGTTTTGAGGTGGGGTATGTTTGACACATCTGCCCTATTGTATTGATGGATTACCCAGAGTACATTAATTGACCTACCCAGGATCAAACAGCTAATATTTATGAAAGATCAGACTTGTACTCAGGTCTTTCTGATTCTGAAACGAGCTCTCTATCTGCAATACCACACTGCCTTTCTTGTGTGTTACATATTTGCACACAGAAGAGAAAATGACCAGTCAATGTTATTGAAGTCATTTCTGAATCACATTTCTGTATTTAGTCAAACTACTAATTTACTTTGTTTCAGTGAAGATAAAAATAAATACCAATGAAATACAATGAAAATGAGAAGATAAAGAGTATTATTGCCATTATAATCTGAACCGTTTTAATAAGTCATTCATGTCAAAAAGTAGGAAACGGACAAAAGAATAAATAGTAACCCAGTCTATCACCATTTTCCATAGGTAAATGACCTATGTAAATCAGTTATGAAATGAAGACCCCCCCCCCAATTGAGAAATTGCCTTAGCTAACATACTCTTAATTTCCTTGCCAGGAGATTTAAGAATTCAGTTGCAGGAGAGATAATGAGCTGAAAAAAAGGGGAAAATATCCGCAAAGATTTTTAAAAGTTGTTTTATCTATTGATGGCAATGGAATCACCTAACGCCATAGGCCTTGGTGTGTTCTTTGAAGAAAAAAAATAATACTTAAAAAAGATGGGAAAGTAGCTGAACTAGGCCAAATATAAAAAGCTATCTGTGTTAGAGGCAAAATATTTTTGAGAGCATTGAAGGATTGATTCTAAAGATAATTAAAAGAAGGGAGGCTACCAAATGCTTGGAAAAACCATAGATATTATTTTTATTTTTTTGTTTGTTAATATCTTATCCACTATTTTATTTTATTTTATTTATTTTTTAATTTTAAACATTATTTTATTTGTCCATTTCCAAACATTATTCACTGGAAACAAAGATCATTTTCTTTTCCTCCCTGCCCCCCCTCCCACCACCTTTCCCTCTCCCATAGCCGACGCACGATTCCACTGGTTATCACATGTGGTCTTGACTCGAACCCACTTCCCTGCCATTGGTATTTGCATTAGAGTGTTCATTTAGAGTCTCCTCAGTCATATCCCCTCAACCCCTGTAGTCAAGCAGTTGCTTTTCATCGGTGTTTTTACTCCCACAGTTTATCCTCTGCTTGTGGAAAGTGTTTTTTAGATCCCTGCAGATTGTTCAGGGACATTGTATTGATACTAATGGAGAAGTCCATCACCTTCGATTGTACCACAATGTATCAGTCTCTGTGTACAATGTTTTCCTGGTTCTGCTCCTCTCGCTCTGCATCACTTCCTGGAGGTTGTTCCAGTCTCCATGGAATTCCTCCACTTTATTATTCCTTTGAGCACAATAGTATTCCATCACCAACATATACCACAATTTGTTCAGCCATTCCCCAATTGATGGGCATCCCCTCATTTTCCAATTTTTGGCCACCACAAAGAGTGCAGCTATGAATATTCTTGTACAAGTCTTTTTCCTTATTATCTCTTTGGGGTACCAACCCAGCAGTGCTATAGCTAGATCAAAGGGCAGACAGTCTTTTATCACCCTTTGGGCATAGTTCCAAATTGCCCTCCAGAATGGCTGGATCAATTCACAACTCCACCAGCAATGAATTAGTGTCCCCACTTTGCCACATCCCCTCCAGCATTCATTACTTTCCATAGCTGTCATGTTAGCCAATCTGCTAGGGGTGAGGTGATACCTCAGAGTTGTTTTGATTTGCATCTCTCTGATTATAAGAGATGTAGAGCACTTTTTCATGTGCTTATTAATAGTTTTGATTTCTTTGGCTGAGAACTGCCTGTTCATGTCCCTTGCCCATTTATCAATTGGAGAATGGCTTGATTTTTTGTACAATTGATTTAGTTCTTTGTAAATTTGAGTAATTAAACCTTTGTCAGAGGTTTTTATGAAGATTGTTTCCCAATTTGTTGCTACCCTTCTGATTTTGGTTACATTGGTTTTGTTTGTACAAAAACTTTTTAATTTGATGTATTCCAGATTATTTATTTTGCATTTTGTAACTATTTCTAAGTCTTGCTTGGTTTTGAAGTCTTTCCCTTCCCAAATATCTGACATGTATACTATTCTATGTTCGCCTAATTTTCTTATAGTTTCCTTCTTTATGTTCAAGTCATTCACCCATTTTGAATTTATCTTGGTGTAGGGTGTGAGGTGTTGATCAATTCCTAATCTCTCCCACACTGTCTTCCAATTTTCCTAGCAGTTTTTATCGAATATTGGATTTTTGTCCCCAAAGCTGGAATCTTTGGGTTTGTCATATACTATCTTGCTGAGGTTGCTTGCCCCAGTCTATTCCACTGATCCTCCTTTCTGTCTCTTAGCCAGTACCAAATTATTTTGATGACCGCTGCTTTATAATATAGTCTGAGATCTGGGACTGCAAGACCCCCTTCCTTTGTATTTTTTTCATTATTTCCCTGGATATCCTTGATCTTTTGTTCTTCCAAATGAACTTTGTTATGTTTTTTTCTAAATCAGTAAAAATTTTTTTTGGAAGTTCCATGGGTATGGCACTAAATAGATAGATGAGTTTGGGTAGGATGGTCATTTTTATTATATTGGCTTGTCCTACCCATGAGCAGTTAATGTTCTTCCAATTGTTCAAGTTTAGTTTTAGTTGTGTGGAAAGTGTTTTGTAGTTGTGTTCATAGAGATCCTGTGTTTGTCTCGGGAGATAGATTCTTAAGTATTTTATTTTGTCTAAGGTAATTTTGAATGGGATTTCTCTTTCTTCTCCTAGTTCTGACCTTTCTTCTTTAGCTATCTCCTTTTGAACCAGTGATTTATTTTAGGTCAGTCTTCCTGGTCCCCTCCCTTGAGATGCTTCCCTTTCTAGCCCCTCCATTTTTATGCTCCCTTCCCCTTCCCCCTCCCCCTCCTTAATTTTCCTTTCTTTCTTGCCCTAATGGATAACATAGAATCCAGGATCCCACTGGATCTAGATGTTCTTCCCTCTCAGATTTGATTTCACTGAGAGTAAGGTTTAAGTAATTCCATGCTCTCTTCCTCTCCTTCTCATATGAGAGTTCTTCCCCTCCCCTTCCCATGTGTATCTTTATATGGGAAAGATTATTCTGTTAAGTCCCCCCCCATTTCGTGAAGTAAATTTTAGTGTTATAGAGAGTTCCCCCCTCCCTTTTCCTTTCTTTGCCCCCACTTTCCCCAAATCTTCTTAATGCCCCAATCTTTCCCTATGCATGTTTCTTCTAACTACTCTTATGATGCTACAATTTTTGAGAGTTATACAAAACATTTCCCCCACATATTAATATATATAATTTGATGTAAATGTAGTCCTTATAGAAGAGAGTTTGACTTAAAGAAAAAAATAAGATTTATCTCCTTTTCCCTTTCTTTCATATTTACCTTTTCATGTTTCTCTTGCTTTCTGTGCTTGGATATCAAATTTTCCACTAAGTTCTGGTCTTTTCTTAGCAAATGCTTGGAAATCTTCTATTTTGTTGAATGCCCACACTTTCCCCTGGAAGGATATAGTCAGTTTTGCTGGGTAGTTGATTCTTGGTTGGAGACCCAGCTCTCTTGCCTTTCTAAATATCGTGTTCCATGCTTTGCGGTCTCTTAGTGTATTAGCTGCTAAGTCGTGTGTGATCCTTATGGGAGCCCCCTTATATCTGAAGCTCTCTTCTTGGCTTCTTGTAGAATTTTCTCCTTTTCTTGGAAGCTCTTGAATTTGGCAATTACATTCCTAGGGGTTGTCTTTTGGGGATTTAGTATAGAGGGTGTTCTATGAACCCTTTCTATTTCTATTTTGCCCCCTTGCTCCAGAATGTGTGGGCAATTTTCTTTTATAATCTCCTGTAGAATAATATCGAGTTTATTGTTTATCTCTGGTTTTTCTGTGAGACCAATAATTTGGAGGTTGTCTCTTCTCCCTCTGTTTTCCAAATCTATGACCTTCTCAGTGAGATATTTTATGTTTTCTTCTAATTCATTAATTTTTTGGGTTTGCTTTATTGATTCTTGCTATTTTATGATCTCACTTTCTTCGAGTTGCTTAATTCTGGTCATTAGGGACTGGTTTTGCTTTTCAGCTTTGTCTGCTCTTCTATTGGATGCTTCTAGCTCTTTTTCCAATTGAGCAGTCTTATCTGTCAGACTGCTGATCTCTTTCTCCCATTTTTCTTTCCAGGTTTCCATCTTTTGTATAAGTTCCAGTTTGAGATCTTCCAGAGCTTGTTGATAGTTTCCATTTTGGGAGGCATGTTCTGATTTTTTTTTGGATTTCCTCCTCATTCTCTTCTTTTCCTTGGGTACTTCCACAATAAAAGTTTTCAATAGTCACCTTTTTCCCTTTCTTCTTGGAGGCTTGATTTTGGGCCATGTGAGCCATCCCTTTGGTGGTTTTATTTCCCTTTCCTTTTTGATCTGGGGTCTGGGTGATATGGGCGGGTTTTCTGTGAATTTAGGTTGCCTCAGACTAGTTCTTCCTAGCCTCCAAGGTTTCTTAGAGTACTGGGGCCCTGATCACAGCCAAACTGCCCAGGTGTTCAGCTCTGCCCAGATAATCAGCGCGTGGTCTGCCCCTGGTGTTTAGCTCCCTCGAGATGTTCAGCGCAACCACCCCAAGTACAGCTCCACGGACCCCCCGTGCTCAGCGCCGGGTTCTCCCGTGAAACCACCCTGAGACATTTTTTACTGGCAGTCCCCAGATCCCAAGGACCCTGGAGTGCCCCCCTCCCCAGACAGAGACATTCCCCACTCACTCGCTGTCCCAGTGAGTGCTTTGGTAGCTCACTCTGGTTTGGTGGGGGAGGTGGGAGGGGAAGGGCGGCTCAGTTCATGTTTCTGTGCAAGCTTTTCCTCCTTCTTATTATAGTGTGGAAATGTTCAAACCCCACGTACCTTCGCCTCTGTGGGGTACTGGGGAGTACTGGGGAGTCCTTCTGTTCCTCCAAAGGTGATTTTTATGCTCCTTTGATGTAGTCTATTTCATTCGGTGCTGGGGAGAGGAAGCATGTAGCATCTATATTGCAGCCATGATTACCCGGAAGTCCTTATTCAGTGACCAAAATGGAGAAACAGTCTGAGGGCTCCTCCACTCCAAGGACCAGGCTCCAACCACCATAGATATTATTATAAAAAAAGACAAAAAAATCTGACAAGCTCTCAACCCATATGCCTTTCCTATCCCCATAAGATTTTTTTTTAATAAGAAAATGCTATACATGCAGTGATGTCATCCTTGATAAACATGTGAGACAGCAATAGTCAGGCTTTTGCAAATGATTTTTTAATAGCAAATCAAATCCTTAGTTGCTGAATTATACAGAGAACACAATATTGCATTGCATTTGAGTATAAAAATGCATTTGTTTCAGGAGAGTTGTACACCTCTTTAGTACTCATCCACTAATATGTTAAAATCCCAGAAAAGTCTTTTTTTTTAAACCTCTTACCTTCTGTCTAAGGAAGTATTGGTTCTAAGGCAGAAGAGTGGCAAAGGCTGTATTCTCAGCACTTAGTACAGTATATGGAACATAATAACTACTTACTATGTTTCTATTTTTGTTTCTATTTCTCTTTTTGTCTCTGCCTGTTTGTTTTTATCTCTCTTTTTTCTTATGTGTCACCAAATAGATGAACGATTATAAAAGCAGGTACAGTCATGTAGTGTGAGTGAGGACTAATTAATAAAGTAACAGGAGTATCTAGGGGTGAAACTTTTTTTATGCTTTGTATTCTTCACCTTCTATAGTTCTCCTTCTTTAATTACTCTCTCACAAAGATACATAGAGAATTTTCACTGACCAAATATCCAATTTGTAGATTACTTAGTCTCCTGGTTTCTTTTCCAGTCATCTATTTAATTCTTTTGGGTCATTTCACTACTTTTTAGTACTAACCCCAAAATTTTAGAAGAGGAGATTAATCCCTTGCTAATTAATCATATGAATTATTAATAGCCTTTTTATAACATTGATGAGAGTGGAATGATGGATAAATTTTGTCCAGAGATTCAAATTGTCTTCTCCCTCTTTTCTCCTTTCCCTTATTGTTCTCCCAGATAATTCTAAGCAGCCTTTATTTTATGAATTTACGTGGCTCTAGCCCCATATATGCTTATGTTTCTTCTCAGAGGATAGAATCAGTACACACCCCCAAAAAACAAAAACCTTTCAGTATGAATATTAGTTAAGAGGTGTGATAACCAATTTAAATGATATCAATGAAAATATTTTTTTGCTTATATATATATATGCATATATATATATTTATCCTTGCTTATTCATCATGTTATAAGGTTATCACAGGCATGAAACAGGAGAAAAAATACAAAGAAGATAGAATTCAAGATCATTTTGGCATGCATTTCCATTTTTGTGTAGGAAAAAATTAATTTCATTGAAAATATGCTTTTAATGTCTATAATATTTGCATATGAACAATGGAAAGGATCTCATTTTACTTGAAGGTATTGTAGGCATTTCAAATGTTCTCCAATGACACTTAGCAGAAGTTGTGAAAATGTCATTAGGCACCATAAATATACACCCCTAGGAAATTTTGCACCTTTGAGACTTAACCACTTTCTCAGGTAGTATGTTTGATATTTGAATTATATGTATGTCTAGATTAAATTACAAATCTCTAAAACAGGGTCTGTGTCTTCATTATGTTTATATTCTGCCATTCACACTGTTAGTACTCAATTAACTAATAATAATAAGAATGCAGCAATATTCAACCTCCATTTGGTTACATATTCTGTAATACAGTAATTGTAAAAGCATATTATTTCTTAGATTATTATGTGTTGTGCTGGAACTAGGCTAAAATGTGTCATCATTATGGAATTAGAGATATAAGTGCAGGAAGGGGACTTCTTTGATCATCTAGTCCAAACCCCCATATACACCTCTCAAATGTACCTCATTATGAATTCATTTTAAGCTTCATTGAATCCCAGAAATTAATCTGAAACAAGTTTCATTCCAGGGCTTTGAAAACTTTAATTTCAAAGGAAATGATAAAATACGATGTATATCTTTATATGTGTATATATGTATGTCTTCATACCTACTTATGAACACACATACATTAAAGTTATATGTTGTCAACAAATACTTCATCCTACTAAATTATTTGTCCATAAAATTTTATTATTTTATTATTGGGATATTTTTTTCCTCTCTAAAGTGCTTACAAAGTGATATGTTTACCCTTAATGCATCTCTTATGGGCATTTTTAAATAATCTTCATTTCATAGCTTGGGAACCTGAGGCAAAAGGAGGTCATTTGAGCTATCCAAGATCACCTGATAAGTTATGAACAGAGCAGGGACAGCTATCCTTTATTAAATGTTTTGGTTATGCATATGATTTTCTAGGATCAAGTGTTGTTTACAAGAGTAGCTAAAATATACTTTTGATGAATCAATCAAAAATAAGCAGAGAAAATCAATCATGTTCAAGGCAATGTGAGGAGCCGCATGATTCCTGTTTTTTAAGGAGTTTACAATCTAGTTGGGAGAGTAGGTACTCAATAAATATTTGTTGTATAAATCAATGAATTACAGATTCACAGAGACAGAATGGCCATGTAGCTTTTAATCTTTTGCTGTGTGTGTGTTAGAGACCTCTTTCATAATTTGGGAGGCCTAGGAACCCAATTTCAGAATGCAAAATTACAAATGCACAAAACAAAATGTATGGGATTATAAAGCTATCATTAATTTTCTATTAATATACATTTATATATATATTGAAGTATAGTCACCTATATATACATACATATACATATATACACACATGTATATATGGGTGACATCTTTCTCTTTTCTTTTCAGGCCAATCTCTTTTGTTTAGATTCACAAGGCAGATAGACATATGCTAACCATTCCTTTTAGATTCACTCTATCCAAAGGCAGGGGATGGATAAATATAAGACTTATGGTGAGAAGGGTAAAGGACAACCTAGGCAGAGGAAATGGTATCAATCAATCAAGTTATCAATTAATAAACATTTATTAAGCTCTTGCTATGTGTCAGGGGCAGCTCAGGGGAGCGGTGGTTAGAATGCCAGGCTTGGAATCAGGAAGACTCATCTTCCAGAGTTCAGTTCTAGCTGTAGATACTTACTGGTTATGTGACCCTGGGCAAGTCGCATCCCTGTTTGCCTTAGTTCCTCACCTATAAAATGAGCCAGGGAAATAAATGACAAACCACTCCAACATCATTGCCAAGAAAACCCCAATGGGGTGAAAATATGTTGGAAATTTCTGAAAGGACCGAACACAACAGGAATGTGCCAGACATTGTGCTAAGTGCTAGGAATACAAAAAGAGGCAAAAGAGAATCTCTGTCCTCAAGGGACTCATAATTCAATGAAGAGATAACAATTATATAATGCTTATAATGTGTCAGGTACTGTGCTAAGACCTCTAGAAATATTATCTCATTTGGTCCTCACGACCACCCTGGGAGGGAGCTGTTTTATTATTGTCATACTCATTTTACAGTTGAGAAAATTGAGGAAGAGACTGTGACTTTACCCAGGTCACGTAGCTAGTAAATGTCTGAGTCCATATTAGAACTCAGGTCTTCCTTACACAAGATCTAGTACTTTACCCACTTTATCATCTAGCTGCCTCTATAAACAATTATAAAGAAAAGAATGTGCATAGTGTCTGGGGGTTAATAAGCAGGTGAATTTTGCTAAATTGGAAGGAGAGTGTAGAAGAGTAATTGGATATAAGAATGGTGAGGATTGTTGAGACTATATTTCAGGGGGTCCAGAATGTCAGGGAAAGGACTTTGTGCTCTAATCTCTAGGCATCTGTGAGTTGTTGAAACTTTGAGCAGCACAATACCTTGTACAAAATGAGATTTTAGGATGATTAATCTGATAATGTAGAAGGGCTTGTGGGGAGTAGTTAGAGGCAGAAAGATAGGCTATTGAACTACTACAGCTTTATAGGCATGAACTAATGAAGACCTGGATGGAGGTGGTGATGGGAATGGAAAGAAAAACATGGGTGAGATAGATATTATGAAGGGAAATTAACAGGTTCTGTTAACTGATTTATATGGTGTAAGAGGGAAAGGGTAATGACACTCAAGTTTTGATTCTAGATTACAGGAAAAATAATATAAATATGGAAGCTAAACAGAAGAGATGAGTTGGGAAAAATGAACAACAATTTAATTTGGTTGGTGTTTGAAATGTTGGGGAGGCATCTGGGTGGAAACTAATTTGGAAATATGGGATTGGAGCTTAAGAGAAAGGTCAGGGCTAGAAATTTAGAGAGGATTCTTCCCAAGCTCTCTCTGTCTCTGTCTGTCTCTCTGTCTCTCTCTCTGAGTATATCTCTGTCTCCCTCCCTCTTTATGTATACATACATTATATAAATACACACATGCACATATATTTATTGTTCAATTAGCTTTTATTAAGAACCCATGGTGTGATTTTTCTTTTCTTTTTTTCCAGATTACTTGTTAATACAATTTTAAATAATCACTTTTTGACATTTTGTGACCTATGTTCTCATTCCCTCCCATTCCATCCCCATCCCCAAGATGACATGTAATATAATATAGGTCATATCTATTATCATATAACACATATTTCCATGTTTGTCATGTGAAAAAATATACTTTGCTTACACTAGAGAAAAATTTCATGGAGGAAATGAAAGTGAAGAATGGTGTGCTTCCATCTGTATTCAGATTCTGCCAGTTCTTTCTATGGCAATGGATAGTCTTTTTTCATCATGAGTCTCTTGGGAGTGTCCTGGATTCTTGCATTGCTGACTATAGTTAAGTCATCCATAATTGATCATTGTACATTGTTGCTGTTATTATATATAATGTTCTTTCCAATAGAGATTGATATTGAAAGTTTGTCTTGAAGCCTTTTGAGTAGATGAGATTTAAAGAGAGTATAGTAAAATAAGAACAGAAAGCTGAAGGACCAAGCTTGGTATACACCTGTATTTAGAGACTAGGAAGAAGAAAACACAATAAATGAAAGAGAGAAAGAATGGTCAGAGAAGTTGGAAGCCAGCACATTGATTGTCTACGAACCCCTTTCATACTGTATAATGGGAAAAGATTACATTTAAGCTTGACATAATGACTACTAAATTTATATTTTATACTTTCTCCTCTGTCTGGTAAGCCTTATATCTCTGCTCACAGTAATCAAAGATGAACTAAGGCACTTATTATTTCAAATTAAAATGGTTTGTTTGTTGTTATTATTTACTAGGTATCCTTCAAATTATGAAGGTGTGATTTCATGATCTTAAAACATTCCTCCTGGTCATGCATCTTTGGATTTGCCCCATTTTACTTTGCCAAGAATAACCTGAAAATTACAATAAATTATTCAAATGACTGGAAAACTGACAGGGGGTAAAATGTAAAAAAATCACACTTAAATTTCCTTCATTAAAGTCTTCATCTGATTGTGCTCATAATGGGATATATATGTAAGTGTGTGTGTGTGTGTGTGTGTGTGTGTGTGTGTGTGTGTGTACACAACTCCCAGATCCTAAAGCTTATCCTAGAGAGTAATAGCCCTTGGCAGGTACAACTAACAGGAGAAACTCTGAATGGAGTTTGGGTTAATGGGTTCTATACTATTTACAATCAGCTTAGCTCAATGTGGAATGATTCATCATCAGGAAAATTGGCACCCGGATGAAATATATAATATATTGATTATAGATATGTATATATACTCATACATATGATCTTGGTTTTAGCAAATCATAAATACCAGCTGGCATGATAAGACCATGAACTGTGATGCAAAGGGAGTGATCCTTGAAGTAAGTATATTTAAACTGAACATCTGTCTTATACTGTATCTATTTTTATCCTGTGGTTTATATTATCATCAGAAACCTTCTACAGAAATGAGACTTTGTATTATTCAACCCAAGTGAAGTTTAGAAATATCTTACATTGTGTGAAAGAGTCACAAAAAATCTATTTCAGCACTTTGGGTAGGAAAAATGCCCTGGCATCTAGCTTAAAGGAATAATGTCAGAGATCATGACCACTGGTAGAGAGTCAGTATTGTAACAAGAAAGAAGGAGAAAGGTTAAATAAAACAACAGATTGGAATTGGTATTAATTCTCCTTCCTTTGGAATTCCTCATGGTGTGTATAAGATGATTCTATTGTGTACTGACCAGAGAATATTCTAATGATGTATTTTAATTATCTCTCAAGCTCAAAATGGAACTGAAAGAAAATGTGAGGTACTGGAAGGGAGAGGAGGAAGAAATGAGTATCCAGAAAAATAAATCTTTCTTTTAAATAGGATATCACTCCTGGATGTACTATTTTTTTGTCATTAAGACCAATTTGCAATATTTGGTATGTATGGGAGAAGTGTCTTGAACCTGTAGGAGGGAAAGAGGTTAGTGACATAAAAAAATAGAGGGAAGCCGAATGATTAGAGATAGAAAAGAAGGGAGAGGTAATTCAGTCTATCCCTTGGGCTTAAGTACTAGATTCTTCCCATAGTATATTTTTAGTGTTTTCTTTAGCTGTGTTTGAAAAGTCCCAGGTGATTGGACTTCTGTCATTTCCTCTGGAAGATTATTTCACAGTCTAACATCCCTTAGAGTTGAAATTTTTTTTCTTATATTTAACATTAACTTTGCTGTCTAATAGCTCTTCATCCATACTTATCATATTCTTTTGAATGTATTGAATTTTTTCTTCCTGGAGAGGGTTTGTATATTTTAGAGGTTCATAGATGTCACTATTGCTTCCATAGTTGCTACTTATCTACATCACAGTACTCTTTTCTTTTCTTCTTTTAAATTATTCTATATGTTACTTTAATAATTGTTTGCTACACTAGTGATTTTATTTGTACCCAGATTCAGTGACATTCTCCATATGTAGTTCATAGACTTATAGGATTATAGGTTTAAAATTGGAAGAGATCAAGTCAAGGTAGCTCATTTCCTTCATTTTTTCATATGGAAAAACTGATATTTAGTAAAAGGAAGTGATTTGTCAAAGCCACACAAGTGGCAGAGTCAGGATTTGAATCTGGGTCTTCTGATTCCAAAACCAGGGCGTTCCCCATTATAGCACAAGCTGCTGAATTTGAAATTTTAACAGGGAAGTTTATGATTTTCTTTTCCCTATAAGTATATGAAACTCTACAGAGAACTGGCTCTTCTACCTGCTGAGTTATTTCACAAAGCTTGTAAACAGCTCTACCATTCTTAAAACTTTTAATGTTACTGGAGTCCAGCTTCTTCTGTCCATAAAATATCTATTGTTCAGACTATTTTTATCCAAATGTATTCTTTTGCTCTCCATCCTCCCCCAATTGCCCAACATTGTTCTGGCTAGATGTCTATCTTCTCCATTGCTGGCTATATTTGTAACTTATTCAGACTTCTGTATTTCCTCACATGGATGTCTGTCTACACCATCTACCAACCTGCATTATCCTAATATTTCATCTTAACATGTTGTTTATTCCCTTTGTTAAATTCATGTGGCATTCCTCTAGTTCCTTAATGGCAAACCTATGACATATGTGTCAGCACTGACATTCATAGCCATTTTTGATGACACACCGCCACATGTGGGCTCAGTGGGCCTCAGGGCCAGGAGCTGAGTGCCCACAGCCCCAGTGCGGTCTGGGGTGGGGTGGGGGGAGGGCTGCTCCACACACTGGCTGCTGGGGGGGAAAAGGGGGGTGGGCTGCACCAGCCAGGCTACTGGGGCACATGGGGCTCCTACAGGGTTGGAGAGGAGGAGCGATGGGGCCCACAGAAGGATTGAGGGGTCAAGCAGGCTGGTGGGTGGCAGCTGCTGCTCTTGCAGTGCCCCCTGGGCCAGCCAGCTGCAGAGGGGCAGTGAGGGCCAGGGGAAGACTGGGCAGGGCTCTGGCCCAAGTGCAATAAAGGAGTGCCTGGAACCCATTACCATACACTTTTAGCACCCTGAAAAATATAGCAATGGCTTTATTCACAATTTTTCCCTCTATGTACTTTTGTTAGACCTTATTCTCAGTATTAAATAATATCAAAACCAACAAAAGAAACAGATTGACAGATGAAGTTAGTAGCGCTTGCTTGGGCTTGAAGTGTACAAAATACCAACCTTTAATTGAAGATTTAGCTAATGAAATTCAGCAACAAAAAAGTTACTAATAGGCAGGTTAGTTAAAGAATTCCCCCTCCCCCTCACTTATCTTAGTTCACAGCACCCCACACAAGTTAAATAATATCAAGACCAACAAAAGAAACCAACTGACAGATGAACAAAGAAGTCACTAAGCAGGTAAGTTAAATAATTTAGTTTTTTGGTTTATTGAATACAGTTATATATTATAATTATATATTTTTGTTATTTAAACTATAAATATTATGAAATTATGTTTTTTTTTCTCCAAGTGTCACACCACCTGAGTTATGCTCATTTTTTTGGCGAATTTTGACACTCCAAGCTCAAAAGGTTGCCAATCACTGCTCTAGTTGCTACCTTCCACAGCTTGTGGTGGCTATAGGTACTCTTTGTTCATAAGCATACTTTTAGTTTTGTCTGTGTATACTGTGATAGAGGGTGTCACTAGAGAAAAAGTGCCAGACTGAAGAGTATATTAAATCTATCACCTCGATGGGGGAGGGGCCTTAGGAGTAGATTCCTGAGGAGAGAAGACTCTGGTGAGGAGAGCAGTGAGGGTCTCTCTATCTTGAGACATCTAAGAGAGAAGGTAGAAAAAGACTTTCTCCTGAGGGTTACCCACTTTTCCTGCTGGTGACTGGAAATCTTTCCCCCCAACACTTCCCAGTGGAAGGGACTTTCTGAAGAGAAATCTGAGCAGACTTTTCCTCAGCTTCTGTTGCCCAAGGGTGAGTCAATCTGACTTTCTCTCAGGGGGGTTCAGGCTGCCAAGGCCTGAGTTCCCCCAAACTTGAGGAGGGAGGAAAAGGGTTTAGATAGAGGCAGGGACCCCCTTTTCCTACTTTCCTTTTCCCATTCTTCCCTGCCCATTATTTCCTTTTGTAGTACCTGATTGGGTTAACATTAGTTATCTGTTCCCCAAGCTGAGTATGAGTGAACAGATCAAGGGGAGACCCTTTGGTTTCCAGTAGTGGAGGGGGGGGGGACAATAGGGACAAGAGGGAATTGGGAAGAGCAGCTTAACTAAGGAGGGAAGACAGAAGGGGGAAAATCTTCAAACCCCCTCTCCTCTCTCTGAGCCAACCTGTTACATCTCCTGTCTCCCTTGAACCTCACTTTGTGAGAAGGGGGTTTTCCTCCCTTTCCCTCTCTCTCCATATACCTTGGCAGCTAAGCCTCCCATGGGGGATACATTCCCTTCCTTTTCTTTTTTATTTTTTTAAGACAATACAGGCAGAACTTTGGTACTGAGCTGTTTGTTTCTTCCCAAATGGCATTGCAAAGACATGCCTTTACCCTGAGAAACATTTCTCATGTTTCTTTACCTTTCCCAGGTCTTAAATTGAACACGCTCTCGCATGAATGGAAAAGGATCCTTTAAATTTTTGCCTTTCAAGGAAAGGGGAGAAGGTGATGTGAAATGATATTTTAATAGGCACAGGGGAGCCCGGTGTCCTTTTATTTGGCTATTACAGCCCAGATTCTTCATGTCCCTTATTTTAGTCTCTTGGTTTAGAACTCAAGTGAGGTTCCTAATAAGTGGGTAAGTACAGAGTTATGAGAGGTGATATTTTGGAGCACATGACTTGGGTTCTTCCTCTTTGCATTGGGCTTCAGCTTTGCTGGATGAGCCACTTGGGTCCCTTGCTTGAGGTATTTGTCTCTTCTGGAAGAAACTCCAGGGTTCTTTTTTCTCACCATAATAATTTTGGAAATATAGGAACAAAGTAAAATTATTTCTCTTTGTTTTTGAGTATCCTTTGGGCCAATCATCCCCAATTATTCACTATTGAATAAAAGAGTTAGACGTCATAGGTACAGATATTTTCAATTACCATAATGACCAATGTAGTTGTGTATATTTCTAATTAAACTTTAATTTTTTAAACCCTTACCTTCTGGCTTAGAACTATTGGTTCTAAGACAGAAGAATATTAAGGGTTAGGCAATATGGAGTTAAGTGACTTGCACAGGGTCACACAGCTAGGAAATGTCAGACCAAATTTGAACTCAGGACCTCCCATCTCTAGGCCTGGCTCTCAATCCACTTAGCTACGCTGCCCCCATAGGAACTTTAATTTTTAAGTAGCCATCTTATAAAATATGTTAACTTTGAAGGTAAATTTCAGTTGCAGTTTGATAGAGACAGTTTGATATAGTGTACTCAGAGAACTTGGGATCAAATTCTGCCTTTGATGTCTATTCCTCATATAACCTTGGAAAAGCCACTGACCCTCAGTTTCCTTATTTGTAAAATGAGAAGTTTGTATGGATGACTTCTGATATTCTTTCTAGCTCCAATTCTATGATCCTCTGAATCTTGATTGTGATGTTTGCAGTAACACTATGAGCAAAAGAATTTAGCTTTTCTGAACCTGTTTCTTTTTCTGGAAAATGGGGATAATACTTGTACTACCTCTCTTCAGGAGAGTTCTTATAAGGGAAATGCTTTGTAACTTAAAATTTTATTTTTATTTTTATTGTCATGCAAAACACACTTCCATAATGGTCATTGTTGAAAGAGCACACTCATACATAACCAAAACCTCAAAACAAAATCATAAATACACTGATGTGAAAGACGACTCCAACAGTTCTTTCTCTGGAAGTGGATAGATAGCATTCCTCATCATAAATCTTTCAGGATTGTCCCAGATCATTGCATTGCTGAGAGTGGCCAAGTTTTTACAGATAATCATCATACAAATATTGCTGCTGTTGTATACAATGCTCTTCCAGTTTTGCTAATTTCACTGTGCATCAGTTCCTACAGATCTTTCCAGCTTTTTCTGAAATCATCTTGCTTATCATTTTTTATAGCACAATAGTATTCCATCACCAACATATATTACAATTTGTTCATTCATTCCCTAATTGATGGACTTCTCCTCAATTTCCAATTCTTTGCCACCACAAAAAGAGCTGCTAGAGATATTTTTGTACAAGTGTGTCCTTCCTCCTTTTTAATCATCTCTTTGGGATATAGACCTCATAATGATATTATTGGATCAAAGGGTATATATGCATGATTTTATAGTCCTTTGGATAGAGTTCCCAAATGCCTTCCAGAATAGTTGGATCAGTTCACAGTTCCACCAACAATGAATTGGAAAATGCTAATGGGAGAACAGAATCGGTGCGATTTCAATCCTGGGGCTCTGCAGAAAATTGATTCTAGGATAATTAAGGTTTAATGTTTGAAATGGTTTTGATTTCTTTAGCATATTAGGCATAATATATATATGTATGTATATATATATATATATATATATATACACACATTCTATGAAAGCCAATGAGATAAGTTATCTGTCTTATTGTCCAGTTCACTCCAAATCTATACTAGAGAGACGTAACAGTTTTAGCAAGAACTGAGGTGTGGAGGAGGGAGTGTGGGGAAAAGAGAATTTGTTTCTTTTCTTCCTAGATGTAGTAGAGACTCAGTCCCCCACAGCCCTCAGTTCCCACCCCTTTGACTCAACATGACATGTGCTGTAACTCCCCAGAGGGTTGAGCTGTTTCTAATTTGAGTGCCACATACTTGTAGTCCATTTTGGTATATTTGGTGGTTCATGCTACTGACAGAGTTTTATATTCTAAACTGGTCTTTCCAAAGGCAGGCATAATCAGAGTTGAAAGAGACTGTAGAGATTATCTGAGGCAACTAAGGGGCAAAGAGGGAAAATTTAGGCCGGGATATGGATTCTAATCTTCTGATTGCAGATCGGTGATATTCCCACTAAATAGCACTGCTAGGCACTTCACAGGATGCAAAAGAGCATAATATTTTCATTTAATCAGTGAATCAGTTTTCCACTACAAAGACGTACCATTTTCCACTTGGGTGTCTATTAATTTTATATGTGTTGGGTGTGCATGGGTGTCAACCAATACATTTGCCGATTGTCTCTCTTACCAAGCTACTCAAATGGTAAATAAATTTGGCTTATGTGCCTCGTACCTGATATCAGACTCTCATTAAAGTGAATGGTCCATTAGGTTGTGGTGCCCTGGAAACAAAGAAATACACCTGGTCAGATGAATAGCTGTAGGGAGTGGTATACCTTACAGGCTGTGTGAGGAGACACTTGGACAAGATCTGGAAATGCTAGCTTTCCTTATCATTTGCCATCAGGAGGGAACCACAATTTCACACTCCAGAAAGGAAGGAACAAAATATTTTGGAGGAATATTGAGCAGATAATAAAAATGAGTTATAGAATTGATTGCCCACCCTTCAACTTATGGCATTCTGAAGAGCCTCACAATTTTGTATGAAAACAGTCAAGGGCTTTTTTGTAATACTTTACTGCAGGTTTAATTGCAGTGATATTTCAATGCCAAAGAGAGTAATTTGCTGCGTGAATACAGCATTAGATTTGCAATCCCCTACATTTTAAAACCTCAGTATAAAAATGAGCATTTGGAACTAGTACTAGTAGAATTCTCATTTCCTGTTCAACTTTCAAAGAAATTGAAGTTAAATGTCTATATTAACGTTTATAAAATTTTAAGAGTGATTCCCTTATTACATAATTAGCCTAAGCACTCTGAATATCTGTGGATCTGCCGCTCATAGACATTACTCAGAACATGTCCGGGAACAGCTGCATTCCCAGACAGAAAGAGCTGCTAATGTGGCCCTGGGGGAGTGCTCTCCATTTTGACAGAATAAAGCATTCTGGGGATACAGTTATTACAATTCAAAAGTGTTCATTTTAGGGGAAAAAGGTGTTTTCTTGTTAATAAAAAAAACATTCTCATGCCAACTTGGAGTACCTGAGGAGACAACAATGCCGTTTGGCATTCTGTGAGGCAATGACATTGGAGAATGTAGACAGGTCAGGAGGGCTCAGAAATGAAAGAGAGGGTGAAGAAGGGGAGCCTTTGCATTCCTCTCTATAGGTGAGCAGTTGACTCTTTACTTAGCATTGCAAAATCAAATGCACACTGAACCATAACTTCTCTAGGGGTCTGTGGATCTTGAAGGAAGTTTTATTTCTGACCAAAAGAACTCCAGAACTTAACAGAGTGCCTGGCACATAGTAGGTTCTTAATAAATGTTTATTGACTGGCTAGCTGAAGGAAAAGATAAATGCTTTTCCAATCTCAGTGATGAATGGTATCAGACCTTGATCATGAAGAAGAGATTACATGAATAAAAGGACTTTCCAAGATGAAGGTATCCAGAGAGTTCCGTGATCTGAAAATTCCTGGAGTCTCAGAATTTGAGTTAAAATAGCCATGTAAGAAGTGGATAGAGAGCTGGTCTGAGAGCTGGGAAGATATAGGTTCAAGTCCTGCTTCTGACATCTATCAGTTGTATGATTCTAGCTGGGAAAGGCAATTATATTACTAGTGCCCCAAGCAAATCTCTAAGATTAGAAGTTGAAGAATAGGGATAGAGCTGCATTAATAGAGGGAGGTTCTCTAAAAGAAGTTCCTGATGCTAATAACATTTTAGGTCTAGTATAAATCAAAAAGGAATTGGGATGTGGAAGTTATTTTCCTGGTATTTAAGTTGGAGTCTATCAATAGCTAGGTTTACAAATAAGATGCTTTGGGAGTTGTATGAACACATTCAGTCAGCTTCAATTATATTTAATTAGGGAAACTGAATTTTGCAAAATGATCCTCACATATGATACCTGCTCTTTGAATAGAACCTTAACTGTTAGGAGAGAATGAATGGAGCTTCCAAAGTTGTTTTGCCATGACCTGATAGACACTTTGGCTTTGGGAAGATTGGATTTAAACACCTAGAACTACTGTGAGTCTATGACATGAGAGTAGGGGTTCTTGACTTGGGATCCATATTTAGATGATTTGTGAACCTGAATGGGAAAAAAAATTCCTTTCATTTTCACTGACCCTTCAACTGGAATTTAGAAGTTCTTTCAATATGAATATGGGCAGCAAACATTGCTTTGAGAAGGGATCATAGGCTTCATCATAGGTTTTCACCAAAGGGGTGCATGACACAAAATAGGTTAAGAATCTGTGTTATCCAGAATTCAAATGATTCAGAGATGATTGGGCCAAAATTGATTGAATCAGGTCACCATAAAACTAGAATACATTTATACTCATTAAGTGTCTATTAAGTAACTATGATGTTCCAGAAACTATGTAATGTGTTAGCTCACAAAAGCAAGACAGAACCTGTATTCAAGAAGATGACATTCTACCGTTAGAATGTTGAACTTCTGCAAAAAGTGAATGGTATTTTATTTTTCTTTATTTCCATCACTTTATCAAAAAAGTAGTTAGTAGATGAGGACAAAGTCCCTGTGTCAGGAAGAAATTACTCCACATTGTGCTATTGACTATTTCCCCACTGACTCAACACTTTCCTGTGGACTATCCCTCCATTATTCCATCTCCTTTCTCCATTGACAAGTTCTTTCTGGGAATTTCCATTTTGGGGATGAGTTCAGGTCAGTTATGCTTTTTCCTTTACCTCCCAGTTGTGTTTTTGATTCTTCTGGACTTTGCCAGAGTACCTTGGTGGGAATATCTCTCCCTTCTCCCCTTTTATAATTTCCTTTTATGTGTAGACTTCCCTTTTTAGAATGTAAGTTACTTGAGGGCAGGGACTGTCTTTCCTTTTGCACATATTTGTATCTGTGGTGCTTAGCTCAACACCTATCTCATGGTGCTTAATAATTGTTTTTTGACTGAAAAAAGAAATTAAAAGACTAATTTTATGCAAAGTGGGTCAATGAGTTTGGGGCAGCAGCCAAATCCTAGAGAAGATTAATTATCTTTCATATGAACATACATAAACCACAATCATGTTGATAAGACTCCATGTAGCTAGCTTCATTATTATGAATGTCTTTCTTGTTATCCATTGCCATTGGTTTAGCAGATTCTTTTCTAGGAAAGGAAAAATAATGTATACAATTTCTTCCATGAATATGAATATGGAAATACCTAATATAAATGGTCTTTAATTCTTTTGTTCTGGGCTAGCTGGGCCTGACTCTGGCTAGTCCAGTAGTTCAGGCTCAAGACTGGAGTAAAAATGCAACTCTCTTTCTACCACATTTGCAATGGTGCACACATGTCAGAGATGAGTATCAGACTTGAAGTGTATTTCAAACCTTAGGGGCATAATTTTATATTTATATTACTAGGAAGCTACATCAATAGTCCAAGTCTTAGTCTCAAAGATGATTTCATTTCTTTTTAGAGAAAACTAGCCTAGCTGACGTGAACTATATGTTGCTCCTATTTTATCTCTGAACATTAGGGACCAGATTGTGCTGTAATATATGGAATCATCCTGTCATCTTTGATTAATTTTGAAAACCAGAGGCTACTCTCTTGTTTATGCATATGTTATGGCAACAGTGAAAATAGTAGTCCAATTTTGATCTGATTGATATAGAAAGACCAAGAACCAAACATAAAAAATTTGATTTGAGATTTTAAAATCAATGAATTTTAAGAGTTAACAGTGCTTCTGCTCATAAAAAAGCCCCCCATGTTTTTGTCTCATCTTCTTTTTATCCATGTCATTGGTTTTTAAATCCAGGCTAGAGGCTCCCTCTTGCTCTTTCGAAGGTTGCTTTGACTAATTTATGAATAAATTAGGCTGATTACAGAATAAAGTGGCCTGAAATTAGAATGATAATATCTAGAAAGTACTCTATTATCAATTAAACTGAGAAAGATGACAGTGGATGTTGTAACTGGGTTGGCTGGGAAAATAAAGAGAAGCTTGGTTGCAGAGTTCTATGGGATCTCATTCTTCAGAACCTCTAAGAGCTTCCTAGCATTTATATAGTGCTTTAAAGTTTGCAAATCAGTATCTCATTTTAGGACCTCACAATGACCTTGTGAGATAGATGCTACTATTATCTTCATTTTACAGATGAGCTACCTGAGAACAAATGACTTGCCCAGGATCTGAAGACTGATTTGAATTCATGTCTCTCCCAATTTCCAAAGTCCAGTACTTTATCTACTTTTACCTACTTGCCTTTTTAAATCTAGTTTATTCTATAATCAGTTAAAGGTAGGGGCCTATTTAGGCATTTAAAGTCTATATTTTTTTCTTTTTGGAAGAAAGTAGAAGTTGGTTAGCCTGAGAGAAGATGAATGGGTTATGTGGCCTTTAAAAGTTCTCAAGCTTCATTAGCGACACTTCTTATTTTCATTTGTCTGGCATATTATATCTTTCTTTTTTTTTGGCTATTTGTTTGCTTCCCTGGAAAACATACTAACTAAGACTCCATACATCACATTGGCCTGTGTAATCTCTAGGCTGCTTAGAACAGCATATATAACCCAATTCATGCCTACAAGGCATTGAGTATTTTTTTTTTTTGCTTTTAATTTCTGCCTTTATTTTCTTTATATTACACACTGTACAATTTGTAAACTGTCTTATTTGATTGTCCCTTTTATGAGATCAGAGATTTGGGGTTATTGTCATCAAGTTACCAAGAAGTTACTAGTTGCAATACATTGCTAGATGCAATGACAGAATAATTGAATGCACAGGGTTTGTACCTTGTGTGACAGTGGGTTTTGTGTGTATAATTATGTATGTGTGTGTATGTATATGCATGTGAGGACCTTTCCTTAGTGAAAATTTAAGTAATTAAAAAAATAAATCAGAATAGCCATTTATTCTTTGTGGTGGACTTGATTTAGTTGTAACTTGAATGATGCCAATAGACTGTAGGAAATGCACAGAGTAAGGATTTTTATTTTATTTTATTTAAAATTCTTTAATGAAGTTTATTTTCATTGAATACAATTACAAAAGCACATAATATCTCAAAATTTTGAGTTACAATTTGGACTTGTTACTGGCAAAAAGCAATTACAAGCTATTTTGATGCTGAGTTCAAACATAAAATTAAGAGCTCAGAAATGAGAGAGAAACATTTTTAACCACACGATACAGGGCTCGTAACAATGTCTATGGAGCCAAATGTAGAACATGGAGAAGATGTCTATTCTGCAGCACATTGAGGATGTTTATAAAGATATTGGAAGATAATTCAGGCCAGCTGTTTGTAGTAACCTGATTTATAGATGCTCTGATTTATCCGAAGATGCAAATGACAGGAAGATAGATTCTTTTGAAAAACTTGACAACTTGGAATAAGTCAACTTTTTTTTTTCCTAGCTGTGGGACTTTAAAAATGGGAGCTCAGCATTTGGCCCATTCAGCTTGGTATAGGCATCCTCTTCTGAGACCTCAGAATCTAAGAAGTGCTAATACTTGAATCCCAAAGGGAGAGATTAATAACTCACCTTTATTTGATGCTTTATGGTTGGAAACATGCTTTTCATACACTATTTCCTTTGACCCATAAAACAGCCCTGTGAGAAAAGGGGCTATTATTATTCCATTTTACAGATGAGGAGACTTAGAGAGGTTAAATACTTGAGGAAGGATGTGATTCTAGGTCTTATTGACTCCAGGAAGAACCCTTTTTATTATACTACAATTTTAAGATTAAAGGAAGTGACAGAGGGCCTGAACCTGAAGAGAAGCTGCTTTTTTTGTGGATTATTATCCTAAGAACAAAGCTCTATGAGACAATTCTCTTTAAAAATATTCATTTCCAGATATATTATATTATTCCTTGGTAGATGTGTGCATAGGAAACTATCAAGAAACAATTCAGGGACTATAGGAGTTTGGGAAAAATTACAATAGTGTGTTCTTCCCTCTTTCCCCCCCTTCTCTCTCTCTCTCTCTCTCTCTCTCTCTCTCTCTCTCTCTCTCTCTCTCTCTCTCTCTCTCTCTCTCTCTTACTCTTTCTCTTTCTCTCATTTTCTTTCTCTGTTGCCCTTGTACATTGTAGCCTTCTTAAAAAAAACCAAAACAACAACCTCATGCCTGGCAACTTAGATGTGTAACATAGTGATGTTACCTTTCAGTTTTGTGCAGATGTTTTATGAGTTAACCAGTTTCGCTACGAAGGCCTGTTTCTCAAAGTGCTGCCTTATGGTACATACCATAACCTCTCATTCTGACTGTTGGAAGGTGAGAGCAAATGAAGGGTAGCAGATGGTTGTCTTTTATCTGGATTTCCCTGTTCAGATGCAATTTTGCTATATACAGCATATTCCAATATGCTTCAAACAAGAGAATTAAGGAATTGAGGAAAACCCCTTATTAGTCTTTATGGAAGAAGGAAACATTCACATACCATCCATTTCTGAGCTCATAAATATTAGAGAACATTTAAAATATCTAAATGGTTAGTTAGACCATCTATTTTAAAAATTTGCTTTCTATTAGGTTGGTCTCATCAGATAGTATTTTTTTTTAGTCCATCATTTAGGGAAGTGAAAACAGAATGACTGATTGTTGTGACTGTATCATTTAATGTTTCTACAAGTTCTTTTATTGAAGGAAAACTATAGTATTTTCTTTGACTTAGCTTTTTATTCATGTAGGATTTAGAATGAAAAATTGAGCACAATCAGGATGTCTTTTACTTCTGATTTGTTGGCAAATTGAATAAGTTCAGTGGAAGATGACTTGAAGGATTTGGGAGTGGGATGTACACATGAGTATATGCTTGTGGATTGTGTGTGTAAGCAATTTACTTAGCTGCAAAGATATACTTGGATATGGGGGAGAATTGGAGGTTTAAGTCTCATACCTTACGCACTGGCTGCATTGAATGTAGATTAGAACATTCATGAACTTTGCTTAAAACGTGGCCATTGTAGTCTTAGAAGCTGCATTCATAGAATTCTGTGGCTAAATCAGACCCAAATCAAGTGACTTATTTCTTAAGAGATCTATTAGACTGAGTAGAAATGAGGCAGTGAGTATGTCTGTCATATGCACTACTAGAAACTTTAAAGAGAGTAGGAAGCCTAGATTGGAAGTTTTTTGGAGTTTGAAAACGTTAGTCTTCCTTTTTCTCTGATCACCTTGGGAAATAAACCTAATAATAGTATTTCTGGGTCAAAAGCTAGACACATGAGGGCAGCTGGGTGGTTTAGTAGATTGAGAGCCAGGCCTAGATATGGGAGGTCCTAGGTTCAAATATGACCTCAGACACTTCCTACCTGGGTGACCCTGGGCAAGTCACTTACCCCCCATTGCTTAGCCCTTATCACTATTCCGCCTTGAAACCAATACATAGTATTGGTTCTAAGGTGGAAATTAAGGGTTAATAAAAGGTAGACACAATTTTATCTCTTTGGGCATAATTCCAGATTGTTCTCCAAAATGTTTTGACCAGTTCATACTTCTACCAACAATGCATGTGTCCCTATTTTTCCATATCCTCCCCAACATTTGTACTCTTGTCCCTTTATTATTTAAGCTAATTTGATAGTTGTGAGATGATGAACTGGAAATTGAAGGGATGCCAGTCATTTGAGGAATGGCTAATTAACTTGTGGCATACAATTGTTATGGAACACTACCGCATGGTAAGAAATGACAAACAGGTTAATTTAAAAAAAAACATGGAAAAATCTATATGAAGTTATGAAGATTGAAATGAGGAGAACCCAGAGAATGTTATATACAGCAACAGAAATAGTATTTGAAGAAAGACTTGTATATGTCCACTTCTGGAGAAAGAACTGATACATAGAAATAAGCAAGTCATAGTTTATATAGCTATATCTATCTTTTTGTCAAATGATACTTTCTCTAATGGTGGGAAGGGGAGGAGGGAGGTATCTGTGTATTTTAATGTAACAAATAAACAAATAAATACATTTGATTTTTAAAAGTTTCTCAATTTGATATTTTCATGCCTCACATTTAACAATTTTTGACCAATATGAGAAATTCTTAAATTACTTTGAAAAAGAATCTACTATTATGAACTCCTTTACTCATGGAAGCAAATTTCTCATTTTAATATGCTATTATGGCTTAATATAACACATTACAAACAGGGAATTACAAAAGGGGACTGAAATAAAAGTTATTATCAAAGGGGTGATAGATTGTGTACTCATTGATATCTCAGAGATATCCTTACCAATGCTTTTATTATGAGATTACCGTCCATTTAAATTACCTATACCTTGTATGAACATAGCTATTTATAGCTTGTCTCTCCTATTAGAATATTAGCTCCTCAAGGGCAGGGACCATGCTTTGCTTTTCTTTGAATCCCTTCAAGTTTGCATAGTGCCTACTTCATAGTTAGTGCTCAATAAATGCTGATTGAATGAATAAGAAAGAGATTGGGGAAAGAAAATAGAACTCCATCAGTGTTAGTGATAGCTATACATTTATATATATATATATATCAATGCATTTGTTAAATATACACTACAAGGCAGTGTAGAAGAAATCCTTAGAGATTCATCTTTTGATGAATCAGTCAGGTAAGATGATAGCCACATCATTGACCATATTTCTCTCCTTACCATTAAACAGTGTTTAGGCACACAATGGAAAACACTGTGAACAGAGAAGTCTCATCTTCGCCTTTTCCTTCCACATCCCGACCCCCATATATCTGGCCTGGCTTCTATTCAGAAAAAGCCTCTTGACATAAATCCCTTGGAGAGTCCTGCAGACCATATTCTATAGTCCCTTAAGTAGACAGTGGTCACAAAGTGCAGCTGCTTCACTTCATCCCATTCCAGTCAGAAAAGTTGCTGTTCTGGAGTTCTGTATTTTGGGATCCAAGCTCCCAGATGGAAACTTTATTGACATTCAAACCAAATCCTTCCAGACCTTCCTGCAGGAACAACCTTTGGCTTACCCTGTGTTTATATGTATATAGCATCATCAAAAAAGCATTTATTACATACTCCAATGAACACAGTCTTGTGCTAGTGTTATTCAACGTGGTTAACGAGATACTCTCTAGGTTCTTACTACCTAAATGACTCTGAAGCAGACTAAATATAAACGGATATAGAAATGGTTCACTGCACGAATAAATAGGGATGAAAGTTATGTTACATGTAAAATAAAATATGCAGGAACATAAGCTTATATACACTCTCATATTCATATATGTCTATATATGATTATCGCACTTAAATACATTTTTTACAGAGTATATATTGAATTAGAGATGGCCTGGCACAGTGGAAAGAGGGTTAGATTTGGATTTAGGTCCAAGTTCCAGTTTTGGTTTCACCACTAGGATGATTTTGGGCAAAACATTGAGTTTATAAGCCTCAGTTTCCTAATCTGTATAAAGAGTAATTCTTTAGTTGATCATTAACATCCTCCCAGGTCTAATTTAAGATATATTATATTTCTATATTTGGGAACTTCAGCTATCAATAATCTAAGTGAGACAGCATGGGAGCTGCAAAAAATAGGGATAAAACTGTAAGAGGACAGATTCATGGTTCTGATACTTACTAACTGGGTGAGTGGGTAAGTTGTTCCATTTCACTGAGGCTCATTTTCTATACCTTTAAAATGGCTATAATAATAATACTTTCATTCCCTCCCTCCCAGAGTTTATGTGAAGAAAGCATTTTGTCACCTTTAAAATGCTATAGAAAGTGAACTACTTTTATTAAGTGATGATAATTCTGAAGCACTTAAGCCCATCCTACTTGTGTTTTGCCAGGTCATTTAACCAAGTCCATGACTTTCAGAGTTCTTAAGAGCACTTAAAGTACTGTTCATACTAGCAATAATTAGCAAACAGACTATATGAATAATCACACTCATTCCCACAAAGATTTCTTGGTTTCACAGGCCAATCTATTACCTGCTTCAATGAACCGTCTAGTTGTTAATTTGCAGGACTTTCACCCCTAGGTGATGGAAATACCTGCCCTCTTTCCAGTCTCCCATTAAGTATGGTTTTCAGTAATATGCATAATTCATGAGAAAAATTTGTTTGTCAAGCATTCCAGACAGGTCACTTAAATCCTAGATCAATTGATAATGTTCACACCAACATGGCTAGAATGAAAGTACCCAGGGTTCTGATTTCAGTTGCCATTAAAAAAATAAGAATTTTCACTGTTTAAAAATAGGTCAAAAGGTACTTATATTTTAAATTAAACTAGCATTTAAAAGACTTGAGGTTAGTGCTATTTTGTTTATGATAAACAGACATAACTGGATGATATAGGTCTTATGACCCTGCTAGCCACCAGAACACCACTAGGCAGTTCTAATTTGGTGCTGATTTGTTACATTTGGGAAATTTAGAATTTTCATAAAACAGAATAGTTTCCTGATGCACAGAAGTAACATTTGTGGAAATTTGCCCTTTGGAGACCTACAGAATGTAGAACTTGGTTTCATTTGCTTGATTAGGAAAGGGTGTAAAGTCCTTGAGGATAGGGATTGTTTTCATGTTGTCTTTTACATATCCTAACATTGAGCTCAGTGCCCTGACACATAGTAGTTCTTTAATAAATGCTTATTGATTGAATTGAAATTTCAATAACTTAAGTGACTTTAAATAAAAGTTATAAAATAAACAATTATTTTTAGATGATTAATTGTGCTAGTCTAATCTTAGGAATCTCAGAATCTGTAAATGGTGATCACTCTAGCTGACTTCAGATATGGATTTTAGAAAAGATGGGGCTTCAGTTAACATATTTTTAAGGAGTTCTTTTCATGTGAGTTTAAAAAAAACAACAACTAGACATTGAAGAAGAATATTGAAGTCCCTAAAATGTAATATGTGAAGACACCTAGATTTCATGTGCTATTTGTATCATTTTTAGCCCCTGCATTTAGATGCTTTGACACATTGTGAAGTGCCCTAGGTGTTAAGATTACTCCTCTCTTCGAATCACTTCTGACAGATTTTTCAAAGCCATTCCAATCTCCAAAAGATATTTTGAGGTACATCTGACTTCTACTTTTCCCAACATAAAATTGTTATCCTTTAGGCAACAGACACAAGGACATTTCAATATCCCTTTATAAATCCATGACATGGCATGTAATACGTGCCTAATACAGGCCAGGCACTGTGATATAAATTGAGAATAACAGGGAAATAAGGATTATTGAATACTGCCAAACAAAGTCTTACAAGGAAATTTCAAATTCATTATAAACATGTAATTCCATAAAAATGACTTCTATAAATTGCAAATCTAATTTTAAAAGATAACCCTAATATATGACACCCAAAACTTCTATAAACATGATTGAGAATAAAGATGTATTGCTAGCAAAAAGATGGAGTGATAAAATGCTGGACCTGGAGTGAGGAAGACCTAAGTTTGAGCCCTGCCTAACACTTGTAGTAGCTATGTGACTCTGGGCAAGTCACTTAACCTGTCTTGTACCTCATTTTCCTTATTTGTAAAATAGCATCTACTTCATGTGGTTGTTGTAAGGATCAAATAAGATAACACATAAAGCATTTCGTACATCTTAAAGTGCTATATGAATGTTAGCTATCATCATTATGGAATTAGATTATCTCTTCCAAGAGGAATTCAGTAAGAGGTGGTATGAGTTCTTTTCTTTCTGATTCCAAATAGCTACAGGTAACAAGGTTTCAGTTGGTAATATCAATATGATATCATCAATGATGGCCATCCAGGTGGCCTTCTGATGTTGTGGTGTTCTGTGGCATTGGATTTTTTTTTCATTCTTTGATAGTTTTTAATGCAGAAGGGGAAAATGATGATGTTGGCCATGGTGAATACTTTGGTGAGCGTATATCTCCTTTAATAATAATGAAAAAAATTATGTAATTGAACTATGTGAAAGCTGTTATATTCTTCAAAGGAAAATGAATTCCAACATAGTCATTGGAGGCATCTTGTGGAGTTAAAGAGGTATTTTGCTCTCCTGAATTATATGTGGAGTAGAATACTTTTGAAGATGTGTTCCAGGTGGATGAATTATATTCTTTTAAAAAGTCAATAGATGATAAGCACAATGAAAATTTAGACTCAATACATCTTTCAGTCAATGTGTGGCAGTAAAGACGTGACTTATTTTTGAAAATACAATCATTTGTAAAAGTCTTTCTAATACAATCTTATAATCAATGATATCTCTGCTATTTGTTCAGATTCATCTTTATAAACTTTTGTAGAGATGGGAAAGTGGGAATGCAGGTTTGTGACTATTGAGATTTTCTTCTTCTATTTTTAAAAAATTGATAATGGTAACTTACTATATGATATTTTCTTTATGTTCTTGACCCTGAGAGTTGATTCTTCCATGTCTTAGCATATCTTCCAACAAAAATTACTTCTTTGCATATTTGGTTTAGTCTAGCTGCTGTTCCCATCTTTTTCTTCTTTCAATTTCATTTCCTCTTCTTATATGTTTAGGACTGTGGACCTAAAAGTTTAAATATGTTGATATTATTTATGATGATATTATCTTTGATGGTAATAGTGCTATAAAAGACTTGCAGATCTTTTCCATTTTTTTACCTATTGTTCTTGTTTTATCCTTAAAACCTCTTGGGATAATTTCTCTTTACTAGCTGTTACGTCAAACTTTTTTAAAAAAATATTTTTTCCCTTCAGCTATTTTTTTCTTTTTTATGTGGCAATATTACTCATGATATCCCAACATTCATTATCATAAGATTTTACAAATAATTTTTATTCTTAGCAGACTTTGGCAATAATATCTTTTAAAATATTCTTACTTTCCACTTTAAAATCAATATTAGACATTGGTTCTAAGGCAGAAGAGCAGTCAATGCTAGGGAATGGGGGTTTAAGTTACTTGCTCAGGGTCATACAGCTAGGAAGTATGTGAGGCCAGATTAATTAATTAATCTTAAGTATGTGAGGCCAGATTGGAACTAGTGACCTTCTGTCTTCAGACCAGGTTCTCTATCCACTGAGACACCTACCTGCCCCTTACTTTCATACTTTTTTTGAAAGTAAATCAAGTGTTTTTCTGAATGAGGTAGTTTTTTAGGCAATTGATTTTTATTGGCTAAATTTCTCTATGAAGTTATTATTTATTATCTTTTCTTTTATGGTTTTCTTCCATTTTTGACTTCAATAACTTCTTTAAATAAGTTAAGTTTCAATTGTTTTAATTGCTGTTATATCTCTTCCACATTTTGCTTCTATCTTTTAATTAAATCTACTCTAAATAATTGGTGGCCTGATCACATATAGATGGTTCAGGTATGACTAAGATCAGTAATAAATTTTTTTCTGTTTGCTAAACTATAATCCAAATCATTTTTGTGATATTTATTTTCACCACATTTATCACTGTCTAATTTTTTCTTAGAGAAAGTATATTTGATGTAGAGAGGCAAATTTTTGTGTTTTCTATAAGTTGTTGGCTTCTTTCATTTCTTATTCCATAATTATATTTTCTGAAATGATTAAAAAAAAACCCTTTTACCTTCTCTCTTAGAACTGATCAGTTCCAAGGCATAAGATTGGTAAGGGCTAGGCAATTGGGATTAAGTGACTTGCCCAGCACGGAAGTGTCTAAGGTCAAATTTGAACCCAGGTCCTCCTGACTCCAGGTCTGGCATTCTATCCACTGAGACATCTAGCGGCCCTCCAAAATGATTTTTGCTGCCCTTGCCATTGCCACCTAAATCACCAACTATCTATCTACCTACATACCTAAACATCTATCTATCTATCTATCTATCTATCTATCTATCTATCTATCTATCTATCTATCTATCTATCTATCTATCTATCTAATTTAGAGGGTTTTTTTCTGAGTTCCTTATTGAATTTCCATACTTCTTCATCTTCTGCAAGAGACGTATAAACTTTAATTATTTTCAAGGTGGTTGTTTTTCATATGCTTTTTATGAACACTAAATATGTAATGGTGAAATGTTCCATGAAACAATGTTTATTGCATCCTTTTGATGTTCTTTAAAACCAGTTCTCCCAACTTTATTTTCCTCTCCAAGAAGAACCTATGAACATCTTTTAATTTATTTGCAATTTCCTCCTTTTTCTTTGATTTTGTTTATAGTAAGGATGTACAGATTGATAAAATTCAGATCTTTCAGTAGTCTTGTCATTGGTTGATCATTAGACAAAGATCTCACATTAGAATACCAATAGTTAATGTTTTATATGTCCTAAAACAGTGATTCTTAGTATCCTCTGCTTCATTATTTGTCACTGTCATTATAATTGCAAAAGTGTAAGTGATCATAAGATCATGGGTTCAGAATTGGAAGGAACTTTAGAGGACATCTAGTACAACCTCTTTATTTTACTGATTGGTGACCTGAAGTTTGAAAGATGAAGTAATTTGTCCAAAGATACATACCTTAAACATGTATGAGGTAGGATTCAAACCCAGGTTTTTTGAAAGGAACTGAGGGCCATTTATTATTTTTATTCATTTCATAGGTGACTTTGTCCAAAGAATTAGTAATTAACTCTTTATGCCTATCTAGGCTGGTTTTAATAAGGCAGACAGCCTGTTTGCAGGATTATATTAGAAGCCTTTGCATCATGGTGAAAGAGGCCAGAGCTTGTGCTCTCTTGACATAGCCTTTGAGAACCCAGTATCATTTCCTCATTATCAGCATTAAAGTAAGAACTAGTAGAGGGAGATCATTATTATTTACAATAACATTAATAATAACTATAATTACTAATAATGACTTACATTTGTACAAGACTATATATCTCAAGGCATATTGACATACATTATGGCACTTGATCCCTGTTACATTATCAATCTCATAAGATTATAGTTGGGAAAGTGTAAACAGTAAAATACTATATGCATGTGGATTATTAATATTAATGAATATTATTATTTATAAGTTTAGATCAGGTTTTCAGAATAAAAAAATGAGATTAAGCTGGTTTCAATAACAACTATGGTCACACAGGTAACTAGTGACAATGGCATAGGATTTGAACTTTGATTTTCTCTGATTTATAGCTTGGTGTACTTTTTATTCCACTAGTCATTGGGGTTATTTTTTTTTCCATTAATGATAATGTACTAAACATTGAAGAGACTGCAAAATCCTACTTTTCTCCAAGGCAACTTCTATTTAGAATACATATGGCTCATAAATAGTGGATATCATTCATTCATGGTATTCAATTTCATTCATTCATCAATTCTTTCATTCATTTATTGAACAGAAAGTTGTTCCATATCACTTACTTGCAACTTGCTTTGAGAGATACTGTGAAAGATAAAGATGACATAGTCCCTACATTTAAGTCACTTACAATATAGCAGAAGAGGTAAGTCATACATAAATATATAGAGAACAAGTATGTGATTAGAAGACAGAATATCAAAGCTTGATATTTGGGGTCATCATCATGGATGTTGAGGTCACCAAAGTTAATGACAAGGGACAGAATGGAAGAGGCAATGTGATATAGATAATATCAGGGAAGTTAGATGGGGCCAAGAGGTCAGTAAATAACAAAAAGAGGATAGGGATAAAGTGGTATAATCATTTGACATGGGCTTAAAAGAGATGCTATTGACAAGTTTTGGATGTGACTTCTTCAGTGTTGGTACATTTCCTTCTTTGATCTGAGGTGAATGGACACAGATTTGGCTCACTTATTAATTCTAAGGTGGATTTGGCAACTGTTTTCATTCACTGTTTTTATGTCCTAGCAATTAAGTCACTGCTATGTTCCTAGATTCCTGAAGAACATTTTTCTTAGAGGAGAGTTGATGTCTGTACACTCGAATTCATCATAGACCATTTCCATTGTGTTAGGAATTGAGTTCAGGGTGGAACAATAGAATGGCCACACATTGACAGGACATCAAAAGGAATATGGGCACAACACAACCCCATCAGCCTTGCTAGGAGATGAGGTGGCCAGGGAAACACCTAGACACAGATGAAAGCAATATTCCCAGGAGATCTGCCCACCTCTCCAAACCAAGCTTCTCAGCCACACCTGGGAGTACTGGTTGATGCTTTATTTTCTCCTTGCATGCAATCTTTCTGAAACTGGAGAATTGTGTTGATTAATTCAGGAAATGGACAGGCAACTTTGTGAAAGACTTTCTTTAAAAACCTTGGGAAAATATAGCTCCAGTTAGAAATGCTGCATACTTTGTTCTAGCTCTTGGCCTCCTCTGCTAATGTGGTGAGTCTCCAGGTCTGAGGATCCGCAAGGTTGACTAAGAAGGGGCAAAAAGATTCAAGTAGGTGATGTTGCAAATCAAAGCTCCTATCAGTAGTGGAAGAGGGCCATGAATGGTTATGAACTTTTGTCATGGAAGAAATCGGGAGACACAATCTTAAAAAAAAAGAGATGACATTTCTTATTATAAGTTTAGCTATCCTAGAGCTGAGTGTGCTGATTTTGAATAGGGTATAACTGATTCTGAAGACTGGAGTGCTCTAGAAACTCACTATAACACAACTAATTATAGATGGGTATTACAAGGATCTAGAACTTGCCCCAAATGCCATTGTTTTGGCCATGTCATTTTAATGTGGTCTCATAAACCAGCCAGTTAGTGATGTTTCAGCATGTTTCTTTATCTCCTACATTTTGTATCATACCAGACAATTATTTTCTGTGCCAATGCAATGATGCTATTAATGAATGGTGCCCATGGGATCCTTCCTAAGAAGCAAATTTTGTTTCAAATTCTTTCTTTGTAAAATCTCAAAGATCAGCTCAGGGAGACTTTCTTGCACCAAAGTCCAGAAATTCTTTTTGTTATAGAATCTTATTAGAGTTGGCAGAAACTTTAGAGGATGGACCAATTCACTTTTAGTGACTCCTTATATAGAATGCATGGCTCTCTTGTGTGGGAAATTGGCTGCATAGAAACCAACTATGTAGGAAAATTGTAGCTACATAAATGTTACTAATGGGAAAAAATCCTTATTTTCACTTAAAAATTGATAGTAAGTATTGGTTCTAAGGTACAAGAACAGTAAGGGCTAGGCAATTGGGGTAATGTGACTTGCCCAGGATTACACAGGTAGGAAGTATATGAAGTCAGATTTGAACCCAGTACCTCTTGTTTTTAGACCTGCTCTCTATCCATTGAGCATCTAGTGTAATATTTAAAATAGTGAAGCTATAAACTGTGGCATTTAAAAGAGTTGGGGTCATAAACTGTAAGAGTTAAAATAGTTGAAGATATAAATTGTGATAGATATAAGAGTGGGTGAGTAAATTGGTGACCTCAGAAAATATGTTTCACTACAGTGTCTTGGTTTTAAATCAAATATAAGGTGGTCGCCAGGGAAATATTCCCAATTATGAATATACCCAAGTCAACTGGGTTTTATAGAGAATTTAATTAATAATACAATGAGGAATTAAAGAAAAGAGAGAGAAAAAAAGGAAATAAGTAAGAAGGGCCTTAAGCCAACATGGCCTAGACCTGAGTCTTAAGAGAGAGAGATCAGTCAGTCAGTCTTTTATCACTCACCACAAGGTCTGTCTAAGCAAGGATTCTAGTGACAGAGTCCTCCTCAAAGAGCCTTCCAGCCAGAGATTGTTTCAAAGGGCCTCTCTCAAGAGCCTCCAGAGGGACAGAGTCCCCTCAGAGGAGCTCCAGCGAGACCTCCTTAGAGATTTGTCCTCCAAGAGCTTCCCTTCTCCAGAGCCTTTCTCAAGAGATCTTTCAAAAGGATTCTTCTCAAGCGATCCTGCTTTTTCTTATATAGGGCGTTTTCTCCTATGTCACCTCCCCTAAGTTCTTCCATCTACCAATCACAGTAGACATTTTCCAAAGGACTGCCCATTCTGAATTCACTGCTGGACTAATCCCTTTAGTAAGTTTGTACCAGAAAAAACTTGTAAATAGGTTTTCACCTCTTTGCTCCTGGCAACTTTACAAGTTGCCTGACCTTTAATAGGTACTTAGCACCCCTTTGTATTACTTCTAAAAATAGACATGGCTTAAAGAACTTTTTGCCTCACTATAAGTATGGGCCCAAGTACCCTCATTGTTTAGCAAGGAGTTTTTTCCCTTAAAGCAGTCCTAAGTATGGGTGGAGTAGAGGTCCTCCCATTTCTGATCCAAGTAGAGTTCTCACATCCAAATGTGGACTGTTCTCAGTAGGGAATTGTTTCAATTGAGAATTCCCCGATGGGGAAATTTTTAACATTCACAAGTCTGAGAAATTTCAAGATTTACACTAGCTACCCCAGAGCTATTAATTTTGAAGCAAATAAATACTAAAATAATTTATGCAAGAAATGTCTTAGTATCTGTAACATAAAGATATTGAAGGATGATTAAAAAGAGAATGATTTTTTTTCTTAACAGTTGTTGCAGAACTGGTAATAGAATGGTTTGCCATTTCCTTATTCAGCTCATTTTACAGATGAGGAAACTGGAGTAAACAGGGTTAAGTGAATTGCCCAGAATCATGTAGTAGTAAGTGACTGAAGTCAGATTTGAATTCAAGAAACAAGCCTTCCTGTCTCTGGGACCAGCCCCCCCCCCCAAAAAAAAAGGCGTTTTATGGCATCTAGCTATCCCTTCTGGCTTCCCTAGAATCATTCAAGACTCAGCAAAATCCTTTCTTCTGCAAAAAGTCTTTCCTAGTCTCTTCCCTCTCCCCTCCTCCATAGGTTGCTAGCACCTTTCTCTGAAGTTAATTCTCATATATATATGTATTATATATATATATATATAATACATATCTTATATGTACATAATTGTTTACATGTCCCTTCTGTCTCATTAGAATGTGAGTTCCTGGAACCCAGGAACTGACTTTCTTTTCTTTCCTTTCCTTTTCTTTCCTTTCCTTTTCTTTCCTTTCCTTTCCTTTCCTTTCCTTTCCTTTCCTTTCCTTTTCTTTCCTTTCCTTTCCTTTCCTTTTCTTTTCTTTTCTTTTCTTTTCTTTTCTTTTCTTTTCTTTTCTTTTCTTTTCTTTTCTTTTCTTTTCTTTTCTTTTCTTTTCTTTTCTTTTCTTTTCTTTCCTTTTCTTTTCTTTTCTTTTTTCAGTATCTGAGTATATGAGAATATTAGTTTTCTTTGGAGATAAAGAGCCCTAGATTTGTTATATTCTGGGTGAGGGAAACTCCTCAAGTGAATAATCTATTAAATGGTGCAGTGCAGCAACTCACCTGTAATTTATGGTCTTAGAAAATTGCTTGGGACACGAGAAGGGCTATTTTTCCCATGGTCACACAATACGTGTCAGTGGTAAGACTTGAAACTATGTTTTCTTCACACTGAGCCTTGTCCTCTAACTAAATTAGAGTTCTTCTGACTCCCCATCAGCATAATCTCTCCATTTCCACTACATTACCCATATCACTCCTTATCTTTAGCATGGATCTGTATTGTTCCTTTGTACATTCTTTTCTGCTAATATTCTTAATTACTACAATACTTATTTTGATGACCATTCCAACCACCTGGACTCACAATTCTCTACACTTTGGTCTTCCACCAGCATGGTCATACCTTGAGTCAATGTATCACTAGGAATTATAAGTTTTTGAATTCTGATATTCCCTTTTCTAATTATATCCATACCTCCTATCTTAATCCTATACAATGTTATCTTTAGTTACATTTTGACCTTAACCCCTACCTATTCACAAGGCCTCAATGGATAGGATGCCATTCCATCACAATCAATTCATTCCTCTCCCCTCTGTCTATGTATATACTCTTTCTAATTGCCCCCAAATTTTTAGGAGTTATCAGTATCATCTTCCATAAAGGAATGTAAATTGTTTCATGATATCAAATTACTTATAATTTCTATTTCATATTTAACTTTTCATCTTTCTCTTAAGTCTTGATTTTGAAAGTCAATTTTTTATTCAGCTCTGGTATTTTCATCAGAAATGCCAGGAAGTCCTCTATTTCATTAAATATCAACTTTCCCCCCTGAAGGGTTATACTCAGTTTTGCTGGGTATATGATTCCTGGCTGTAATCCTAGCTCATTTGGTCTCTAGACTATGATATTCTAAGCCTTCTGATCCTTTAATGTAGATGCCACCAAATTTTGTGTGATCAGGAGGTAATTGATGGATAACTTCAATTTCTATTTTACTTTCTGATTCTAGAATATCAGCACAGTTTTCTTTGATAATTTCTTGAAATATGATACCTATAGTCTTTTCTTGATCATGCCTTTCAGGTAGTCCAATAATTCTTAAGTTATGTCTCCTGGTTCTATTTTCCAGGTCAGTTGTTTTTCAATGAGGGATTTCATATTTTCTTCTATTTTTTATTATTTTGATTTTGTTTGTTTCTTGATGTCTCTTGGAATCATTATTTTCCAAACTTCCAATTATTTTTTTAAAGAAATCATTTTCTTCAATGAGTTTTTTGTACCTCCTCTTCCTTTTGATCAGTTCTACTTTTTAAAAAGTTCTTTTTTCAGTGAATTTTTTATGCATCTTTTTTCATTTAGACAATTTTATCTTTAAAGAAGTTCTTTTCTTCCATGGTTTTGTGTTTCTTTTACCATTTTGTCTATTCTGTTTTTAAGGTATTATTTTCTTCAGTATTTTTTGGTACCTCCTTCACCACACTAATGACTCTTTTTTCATTATTTCCTTGCATAGATCTTTTCCCAGTTTCCCTCTATCTCTCTTATTTAATTTTCAAAATTAAGCTTTTTAAATTAAAAAAAATTATTTGTTACATTAAAGTTCCCAGGCATCTCCCTCTGTTAATCTCCTCCCCATATTAGAGACAGAACCATTTGACAAAAAATGTATATCACACACACATACACACACACACAACTATGCCATGTATGTTTCTATTTATCAGTTTTTTTTCTGTAGAGGTGGCTAGTCACAGTCATTTTCTGAACAATATTTCTTTTACTATATATAATGTTCCCTTGGTTCTGCTCATTTTATTCTTCATAATATTCTTCATAATTTCATGTAGGTCTTTACATTTTTTTCTAAATTAACCTCTTTGTCATTTCTTACTTCTCAATAGAATTCCATCAAAATCATATGCTACAAGTTGTTTAGACATTCCCTATCTGATGGGTATACCTTTCAATTTCCAGTTCTTTGTCACCACAAAGAAAGCTGTAATGAATATTTTCTTACATATAGGTTCTTTCCATTTTCCCCTGATCATTTTGGGAAATAGATCTAATAGTGCTATTGCTAGATCAAAGGATATATGCAGTATTATGACTCTTTGAGCATAATTCTAGATTGCTGTCCAAAATGAGTGGATCAGTTCACAGTTCTACCAGCAGTGTATTAGTGTCTCCATTTTCCCACATTCTCTCCAACATTTGTCATTTTGCCCTTTTATCATTTTAGCCAGTCTGACAGATGTGAGATATCTCACAGTTGCTTTGATTTGCTTTTCTCTAATAAGTAATGATTTAGAGCATTTTAAAAATATGACTATATATAATTTTTAGTTCTCTATCTAAAATTGTTCATATCCTTTGACCATTTATCAGTTGGGTAACGACTCATATTCTTGTAAATTTGACAAAGTTCTCTGTATATTTGACTTTTTTGTTTTTGATTTTTCAAAAATTTTTGGTTCATTTTTAGGACCTGAGACCAAATCACATTTTTCTTTGAAAAAAAAAAAAAGCATTTGCTTTGAATTAGTTTTCTACTTCTGAGTTTGCATTTTGATTTTTCCTGTCATCATAGTAACTTTATGTGGTCAGATTTTTTTGTTTACTAATTTTTCTCAGACTATTCTATGACTTTTAGCTTTATGTTAACATTGGGATCTATTCCTATGGTGTAGGGGGTACTGTTCCAAGGTTCAGTTTTTTTTTTTTTTGTGGTGCTGATTTCAGAGCTAGCTAGTTCTGGGCATTTATAAGTTTTATTTCAAGGTAGTATGATTTAATAAGAGATATGGTCTCCAATATTCTGACTTGTGCTCTGATTTGGGAGTGACCACAAGTATTCTTCTCTGTCATGGGTCTGTGATCAGGGTCTCCAGTCCTGTTAATGCATCTCCTCGCTCTGGAACTGAGACCTAGAATCATGTATATGTAATACAACAGATTTCTACACAGTGCCAGCAAAGGGACTGCTGTAATCTTCTGACCAGTTGGCCAACTACCCATGGGCTATGAGCTATGTATGGGCTGAGAACTTTGAAAGTTGACTCTTCTGCTAATTCAGTTACCCTCAAGGCTTGCTGCTGTCTTGCTGGGGCATAGTCTATGCTGGATTGCACTTCACTCTTACCAAAGTAATATAGACCTTTCCTATTGACCTAAGTTGATTTTGGGTTGGAAAATTGTCCAATCCCTGCTTTTAATGGGCCTGCCACTTCAGAATTAATTTTGAGGCCACACTTTAAAATTGTATGGAGGGGAATTTGGGAAATCTCAGGCAAGTGTCTACCATTACTACACCATATTGATAGAATTTTGAGGAAGTCAGGGAAGTCATGAAGAAAATCTGAGGTAGGAGAGAATTCCAGCCATGGAAGACAGTCAGAGAAAATGCTGGGAACTGGGTATGTCTTATGGAACAGAAAGAAAGACATTGTCAGTGGATCATAGTATATGTGTGTGTGTGTGTGTGTGTGTGTGTGTGTGTGTGTGTGTGTGTGAGCAGCATAAAGCATAAGGAGGCTGGAAAGGTAGAAGACAGGAAAGGTTAAATTTTTAAGGACTTTGAATGCTAACCAGAGATTTTTTAATTCAGTCCTAGATATGTTAGGGATCCATTGGAGTTTTTTGAGTTTGAGAGTGACATAGTTGGTCCAAAGTAATCTAGTCAGTTAAGGAGCAGAGCCTAATCTCAAAATCCAAGTTATCTGATTCAAATGCACCTCTCCAACCTTCATTAGCTAGATGAGAAAACTGAAGCACAGAAAGGGGGCAATGATGTTCCCCAAGTCACACAATTAATTAGTGTTAGATTTAGAATTGAAACTCAAGTCTCCTGACTCTCATTCTAGTAATCTTTCTAGAAGTCTATGGATTCTCTTGCTAAATTTATGGTTCCTACTATTAGAAAGATGAATTCTTTGTTTGAAGTCACAGTTAACCTCACACTTTGTAGAAGACTGAGAAAGTTGATGGCTGCCATAAACTAGTGTTCATTTAGGGTTTTATCATTCAGTTTTTGAATTATCTAGATCACATACTTTTTTTTTTTTAGTTGCCTGCTTTTTGATCACTTATTAAAAGGGACCATTTATAGGGAAGTGAAACTCAAATCAGTTTTTTAAATGTTCTGAGCTTCTCTATGGAAAAGTCTTGGTGGATAGGAAGGAAACTATTAAATTGAATCTATTGTGGATTTTAGCTCTCCATCTAATGTGGCTCCTTTATTATTAGTAAAAATCAAGAGTTAGTCATATGGGATCTGCTAGTTCTGGCCTTAAGATAATAGCACTGTCAAAAAAAGTTGAGGTCCAAATCACCAATGAAATTGAGAATTCTGAGTGAAAATGAAGAAAGCCCGTTCCTTCATTTGATTGGAGAAAGACTGAGAAAAATGTTTTCACAAAAAGATCATAGTTTTAGAGTAAAAGGGAATTTGGAAACCATCTAGTCCAACTTTCCTATTTTGAAGATGAGACAAGGCAGATTCAAATAATTTGCCTAAGGTCATATAGGAAGCAAGTGACAAAAACAGAATTTGAACCTATCTCCTCTGATACCTGATTAATGCACTTTTCACTATGCTAGGGCATTCAGTGTAATTTTATCAGTCTTCATTGCAGAGGCAACAGTGGATTAGAAAGCAAATTGTTCCTGGAGTCAAAAGACTTTAGTCTGAGTCCCTAGCTCCATTTGTTACCAACCATATGACCTTAGGAAAATCACTTATCCTAAGTTTCCATTTTCTAATCTGTAAAAATGGAGATAACACCTGAAAGAAAACAATTTGTAAACCTGAAACTCAAAGAAATGTGAACTATTTGGAATATGTAATGGGCAAAATTGCTTGCTAGCATTGACCAAAGGGACTGCGGTTACAAATTCTATGTGTCTTGGTGGTTCTTTTCAAGGGCAGATAGTTATGAGGAAGTAAAAGGATCAGATTTTTCTGGGCCCAAATTATGATTAGGTTGAAGAAATGAATTGTATCCTGGTATATCCTACCCCACATGCCCAGTTTATCCATTAACCAGACTCGTGAGTGCATGAGAGTTTAATTGTTTTTATAGTAGAGCCAGAGGACTTTTTCTGCATATTGAAAAACATTACATTAATTTCCCATTGTTCTGAAGTGTCTGGTCAGTCCTAAGATGATGTGGATCCAATTGAAGTTCATTGATCCCACTGGAAAAAGTCCCCAAAGAAAGTCAACCCTTAAAAAACTGACCCCTCTTTTCCCTCAGTCAAACCAGGAAGTGATATCAGTGGCTTTAGTTTTGCTTCCAAACTTTTGTATTTTCCTTGACTTGGAAGCTGTTTTTCTTTTGTGTAATCTCAGGCATAAGCTTATGGGAATGACTAAAGACAAACATCTTGCAGTTTTACTGAATATCGATTTATCATTCTTTGACACACTATTAACAATCTGTTGACCTACGTAAAAATTGGAGTTTGAGGCGGGAGAGGGAACATCTCATGCCTCCTTATCGATAAAATGCTCACACTGCATAGATACATGAGTATATTGGATTGGGCTGGTCGTGGTTAACACATTCAAGATCCTGCTTATTGTCAATATCTGACCCAAAACCAATGATTCATGTTCCAAAGAAAATGCTGCTTTTATATGTTTTTTTTCAATCAGCCCAGCTCTCACCACAGGCCCAGGCTATGCCCTCAATGCTGCTCTACATCTGGGTGACATGAGAGATAATTGTAGGACTCTTACAGTTGTGATAAACTCTGGTTTCCCCAGCTTTCCAGCCCTTTGAAGCTGCAGACAGTTTCATGATAATTGATAATCTAATCTCTGTCCAGCTTTTCCCCCCTTCTTTTCCCCCCAGGCTTCCCTGTAAGAGCAAGAGGGGGAAATATGACAGCATTATGTATTGACTGCCTCATGTGGAGGTCACTGTGTGGGGACTGCACTTTTATCACAAGGTTCTTGTGAAAGGCAAAATCTTGGCACGATCCTAATAATAACCACTGAGCCCTACTTAAATATGGGGAGGGGAAGAAAGTGGAGGGGGGTGGAGGGGGAGAGAAAGGATTTTTTTTATCCTTACTACCTCAGGGCTATACATGGCAATTACTATTTCGGAGGCAATAAAGAAGTTGTTAATTACAGGTTTTATGCCCTTGTAGCCCAAAGTAGGAAAGGAAGGACTAAAGGTTACAAAGTGGTACTTGAAGAAAAAAAAATACAAGTTATAGGTGAGTTCTTTTCTCCTGTTTAGTGGAATAGTTTAATTAATAGCTAAGCTTCACCTGATGAAGAGGAGAAATCTTAGAAGAGCTCTTAATAATTCAATTCTCTTATCTACTTGAAAATTTTGCTTTGCTCTTTCTAATAGCCACTCTATTTTTATTTTCCCTAATTATCTCCTGAAATGTTTCAGATATGTGGCTCAAAGCACTAGAGAGGCAAAATGGCACTATAGATAGAATTTTAGATTTGGGGTCAAGAAGACCTGTGTTCAAATCTTCCTTCTGATGGTAACTCTATGAGGCTGAGAAGGTATTTATCTCCTCAGGGCCTGTTTTTTTATTTACAAACTAGTGAATAATATTTGTATTCATAGAGTTGTTGTGAGGCTTAAATGAGACAACGAATGTAAAGTAATTTATTAAAACCATGTTATTAAAATATTGATGTTATTAGGTGTTAAACTATATGATTTCTGCAGCTTTTGGGTTGGAGAATAGTAAAATGTACTGGAAAAGAGTGACTTGAAAGACATGGAATCAGATACAATTTATTTCATACTATTTATCTTCGGTGACTAGTTTTTTCATCTGTGAAATGATGTGTATATGTGTGTATTTGGGCAGCATAATAATAAATAAAAACAGGGAAGACAGTATAGATAAAGATAGGGAACTAAGAGGTTTTGGGGATATTGAAGAGATCACCCTGATCAAATTGGGGGATATATGTTTGGGAATAGTGGGGGAAATAAAATTTTTGTTTTGATTTGGTAAGAAATAAGGAACCATTGAATAGTTTAAAAGTGGAATTTAATGGAGTGAATTCAAAGAGATTATTTTGCATGTGTCTTGTATTTACTTGCCTGCTTAAATATTTCATCCCTCTTAATCCTCTTCCCCAACCTACTTCCATTCCAGCTCCTTTAAGAAAGTAAAACTCTTTGAGGATAAACTCTTTCTTCTCCTCTCCTGTCCTTTTCTGCCTCTCCTCTCTTCTCCTCTATCGTCCAAATCAAATCAACACATTTAAAATTGACTTGGAAGCAGAATTCAGGATAAAAGTAAATGCACTTATTTTCCATTTTTCATTTATGCTTTCCACTGAGGAAACTGCCTTATGAGTAAGCAACTCCACTGGACATAGGATGAGTCTCTGTGATTCCTTTTGGTAACATCCACTTTTGTAGTTCTGGGCACACAGTACCTGTCATCTCACATCCTCAGAATTTTGGTCGAAAAATATTTCACAATACTTATAAATATAAATATACTACCATGTGATCAGATCTTTGTGAATATCAGGAAAACAAAACAAAGCCAAGTTAACAGTGCTTATGAAGTCCTTTACATGAATTCTCTTATTTACTCCTACATCTGAGAGGAAGGTAATGCAAGTTTCAATATCCCCATTTTTAAAGATGAAGACACTGAGGCTCAGACATGGTAAATGACTTGCCCATGGCTACACAGGAACACAGTGGCAGAGCCATGATTCAAATTCAGATCCTCTGACACTAAGTTCATTGTGAATTCTTTTTACTAATAATAAGGGTAACACCTGCCCTGCTATCCCATAGGTTTGTTGTGAAGATCACAACAAAATGATACCCGAGAGGTGGCAGTTGGGTAGCTCAGTGGACTGATAATCAGGCCTAGATATGGGAGGTCCTGGGTTCAAATTTGACCTCAGATACTTCCTAGCTGTTTGACCCTGGGCAAGTTACTTAACCCTCATTGCCTAACCCTTACCACTCTTCTGCCTTGGAACCAATACACATTATTGATTCTAAGATGGAAGGTAAGGGTTAAAAAAAGACACACAAGAATGTGTTCAGTAAATTTAAAGCTCCATATCAATATAAGTTACTTATCAAAAATAAAAATTCACTGTTATTTGCTCTCCCTTGAAGACTCTGAGTTTGACTTTCTTTTAGTGATAAAAAATTATAGCTTTATCATTCTCTATTTTGTTCTTTTGCTTCTGCTTATTTTGTTCCATGTTAATTTTTTATTCATCTTGTGTTTCTTTTAATTCTTTGTATTTACAAATTCTCAGACCAAGCCTATAGTTTCACTGAGATAGGAATCCCTTTCCCTTCCTCAGGGAGCAAGCTCCTTCAAAACAATACAGCTCAAACTGCTCTTCAATATCTTTCTTTGAGAGTTGCCTGGGTACTGAGAGGTTAGATGACTTGTCCAGGGTCACTTAGGAAGCATGTCTGAAGTAGAAATGGAACCGAATTCAGAATTCTGATTCTAAGGTTAGCTCCTGATGTCAGTATTATCTCCCTACCATGATGTTCTCATTTCAGATGCTATTTCATTATGTTGATGTACCATAGTTTTCCAACTATTTCTTAGTCCAGGAAACCTACTCTGTTTACAGTTCCTTGCTACCTCAGAGAGTTCTACAATGGATATTTTGGTATGATTGGATTTTTTTTAATGTTGCACTTCAATTCAATAAATTAATCAGGGGTGTCCTAGAATTGGCTTGTACTAGCTGGCAAGAGCTGATAATTAAATCTTGAATGTAAGCATTTTTACCTCGGAAACTGCCAAACATTTCAAATCAGGGTTTGATCTATGGTGCTTTTGTTTGTCTAGAATTAAGAAAGTGATTAAGAAAATGTTAGTAACAGATTAAACTTAAATGTGTCATATGTACATCTCCCTTCCCCTAGAGGACTGGTTGTTAAACATTTACCAGCACACTAGTGGAACTACTGGGTCAAAGAGTACGGATAATGTAGTGATTTTTCTGGTATAACTCCAAATTTATATAAACATGATTGATCCAACTCATAGCTCCACCAAGAATGTTTTAGGGTTTCTGTATTTGCACAGGTCCTCTGAAATTATTGGTTCACATTTTCAAATAGCTGATAATTTACATGATTTAATGGGAAACTTGAGAGTTTTCATTTGTATTTCTCTTGCTATTAGGGATTCAGAGCATTGTTCCATATGTTTATTTATAGTTTACAATTGTTTTGAAAACCGTTTATATCATTTGAACATTTTTCTAATGGAAATGACTATATAGGAATATTATATACTTGTGGTAGTTTCCTAAATATTTTAGATATCAGATTTTTATCAGTGGTATTTGCTAATCATTTTTTTCTCCCTTTTCAACAGTGTGCTGACATTAAAAAAAACCCATTTCCCTTGGTTTCAATTAAACATTCTCATACTCCTATTCAATATGAGTTTACCATGCATATGAACATAAGAAATAAAACAAAGTAATTAATTTTGATAGGAAAACAGAGTACTTTCTCAAATATTCCATGTTCCTCCTTGACAAGGTTATCATACTTGCTGGCTGTATGCATAATTCTCTCAGTTATATTTTTTATGTTCTCACCCTAAAAATAAAGGGAGAAAAGGGAAACCACTTGTTTACCTTTCCTCTTTAATCCTGATACAATTTTGCCAGGGTTCCCTACTCTCTATGTCCTTTTTGTAGCTAATAGGTTTTTTGTCGTGAGTTATCTGTGTATTGTGACTTTTTCTTTGAATGTTTCTTTCTCTTCCTCAGTCATTCTTTATCTGATTTTGTCAATTGCTTCACTTGCTTTTCTTTCTTTCTTTTTTTTTAAAACCCTTACCTTCCATCTTGGAATCAATACTGTGTATTGGTTCCAAGGCAGAAGAGTGGTAAGGGCTAGGCAACATGGGTCAAATGACTTGCCCAGGGTCACACAGCTAGGAAGTGGCTGAGGCCAGATTTGAACCTAGGACATCCTGTCTCTATGCCTGGCTCTCTATCCACTGAGCCACCCAGCTGGCCCCTTCACTTGCATTTCTTAAAAAAAAGTTTTATTGATTTATTTTATATATTTATACATTATGCATAGGATATATAATATATTCAGTGGAGATTATTATCTCTGGTATGAAGTCTTACAACCTCTTTTTAGGGCTGCTCACCCACCATTAGTGTCCCTCTGCTACCCAGCTCTCACTTACAGCTCCATGAAGTTGTAGCACACTCAGTGGCCACACTCCCATAAACTATTTTGGCAGGTGCACTAAGCTAACTTAAGAATAACCAACATACCTCTAACACATTGGTGAGTTAGAGGAGTGTCTAACCCAGGTATGTGAAGATCCTGTAGAATAGTCACATGAGAACAATTTGTTCCAACAACCATGAAGGTGAAAGAAACTAGTGCTGTGGAGAGCTTAGAGCTTGCATAGACACTGAGGAAGCCAAGGTCATCCACTGCATCCTGAATCATCATCAATCCTCCTGACTTTTGTCTTGTCACTGGACTTGGATAACTCAGAAGAGAGAGTGAGGCTGATGACCTTCTATGACTTTGCTTTGCTGAAATCCAATTCTTTAATCTTGAACAGTTGTTTTTTTTTTTTTTTGGCTTGGGCTCTCTACTACCCTACTAGCTCTGCTTTCCTTCTAAGAGTAGTCTTTCTATATTATCTTCATAATAAAGAATGAGATTTCCTGCCTCTCTCTGATATATCTATTTACTTCTGCCTACTCTTTTACTAATTTTCCTTTTTGCTCCCTTTGCTCATGCATGAATCAAAAGATATCACCAGTGATGTCATCTTGGTCCACTTCAAAGGACAACAACCAACCAATATTTTGTCCATTTACACAGAACCCTCACTTCAAGAGAAATCTCCTGTGACAAAGTAAAGCAATTATACATAACCAATAATAATGACAGTACATGTTACATTGCATATCTGTAGTACCTACCACCTATTTATTTTTAATTTTTTAAATTGGAGATCTAGTTTATTTTCTTCCCATCACCATCCCACTTGAAAAAAGAGAAAATAAAAACAAATTTCCTTATAACAAATATACACAGTTAAACAAAACAAATTTCCTTATTGATTCTCTGAAGAAATATATATTTTGGGGATATAGTCTAGAATGTTATAACTGAGTCAAAGGATAGTCACTATTTGGTAACTTTTTTTTCAATTCTAAATTGTTTTCTAGAATGAAGAGAAGAAAGGAAAAAGAAAACAAGTATTTATTAAGTATCTACTATGTTCTAGGCATTGTGCTAAATGCTTTATAATTCTTACCTCATAATATTATTATATCATTATTTTAATTTGCAACTAAGATGCACCCTCAGTAATTCTCCATTATGCCACAGGAACTTTTTAATTCTGGAAGATAATTTTAGCCCTGGAGCTCATACCTCATCAATACCCTCTGCTCCTGTGGCCCCCTACCTCTCACTAAAAGATGGAGGGCTTCTCTTAGAATCCCCATTTAATGAGGACTCTCAGGCCAGCTATTTCTTAATTTCCCAGCTGGCCAAATCTCTCTGGATTTCTCCATCATGTCTCTGCACATGGTGGCTTCTCTCTTTGTTCTCCCCCTACCTACTATCATTTTTATGGTCCTTTTATGTGTTGTCTTCCCCCATTACAATGTAATCTCTTTGAGGTCAAGAACTGTCTTTCTTTTTCCTTGTATCTGTGTCCCTAGAACTTAGCACAGTGCCTGACACATAGTAAACATAATAATTTCTTGTTGAGTGACTGCTGCCTAATAACAAAAAATCCTGAGAAGCAGGTCTATTAGTTTACTTATTTTACAGTTATGGAAACTGAGGCAGTGATCGAGTGACCTGTCCAAGGTTATATAGCTAGTAGATTTCTGAGTCAGAATTTGTACATAGGTCATTCTGGCTCCAGGCTCAGTACTCTCTCCACTGTGCCATATGGTTGCCAATATGGTTGACATCAACAGATCTTCCAAATTCTCTATCCATTCTACTTTTAAAAAAAATCATGTCTTTGATTTAAATATGCTTCTTATACCCTTTCTCTTCTTGATTCTTTCTCTTTAGATGGCCCAGTGTCATGTGTTCTCTTAGATCACTGGGACCTGAGGTTTGTATCTCATAGGATGAGGGATGAAAAGCCACTACTGCACGGAGACTGCACAGCTATTATAAAGATCATGTTCTCTATTTTTTATGAGCCTCACTCATCTGGGATTTATCCTTCTCTATGAGATTGACTTTCTTGGGTTCTGTTGTTGATTGATTAAGGGGTAAGACATGTGATAAAGGAGTGAAGAAGGGGAACATTGTTGTTGTGGTTAGGGAACAAAACTCATTGCTATTATGTCATTTACCCACCTTACTCTCAACATTTTTGCTGGCTGGCCAGTTCTTCCTCCATTAGATTAAATAATTTCAATTAGTACCATACTTCTGGTCTCCTTCCTCCTCTTCCATCTTGTACCCCAGGTTCCACATTCTTCCTTAAAGAGCCTTTTTTTTTCTCAAGTCCGCAGAGTGGTCAGATTCATGGGCCTCAACCTGACATAGGCAAGGATTTTCTCCTAGAATGTATAATGCTAATGAATTAATCACAAAAGTTAATGCCTAAAATTTCATCAGTCATTAGGGATGTGAGACTTTCTATCTGGTATGATAATAGACTGTGGGAGAATCAGAGAGGCTAGGGTGGGAGAGCCAGGTACAATGGGCTGGTGAGTTAGCCTTAAATGATTACTTTTTCTGTTAGAACTACATCAGAGTTCAGCTTTTTCCGTTATCTTCTTCCTGTCATTGCTGAGTTTGCTTTGTTTGGGGGTACCCTTGTTCATTTGATGTAGAGATGTAAGAGCTGCCCCTCAGCTCACTCATTCTGCCATCATCCCAGGACTCCTGCCTCGTCCCCACAGATATCTTTCACATTGCTTTTGTTTAATGTCCGTACTTGGACAATCTGCCTTTTCAATCTGAATGCAAGACTTTACATTTATCTCTATTAAATTTCATCTTGTTTGTTTTGGTCCATTTTCCCAGGCTGATGGAATCTTTCTGAATCCTGATTCTGACATCCAATATATTAACTCTGAGCTTTGTGTCATCTGAAAAATTGATAAGAATCCTTTCCTTCTGCATCCTCATCCAAGATAAAAATGTTGAAAAGAACAGGATGTGTTCACAAACCATTTAAAAATATCCATTTGTAGAATTTTGTTGAAGAGCCACAGCAAACTAACAGGGCTATAGATTTAAGAAGCTACCCTTTAGCCCTTTTGAAAATTGGGACAAAATTTGCCTGTCTCCAGTCATCTGTCACCTCTCCTGTTCACCATGATTTCTGAAAGATTACTGTTCTTTGATCACATCTGTAAGTTCTTCCACTAACTTGAAATGTAATTCATCTGGGTGTGTTCTCTTACTATCTGCTCATCTATCTTTGACTTGGGTTCCTTCTTACCTATGTTTGTTCTACCCTTTCCAGTTTGGAGATTATTCTCCTTGATGAAGAATACAAAGCCAAAATAGAAGCTGAGAGGTTCTGTTTTCTTTCTGTCATCTTTTAAACCATTGCACCATCTGCCTGGAGAAGCGATCCTATCAATTTTCTTGTTTCTTTTGCATTGAACATAACCTTTTAAAAGACTTTTAGTTTTGCTTTGTTTTTAAAACCTTTCTCTCCCTTTTTTGCACAGGAGAGGATTCAAGAAGGGCAAGCCTCAGCTCATTCTGGACTTTGGCTTTGGTATGGAGCACATTTAATATATTTTTTCTGTGTCTTTGTATTCTTTTCCAACTCCACTCAATTCTATTCAAGTCAATCTACTTGACATAAAAAACCCTTACCTTCCATCTTAGAATTATTACTAAGTATTTATTCCAAGGCAGAAGAGCAGTAAGAGCTATGTAATTGGGGTTAAGTGACTTGCCCAGGGTCACATAGCTAGGAAGTGTCTGAAGTCAGATTTAAACCCAGTACCTCCCACCTTCCTGCCCGAATCTCTATCCACTGAACCCCTAAGATATCCCCACATGATATTTCAAAAGTGCTTATTATCTGTTTATTACTGCATCCAGAATTGGGAATACAGAAGTAAATATTACCTAGTCTGTTTTATCAAGGAATTTATGTTCTAATATGGGAAAGCTATTTACAAATAACCATAATAGGAGTAATGAGGGCAAGACACTATGAGAACTTCGAGAAATTAGAGATTACTTTCAGCTGGGGATTGAGGATACAGATGATAAAGAAAGACTTCAAAGAGCAGATGATTCCTGAATTAGGCTTTAAAAGAAGAGAGGAATGGATAATAGGGAGTAAGGGGGATTCTAAGGATGTAAGATGTCATGAACAAAGATATAGAAATGAAAGAAACCAGGACTAGGATGGTAATAGAGAGTAGTCCAGTTTGGTTATAACAAAAAATATTTCAAAATTTGTCTTCATTATTATCTATTTCAAGCTTCATTACTTTTTAAAAACTCTTACCTTCTCTTAGTATTGATTCTAAGTCAGAAAAAATGGTAAGGGCTTGACAATGGGGGTTAAGTGACCTGCTCAGGGTCACACAGCTTAGGAGGTACCTGAGACCAGATTTAAACCTAGGACCTCCCATCTATAGGCCTGGCTCTCAAACAAGTGAGCTGCCCCCAGCTCCATTATTTATTTATTTTTAGATCACTCTTCCTTTTTTATCCTCTTTGGGTCTTATATGTCAATTAGGATTTCATTTTTTAGAATCTCCTTTCCCCTTGAGCCATATTCTCTTTGCAGGTTTCTTCCCTGGGACCATACTCATCTTTTCTTCAAAATGTTTGAAATATATTTTTCCAAAACTTACAAAATACCAAAATATAATTAGGAAGGGTAGCGAGCACATTGGATAAGACAGATAGGATCCAAATAGAGCATGACAGTCATATAACATTGAGCTATATAAAATGAGATGAAATTCAAAAGGGATAAGTTAAAATATTACCTTTTAGTTTAAAAAGAATCAATTTTATAAGTACAAAAGATGGTAGCCTTGCTACATGGCAATTCATTTGAAAAGACTTGGTGGTCTTATCAGGCTGCAACTTCATTGTGAGCTAGCAGTGTGATATGGTAACCATAAGAATCAATGTGATCAATGTGTTGGGAGTAGCATAGTGGTCAAATTTAGGGAAACAATCATTTTGCTGTGTTCTCCCTTGATCAGAAAACATCTGGAATACTCTGTTTAGTTCTATGTGCCACATTTTAGAAAGGGCAGTGATAAGCTGAAGAATCTCCAGAGCAGGGCAATTGAGATGGTGATATGGCCTTGAGATCATGCCATATCAAGACTGAAGGAATTGGAAATGTTTAGTGTGGAGAAGAGAAGAATCAGAGGTGACATGGCAGCTGTTTTGTGAGAAAGGGACTAGAATTATTTTGTTTGACCCTACTGGGGCAAACTAAGTGCAAGGGTTGTAGAGTTGTAAGTTGTGAAGAATCAAATTTAAGCTCAGTGTTAGGAAAAAGCAAGCAAACTCCCTAAAAGTTAGAGCTGTCCAAATGGGAATGGGCTACCTGAGGAAGTAGTATTTTATCCTCTCTTTCCCTGGCCCCAGGGGTCTTCTTCATGTCAAGTTTAAATGATCTGTCATTAGTCTTATTGAAAAGAAGATTCTGCTTCAGGTAGAATTGGGCAAGGGGAGCCCTTACAATTTTGATATTTTGTTCACATGTGCCTGGTCATTTCCAGCATTTCCTTCTTTTGTACAGGTAGAGATAATAATGAAGCAACTACATTGTGCAGTGGAAACAGTGGCAGGCCTGGAGTCAGAAAGACTCATCTTCCTGGGTTCAAATCTGGCCTAGGACAAACTGTGAACTTGAGCAGGTCACTTAATCCTATTTGCCTCCATTTTCTTATCTTTAAAATGAGCTGGAGAAGGAAATGTCAAACTGTTCCACTATCTTTATCAAGAAAACCCTAAATGAGTCACAAAGAGTCAGACATGACTGAAAAACAACTGAACAACAAGATAATAATAATAGCAACAACAATAACTGTCTTTTTATAGCACTTTACAATGTTTAATATGCTTTATATATGTTATCTATATATGAATATCAGATGAGGCATAAAAGAGAAAGATGTATGCTCCCTAAAGGAGCATACAATCTCCTCCATTATGATGGTGGAGATTGAGTGCAGAGTCCAATTCAAGGAAGGACTCTTTCTGAATGATGATGAAGTATTTCAAGAGAATCTTATTTTATAGGTGACATGGTACTAATTGCGACAAGCCCCGAACCTTCTGGAACAAATGGGTAGAAGAATCTGGCACATTCACCAGAAGATGACAAAAGAAAAACTAAATGGACTATGCAAGAATGATCCAAGCTCTTATTAGATTATCCAGGAGGTTGTATATATGGTACAATTAGTAGAAGAGTATAATGGACTGGAGTCAGGGTTGAAAAGGATGAGAATGGGCTGGATTACTTTTGGAAAACTGTAATAGTCTTTGACTGACACTAACTTTTTCATGAAGGTGAAGGGGGAGTGACAGGTAGATAGCCAGTGCTCCACTGGTACCTTTTATTATGTAAGGATAAAGCCAACAGGGCCTCCAGCATGTTGTATGGATTTCCTATGGTGAATTTCTGGAAGGACAAGAGTCACATAGAATTAGCAGGTGAGGATGGGCCAAAATCTGTCCCACTACAGGCAGCCTCCAAATTGAAGAAATCACAAATCCATTTGAACCAATATTCCCTGCCAGAGGCATATTACCTCATTTGATTCTCATAGCAACTCTGCTAGTTAGAGGGTTTAAGAATTATCATCTTTATTTTATAGATAACGAAACTAAGAATCAGAAAATTTAAGTGATTTGTTTTATGATGTACAATTGGTAAGTGGTCAAATTGCGATTTGAACCGGGTTCTCAATTTTACATGCAGCTGCTTCTCTGGATGACATGATCCCAAGACTCCTTGTCATTTTGGCTTTTACATTGGAAGAATACTTAAAACTCTTGACTGAAGATTTTCAATTAGATTAAGAGATTAAAATAGCACGTGGGACCTCTAAGTCCTTTAGTTTCCTACCCAGGACTTCAAAATTACTAGAGATACATATTTCAAGATTTTTCTGTGGCATCATTTGTTTCTATATGTGCCAAAAGGAGTGGATATCAGTTGATAAGGTTGATGAATTATGGTTCTCTTTTATGTCAAGAAGATAGCACACCTTTCAATTATCTATGCCAAACCTAAGCAGGAAGGAAGGGGCAAAGAAGAGAGAAGGAGATAAACAATTGCTTACATTCCAAGAGCCCTTGAGAGCCTTTGCTTAACATGCTAGAGACATGCTCATTCCCGTGTCCTAACCTATCCAGAATAGCTGCCTGGGGGTGACATTCATTGAATACGGTAGTACAATGATGAGTTAGAGTACTTTTTCTGTGTAAACAGGACCACTTAGTCCTGTTTCTATAGCTGCATCAACTATACAGTACAATAAATGTTGTTTATAATAATTGCCTGTGATTAGTTTAGGAGATTTTTATTATGTCCAGCAATACTATTTAGAAAGGTAAGGAAATGAATAGCATAGCACATTTTGGAGAAATTTCTATCAAGAAAGTTAAAATGAAATGTTCTGGAACATAGAAGGATTAATTTTTAATTATTTGAAAAACATTCATTCTTTTTTTCAATTGAAGAAGTATTCATTTTTTAACATTCACTTAAAACCTTTTTAGTTCCAAATTATCTCCCTCCCTTTCCTTCCCCTTCCATGAGATGGTGAGCAACCTGATATAGATTTTACATGTGCAATCATGTAAAACATTTTTCATCATTAGTCATTTTGTGAAAGAAAACTCATATACTCCTCTCTCCTGCTCCGACACAAATGAAGAAAGAAAGTGAAATACAGTGTGCTTTTGGTCTGTATTCAGATTCCATCAGTTCTTTCTCTGGAGGTGGAGGGCATTTTTCATCATGAATCCTTAGACCATTGTTTTGCTGAGATAGTTAAATCATTAAACGTTGTTTATTTTGAAATATTGCTATTATTGTGTACAAAGTTCTATTTCTGCTCACTTCATTTTGCATCAGTTCATGTTAGTCTTTCCAGGTTTTTCTGAAGTCATCCTGCTCTTCATTTCTTATAGTACAATAGTATTCCATTGCAATTGTATATCACAACTTGCTTAGCCATTCTGCAGTTGATGGACATCCTCTCACGTTCCAATTCTTTAACAACACAGAAAGAGAAGCTAGAAATATTTTTGTACAAATCAGGTCCTCCTTTCCCTTTTAAAAATATCTTTGGGATGTAGGCCAATAGTAGTATTGCTTGATAAAGAGGGTATGCACAATTTTATTGTCCTTTGGCTATATTTCCAAATTGCTCTCCAGAATGGCTGGATCAGTTCACAATACCAATAATGCATTAGTGACCCAATTTTCCCACATTTCTATAATATTTGTTATTTTCCTTTTCTGTCATGTTAACCAATCTGCCAGGTATGAGTTGTTTTTATTTGCATTTCTTTAGTCAAGAATGATTTAGAGCATTTTTTCATGACTACTGAAAACTGCCAGTCCATATCCTTTGACCATTTATCATTTGGGAATTGACTTGTATTCTTATAAATTTGACTCAGTTCTCTCTGTATTCAAGAAATGATGCCTTTATCAGAGATAATTGCTATAAATCTTTTTCCCCACTTTTCTACTTTCCTTCTATTTTTGGTTGCATATTCTTTCCTTAGTTGAGTAGTCACATATTTGAAATCATTATTTTTTATTTGGCAAAAACAACTGAATTTCTGGAACTTCAAACCTGCTGCTCCTTTTGAAATACTTTTTGTTAGCCATTGGCAATATTAATCTTAGCAGCAATTTTTCTTTTCTCATGCTTTTCTATGTACTAGCTTGCTTTTCTATTTTCTATCATCTCTGGCCATTCCTAACTGAAAATGGGAGGCTGTCTATTCACTTCCTGGGCTTCCAAGTGATACCAGGTAATCTACTCTTCTTGGGTTTGTGTATGGTCAAAATCATTTGAGTAGTAACATTGGATACTGATCATTCTCACATGATTGTCGTGAGGCTGTGATCTTGAAGCTGAAATTACTTTGAGATGATCTAGAAAGATGGGACTCTGTTAAAATCTAGAATTCCTCTTAACCTACTTGAAGAACTAAAATAAATGGTTTTCAACTAGAGTTCTGTCTATATACTTTAAATGGATTAGCAATGAGGGCTTCATGATTAGGGGCTGAACAAAATATTGATTCAGATTCAGATTTAGGACACTGAAGTTCTTATCCCCACAAAGTTCATGTTAGGGGGGGACATCAAATCTGATTTAACTTACTTCGAAAGATTCATCTGGCTTGAAAACTTTCAGACAAAAGCTAAAAATGCATCTTTCTAAAATGCCAGCAGAAATATCAAGTTGAACAATTAGGTTTTCCACTACTTGATAGTTTTTCATTGTCATTTTATCCCCGAGGGACCTGTGAGGGGCTCACTATACAGAAGGCAATCTCTTCAAGAGATCAAATTGGGACTTTTTATGACAAGAAGCAGGGGGAGGGAGTGGAGACATGGAAGAGCTTTCCTGTTTCCTCCAAATGGCCTGTCTCAGCCATGTCCATTTAACAAAGTTTGGTATCATGGTTACATTGAATGGGGAACCTGAGTCACTTTGGAAAAGACAGGTAGAAGGTTACATTTTTTTTTCAATTCCTTGAACAAGTGGAATTAATACCACATTTTCCCTCTTGTCTCTCATTTAATTGAACTGTTTTTCTTGCTGATTTTTTTTTCTTGTATGTGTCTGTTGATGAAGGTATTTTAAAAAGGAGTTGGCTGGATATCGAGATACAGGAAATGGGAAAGGTGGTTTGAGAGGCTAGTAGAGTCTGAGAAGTTAGTACTAGTCTGTCAGTGTCTCAGGGATTCCAAAGGCAGAGGGCATCATGAAACAGTAAATCCAAAGGATAATTTTGAAATTCGAGGGAAAGCAGCAGGCAATTGGTTTCTAATCCAAATTCCTACATCTCAGTTACCATGGATTTGTTTCTTGCTCATTTCACAAAACTCTGAGTACTGCTTCATCATCTCTTGACTTTCTGCAGGTTCCTAGGGGCGCAGAGCTGACTGCTCCTAGGCTTCTAGATTCAGTCCCAGAATGTATTCATCTCATGGAAGGTTGATGTAGTGAAAAGGGTTTGCAATCAGAAGACCTTAATTCGAATGTCAGTTCTACTCCTTGCTTCTTGTGGTCAGGTACTAGCCCATTTCTCTGTTTGTATCTCCAGCACCTGCCATAATTCTTGGCACATAGGAGGCACTTAAATGCTTTTTGATTGTGAAAAATGTTTTTCACCTTCCTCATCTATAAAATGAGAGAATAGGAGGCAGCTGAGTGCTTAGAAGATTAAAGTGCTGGGCCTGAAGTAAGAAGACCTGAATTCAAATCTAATCTTATACATTTGCTAGCTATGTGACTCTGGGCAAGTCACTTAACCTCTGTTTAAATCCAAAGAAGGAAATGGCAAACAGCCAGGATATTTGCCAAGAAAAGCCCATGAGCAGTATGGTCCATGGGCTCACAGAGTTGGACATGACTCCACAACAAGAAAGTGGGGGTGAGATGTTCTTTGAGGTTACTTCTAACACTAATCTATGATCCTGAAAACTCATTCATTTTACTGGCAAAGAAACTGAGGTTTAAACAGGTTAAGCAATTCAAGGCACATTTTAATGGGGCAGTTTCAATTTTTATCTCCTTGTCTTTTGTCTTTGTCTTTAAGGTTAGCCCTATATTAATTTCACCTAAGAATTCTTTGAGAAAAGTCCTGTTTCATTCCTATTGTGCCCTCCAGAAATAGCTACTTTTACTCCTATGGTGCTCACCATCACTTTACCATTCAATTTTGGGGGGCTCCAGAGAAATACAAAAAGGGGAGATGGGATATCAGGTCTGGGACTAAAGAGAAAGCACTGGTAACTTCACTATAGGTGGGGTAATTTATTTCTCTCTACAAATCCTGATGTGTTCTCAATATTCATATTCCTACAATATCTCGAGGCAGCTCTGTTAAAGGCATATTAGAAAACTGTGGTAAACAAAAGAAAGAAAATGCAGAGTTCAAGCTGCCACTCGCTTCTTTAGTAATCCTTTTTTTGTAGGTATTGCAGTTCGTATGGTATGTATAATCACTCATTGTTCTGTGACCCCAGCAATTGCTAGGCACGACATAATGAACTGAGTGAGTGCCAGCCTTAACTCCCTTTCTTGCCTTTGAAGATTTAATTTCGACTTTTAATCTTTTTAAAAAAGAAGCATACTACCGCTCTCTCTATGTATTTACATAGGTTATATTATGTATTATATAAAGGCATATCTCTATGTGGTACAAAAATCTATATTTTCGATTGACAATATTCTAAAAATTCTTCCAATGATTTTAACATGCCACTTTGGCTGCAAATGTCGGAACTGCTTGATATCTTCTCTTTCTGATTTGGAGATCCGAGACTATGTTGGATTCACAGTAAGTGCATTTGCATGTCAAAGGAACCATTTGTTTTCACTGGGACATTTTTTTGTTAAGATTACTCTGTTTGAGAAGGCAACATATCTGAATATGGACAGGACCCAGCTAAGATATTTCTTCCAAGAGGACTGTCACAATTTATGTTTTCTTTTGGATAGAACCAATCTTTAAAGGAGCTGGATGGTCAGAATATTCTATGAAATGCTATTTTACCAAGCTATCAGTAAGTGAGCTTACCTGGAAGAAAGTAACTAAGGTAACATGTGCTTTTGGGTTTCCGTAGCAGAATACCTTCACCCTCAAGAGTGTAACAGCTTTTAGCAGCAGAACAAGTTTACCATCTAAAGGTTAGGTGATGCATGGCTGGATGGGGAAAAAGTCCAGGAGTTTTCGTCTATAGTATTCTCTGGTGCACACTTGTGTATTTTTCATTTGTATGGGTACTCCTGTCCTCCTCCATTCCTCCCAAGCATAGATTATACAAGCAAAATTCACTTGGAGATGGAAGGGCTTTCTTTGGCAACTGCATAGTAGTAATTGTACTCTTTTAGATTTGGGTAACCTTTTCTCCTTTAATAAGCATGAGGGGAGATGAAGAGACTCTTCTTTGTAATGAATAGATACAGGGAAGAGATTCCCTCTATCAGTGCAAATCAGCTACTATTTTGCAACTTATAAGTGTAGAGGATAAATTCAGGAGCTCTTTGGAATTAAGTAATTTACCAAAGATTAAATATTTCCTATGTGGCAGAGGCAGGCACATAGGTTGTCCTGACTCTAAGACTGGCTCTCTACCCATAATGCTATGTTGCTTTTAAAATGGAAATATATAATGAATAAATGAAGGAGTCAAGGAAAAAGTGCACTAAATACATTTGCTGTTGAGTCATTTTTAGTTGTGTCTGACTCTTTATGACCCTGTTTGGGTTTCTTGGTAAAGATACTGGGATGGTTTGCCATGTTCTTCTCTAGCTTATTTTACAGAAGAGGAAACTGAGCCAAATAGGGTTAAGTGATTTTGCCAAGGTCACACAGGTAGTATCTAGATTTAACATCATGAAGGTGAATCTTCCTGATTCTTAGCCTAGTGCTCTATGCACTGGGCCAAATATTATTTGCCAATCATCATGCTAAATCCTGGGGATTAAAAACAAAACAAAACAAAGAGCCCCTGATCTCAAGCCCTTCATCTAGTAAAGGAGAATGGTGGTCAGGAAAGGGTGCTCTCCATTAGATTAGGAGATGATTAGTGAGTTCATAAAGGAGTAGGTTGACACAACTCATCCAGGAACAATGACAGAGTTTATTTGATCATGGATTGTGGCTCTACAACACAATGAGGTTTAGGAAGGAAAGGCTATGTGTCTAGTACATGCAGTGGGAGAAGAAGAGGAAATAAAATAAAACATGGTGGCTGGGTTTTCCTGAAACAGTGATGACAAAAAGTGATCACCATTCAGGATAATGGAATGCCAGGGCAATAGTTCCTCTAAGGTATGATATGTATGATGTGTATAAAATATGTTATAAATTATAATCATGAAAGAAAAGTGTTGATGCTTTTTTTTTTCCTTTTCAGGGCTGCTTTAGAATTATTTCAGAGCTAAAGTTTCTAGCAAATTTCTTTAAGGTATGCATAAGATAACCCAAATGGTAAAACAACTGTAAACAACTTTCTGGCATATATAGCTTTCTCTTTATGGAAAACAATTTGGAGTACACATTTTAAATCTCACAATAGAGGCAAAGGTTTGAAAATGGGGATGTTCTTGATATAAACACGTCACAGTAATAATGCAAGGAAAGTATATCAGTTCAAGATCAGCTTGCCAGTTCACTCAGTTTCTAAAGAAGTCCGTTTCCTTGACTTTTCTTTCCCCTGGCGGCCTCTACTTCTCATTCTCAAGGCAACTCAGTAGCACTGTAGATAAAGTGATCTAAGTTCTTATTTGACTACAGATATTAGCTGTGTGATCCTGGGCAAGTCATTAACCTCTGTCTGCTTAAGTTTTCTTAATTGTAATGTGAGAACAATATTAGCACCTTCCTCCCAGGGTTCTTGTAAGGATCAAATGAGATATATTTATAAAGTTCAGTATGTACTTAGCACAGTGTCTGGTACATAACAGGTACTTAATAAATGCTTATTCTCTCTACTACTATTTTGGTGTTTGAAAGATTGTGAATTTTGATGACTTAAATATTGTCTCCTTACTAATCTATGTGTGCCTTGGATGCAAAGACTGTCCTTTGCCTTTTTTTGTATTTCTACTTAGCTAGATGGCATAATGGGCACAGTGCTGAGCCTGGGATCAGGAAGACAAGTTCAAATCTGACCTCAGACCCTGGCAAATCATTTGACCTTGTTTACCTCAGGACTCATCTGTAAAATGAGGATAATAACAACATCAAATCAGATAATATTTGTAAAGCACTTAGCATAGAGCCTGGCACTTAGTAAACACTATTAAATGTTAGCTGTTACTAATACTGCTGGTGCTGCTACTACAATTCCTATTCTGACTCCACTCCTACTACTTCTACCATCACTACTACTGTTACAACCACCACCCTACTACTACTATTATTACTACTATTACTACTACTACTACTAGTTAGTTAGTTAGTGGTAGTCTCTCGGTGTCCGAGAATGACGATTGTCTTTGTGCATTATCATCTATTGATGTACCCTCATGTGGCTTTGGAGTCCAAAGACTGAGGCGCACAGTTTGTGGCACATGGGGCATGGGACGCCAGTTGTTATGGGAGGTGCGGTTGTGGCCTGGTGGAGGCGTTCATGTGCAGCGGCAAGACATCGACGTCGCTCATCTTCAAAGGTGGTGGCGGCAGGTTAATGTGGGTTCGCCAGCTGCTTCTGTCAGAGGCAGTGAGTTCTAGTTGCTTTGGTGTCATGCCAGCCCACTTCAAGTTGGACTTTAGCTGATCCTTGAATCTTTTCTTTGGTCGGCCTCGTTTCCTGAGTCCAGCTGACAGTTCACCATAGAACACCTGCCTTGGTATTCGCTGTGGGTCCATGCGGATGACGTGTCCAGACCATCGTAGCTGGGTCTTGAGGACCATGACTTCGATGCTGGTGGAGTTGGCTCTGTCGAGGACTTCCTGGTTGGTGATTCGGTCCTGCCATCGGATCCTCATGATTGACCGGAGGGAGCGTTGGTGGAATTGCTCCGGCTGCTTCATGTGCTTCCGGTACAGTGTCCATGTCTCACAACCATACAGGAGAGAGCAGAGGACCACTGCGTTATACACTTTGAGCTTCGTCGCAGTGCTTACATCGCTGTGTTGGAGGACTTTGGAGCGCAGCCGCCCGAGTGCCTGGCTGGCCTTTTGGATCCTGGCATTAATCTCGTGGTCTAGGGACCCTTCGTTGGCGATGGTGCTGCCCAGGTACTTGAAAGTGTTGATGTTAGAAAGCTGCGTGCCGTCGATTGTAATGCACGGCTGGTTAGTTGGCCTCCCTGGTGCAGGTTGGAACAGCACCTCTGTTTTGCTGAGGCTGATAGTCAGGCCAAACAGTTTTGTTGCGGTAGAGAACCTGTCCACAATGGTTTGGAGATGATTTTCTTGGTGGGCCATGAGAGCACAGTCATCTGCGAAGAGAGCTTCCAGGATGAGTCTCTCTGTTGTCTTTGTTTTTGCAGTCAGGCGGCAAAGGTTGAATAGTGAGCCATCCAGTCGGTATTTGATGTAGACGCCCAGGTCTAGATCCATCACAGCATGTTGTAATACTTGGGTGAAAAATAGGTTGAATAGTACCGGATCGAGGACACAGCCTTGTTTCACACCATTGGAGATGTTGAAGCCATCAGAAGTCTCTCCACCAGATAGGATTTCCCCTGTCATGTCGACATGAAAGAGCTGGATCAGTTTGACGAATTTTGCTGGGCAACCGAGCTTGCTGAGGATCACTCACAATGCGTCCCTGTTCACTGTGTCGAACGCCTTTGTCAGGTCTATGAAGACAATGTAGAGACTCAGGTTCTGCTCAAGGCATTTGTCCTGCATTTGCCTCACCATGAAGACCATGTCGATGGTGCTGCGATCTGGTTGGAAGCCGCATTGTGATTCAGACAGGTTCTGCTCTGAAACAGATGACAGGAGTCTGTTGAGTATAACACGGGCGAGGATCTTTCCAGCAGTGGAGAGTAGTGAGATGCCTCTGTAGTTGTCCTTTAGTAGTGAGCCTTTGTTCTTGTATAGGGCTACGATGGAGGCATCTCTGAGTTCTGGGGGCATGTCTTCCTCTTCCCATATGCTGGTCAGCACTATGTGGAATGCCTGGAGCGCCTTTCCATTTAAGGCCTTGTACACCTCGGTTGGGATCCCGTCTTTACCGGGTGCCATGCCTGCACTCATTTGTTTAATGGCTTTTTGGACTTCCTCTATTGAAGGAGGGACGTCAAGTTGTTCAATGGTGTGGTTTTGGGGGATCTGGTCAAGAGCGCTTTGGTTGACTGAAGAGGGTCGGTTGAGAAGCTGACTGAAGTGTTCTTTCCACCTGTTGCTGATGCCTTTTTTATCTTTTATGAGAGTGTCACCATCAGAGGATAACAAGGGAGTGGTGTTGGGTTTTAATGGCCCATAGACAGTCTTGAGGGCACTGAAAAATTGTTTGTGGTTTTTTTTTGAATCAGCAAAACGCTGGATTTCTTCTGCCTTTTTATCCCACCATCAGTCTTGCATCTTCCTGATCTCACGCTACGCCGTGGCTTGGAGAGACTTGAATCTGTCCTTTTTAGGAGCAGAGTTTGGGTTATTTTGCCACTCCATAAAGAAGTGGCTACTACTACTACTATTACTACTATTACTACTACTACTACTACTGCTGCTACTACTACTACTACTACTACTACTACTACTACTACTACTACTACTACTACCACCACCACCACCTCCTCTTCCTTCTCCTACTCCTGTTACTAAATGTTTATTGAACACGTACCTGAAACAAAATGTTTCATTTGGAATAGAAGTGATACAATTCTATGGAACATATCTTATAAACCAAATCAAGATTTTATTTATAGGGAGTAGAACAAAATAATTCTCTGGAGGTTTTTGTCTTGCTGCTCATGGTAAATCATCCTTCAAAAGAGGTACATATTAAAGTATACATGCTTTTCAAACAGCTGTTGGGTCAGAAAAAAGCTCCATAAGCAGCTCTAAGGACTTTAGATTGGGGCTACTTGAGCTACAAAATCTAGGAAATAGTACTTCAGGCAACAAAGAAGGATGACATTTCTCGAAGTTCTTGGGAAGATTAAGGAATAAAAGCTATTTTTAGTATTTTGGGAAATAAGATTCCCTCTGGATGTTCTCAGATAGACATCTGACTTCTACTGTTTTAAAAGTCTATGCCTTTCTGGCCTTTTTTTTAATCATTGTTTTATTTTTTAAAACTTGAGAATCCACTTTTTTATATATCATTGTACTTCAACAAATACACAAAATACAAGACACTTCCTGGATGTGTGACCTTAGGTAAGACACTTAACTCCAATTTCCCAGCCCTTATAACAATAAGGACTTTGCACCTATTTGCATCTAGGGCCTTGCACCAATACTTAGTATTGATTCTAAGACAGAAGGTAAGAGGTTTTGTTTTTTTAAAGCCCATGCATATAATGCATATAAAGAACCATGCATAGATAAGGAAAGCAAAAATATATGGCAGTAAAATCATAAACAAAAATATCTATGTTACGTTTTCTAAATAAATAGAATTAATTTTTGTAGAGGCACCTCAAATGCTATATATTGCTGTTTGTTAGAAAAATTTCTTCATTGAGGGTTCCCTACACTGTCGACATTGTGAAAAGCATTTTTTTGAGTATTATCCATTGCTTTGGTACATCATCTTTGCTGTTCCCTGAAATGAAGGGATGATGATGATAAAGATAGTAGTAGTAGTAGTAGTAGTAGTAGTAGTAGTAGTAGTAGTAGTAGTAGTAGTAGTAGTAGTAGTAAGTAATAATAATAATAATAATAGCATTTATATAGCACCTAGTATGTTCCAAACTTTGTACTGTTCTTTACAAATATTATACTATATTATCTTATTTGATCCGCACAACAACACTGGGAGATAGGTGCTATTATTCATCCTTTTTTATAGTTGAGGACACTGAGGCAAACAGAGATTAAGTGAATCCTGCAGGGTCACAAAGCTAGTAGGTCTCTGAGGCTGGATCCTACCTCATGTCTTCCAGACTCCAGGCCTAACATTCTATCCTCTATGCAAGCTAACAGTCAATATCAAATTTTGACTACAATTAATACATTAATATCCAATAATTTTAGGCAAATTATTTATTTATTGTAATAAATAAAAATGTTTCTTATACAATGTTCTTGTATAAGGAAATAAGAGAATCCTTATTAAAAAAATATTGTGCATTAGGAACAATCTGAAATGACATTTCTACATGCTGAATAGGGAAGCCTCTGGTCCAACTAGGTAGGTTTTTCTAAGCTTTTCCTAGGGAAAATGTCCCATAATTACCCCTTCAAATGTAGGAGGTGTCCCATCCAGGTTGCAAAAAGAGAAGTTTTGCACTAGTTTTTTTAATCCTCCCTACAAAAATCATCCTATCCTCCCAGTTGAAACTGGCAGTAAAGTTGAAGGTTATAAAGGGATATCAATTTGGAGATAAATTTTATTCCTCTAGAAGCCAATGACTTGTGCATGCTCACTCCTCTCAACTCGGTGACTGTCAGAGGTAGCAGATTTGGGTCAATACTAACTTTCCTGGATTTGAATCACTAACAGCCATGCGAATGGTCCTGAATCCTATTGAACTTCTCCCTTGTCTGTCACCCAGGAAATCACACAACTTACTTCTCAGTGCTTTGATGTTACCTACTTGGAAGGCAATGGTAGGTAGAGGGGTGTGTGTGGAGGGATTGGTCATTTCCTTCTTCCCCCTTCTTTACTAATATGCCCTACTTAGAGATGCAAAATGTATTTGTTGCTTCTTCCTGGCAATTAAGTGTTAGCAGTTGCTTTTGACTATTTATTTAATGAGGTTGAGAGGGCTGATCAGTAAGTAAAAGGATGACTTGTATCCCACTCATGAACACAATCAACGATTCTGAATAGGAGGAATTATTGATAGGAAAGCCACTCATCTTTCTCTTTCTCTGTCAGTGTCAGTAATGAAAACACACAAAGCTTGCCCTTTTGTAATGTAAACAGAAAATTATGCCTCCAACACAAACCCAAGCCATTAAAAAGGCAGCTTTTATTCCCCATCATAATGTTCAGGAACATAAGGCACCAGCACTGATGTGACTCCACAGCTGTTGCCAGGGGAAAGGAAGAATGTAGCCTGCCACATCTGGGGTGACATCTTTGAAGAGGCACTTAATCTGCAGTGCTGAACTATGCTAAGCCTCTTTACCCAGTTCTCAAGCTAATGCTACTCCTGGAGAGCGATACTGATTTCAAGTCAATGGGTGAGATGAAAGAACAATTAAGGACAGTGATACTTGGATGCATTGTGGAAAATATAAAGGCTGGACAAAAGCATAATTCCTTGATCAATCCGGCAGAAGATTTGCTTTGCTACCCTTTAAAGTTGCAGGATCTTTGCTTTTAAAAAATAAAATAGCAGAAATCTGTAACTACTCTGAGCACTTGGCTGTATGTACATTTGAGACTAGGCAGGGCATTAAAATGGTACAAAATGTAAGGTATCTTGTAATATGAGCTGGGCTTAAACTGGTGTTGCTATTGGGCCAGAACTAGTCCTTTACAGCAGCTTTGCCTCTCAAATATACATAATAAACTAAATGAGACATCAGACAGAAGAATGAAAAAACAGGTTGGAAATATCTATTAACTGATTCTTGGTAAATAGGAATCTCACGAAGCCAACTGGACAGGTCTTTGGACCAAAATTACCTGAAAGACTTGAAAATATTCCATCTATTTCATCTCCCTATTCCAGAGTGGCCAGGCTCTCAATAGAACACAGAGGATTTATTAATTTTTTTCGAAAGCCGAGGGCAACAGGTCTGCTTACAAATGTTTCTGAGCTTCTGACTGCCTTTACTTAAATTTTTACAACTAAAGTGATATTTGGTCAGTCCATAGCACTACCATTATTATAAGACCTCAAAATGGCTCACTTATGTTGCATGAAATAGCATGATAATGACAGCTAGTGTTTCTATAGAGCTTTAAAGTTTTCGAAATGTAAATAATAATGTCTCTTATCCTTGCAACAATTCTGCTGAATAAGGAAATAGATGCGATTATTATTCCCATTCTAAATATGAGGAAGCTGAGGCAGGCAGAGGTTAAGAGATTTGCCCACTACATGTTTAGGCTTGGTCCTCCCGACTCCAGATCAGTGCTCTATCCACTGAACCACTAAACTAATTGGTGTTAAGTCAAGAGTCTGTAGTCAACTCATTTTCATTTTGTTATTATTATTATTTGGTCCCTGAAAATTTGAATGGCAGTATACAAAAGAATAGGCATTTAGGTAGAAAAAGAAGAATTCTTTATTTCCATTTTAATTTTCTCTGGAAAAAACCTCAAGGAGGATAAATGTTTTGCTATAGATTGAAGATGGACTTGGCCAAAAATGGATTCCAGGTACTTTTCTCACAGTTGAGAGATATGCTGGATGGTGGAGTGTCAGTATTATGTTACTCATGAAACTTGATTGGAGATCAGGCCATAGGTGCTAAAGAAAGTTTATTAAGTGTATTGTCACTTCTTGATCACAAAATTACTTTTTTTAAAAGCAAGAATTTTTAGAAAATTTGCTCCTAATTCAGGCTAATTATTTTGCCTAGTTAAAGTGATAGGGCATGGGAAAATATATTTTTTTAGAAAATTAAACATCCTCTCTCATCTCATGTGCTGGGACTAAAACTTAAGACCATTCATGAGGTGCAAAGTTCTTGAAGCATATGTTTTCTAAATGATTAATGTGACCCATACTTTCTTTGTGAGGTCAAAAAATATGAACTGAAATCATAAAAGCCAGAAAAATATAAACAAATATTAAGATGGCTTGAATTCTATCTTTTCGGTGGACAATCAAGTGCCTGAGAGTGGCTCTCATCCAAAACTGATACTCTTTCCAATTATAAATATATTATAATTCAATTAAAATGTCAACTCAAGAAATATTTATTAAGTAGGACACTTATGAAGAGAGCTATTTAAACACAAAAATCTTGTACCTTAAAAATTTTTTAAATCCTTATCTTCCATCTTAGAATCAATACTATGAATTGGTTCCAAGAGAGAAGAGTCCTAAAAGCTAGATATTGGGGGTTAAGTGACTTGTCCAGCGTCACACAGCTAGGAAATGTTTGAGGCCAGATTTGCTGAACTCAGGGCCTCTTGTCACCATGCCTAGCTCTCTATTCACTGAGCCAGCAAGCTGCCCCCATCATTTGCCTTTGTTATGGGGAATGATTGGGAAAATAGAGGAGGGAACAGAAGATGTATCAAGGAAATAGCTGATTTCTCTTAAATTAAATTGATATGTTTATTGCTGTCTTTTTTTGTTCTGCCTTAATTTCTCCAGGACCCCCCTTTTCCTTTTTAGAGAATTATCCCAAATGAAATAGTCTTAAAGAAGAAAAAGAAAAGAGGAAGATGTAAAAATTCAGCAAAATTGATCACTATATTGAAAAAGTCTGAAAGTATATACACATATTCCACACCAGGGGACCTTCCACTTCTGTGAAGGAGATCAGTGAAGTTTTCTTCTTATGGTTCTTCTTAGAAGCTATGCTTGTTAATGAAACAGTAGCTGATATTTATACTGTACTTATTATGTACCAGGCACAATGCCAAACATTTTACACTTATTATCTCATTTATATTAACAAGTCTGGGTGGTAGGTGCTAATATTATCCCCATTTTACATATGAAGAAACAAAGGGAAACAGAGGCTAAGTTACTTGCCTAGGGTGACTCAGCTAGCAAGTGTCTGAGAACAGGATTTGAACTGAGTCCTCCTCACTCCAAGCCTGTTTCATCCACTTAGTCACCTAGTTCTTGGTAATGTTTTGCAGTTTTTAGTTTCCTGTAACCCAAATTATCTGCCTTGTCTTTTGTAATTGCCTCTGCCCCTTGTTTGATGAAGAATGTATCCTATACAAAGCTGTGAAAGATGTATGGTCTCTTCTAGTTTTTTATGGTATGTTTCTGTTTGTTTTTGTTTTTACAGCTAGTTCTTTTTCCTTTTATGACCCTGGGTTACTTAAGATCTCCAGTCAGTTTTCTATCAGTTGGGGCATTTTATATTTAAAAAGATATTTCTCTTTCTTTTGTGCCCTTGGTTTTGTTAGCAATAACTGGCAGTTTTGGGAGGAGCTTACCACTCCACGTTCCAATCAAAGGGTATTGATGAGGTGTGAGTACCACGACTGATGTGAATGACTGGGAAGCAGGGGAGGGGACCTTCTCTTGAGAGGAGCAAGTCAGGGAGTCTCTTAGCTTCATTAGCTGCCTGAGAAGCCTTCTTATGTACCAAGAAAAGCTTTCTCCAAATCCTACTTTCCAAATGAAGTTGCCTCAGAGGAATCTTATTGTTCTTTCAGAGGGAGACCACCCAGATCACATGCCTCAGACTAGTCAACGTATCCTCAGCTATGTCTTGATACAACCTCACCACCTCCACTGGTATACAAAAGGTCCATTCAGACAAATATGAGGCTTTCTGACTCATCCCACCTGATGGAAAGTTGCCAGCCTTTACTTTTTTAGTTGAATTATCCAGCTCCATTTCATTTTTCCTTTCAGTTCCCTCCATATCTCTAGTAACCAGTGCCTGGTCATGCAAATATAGATGGTTCTCCAATGAACTTTTAGAAAGCAATAGAGACTCTGGGTGAGGAGGAGAAAAAAGCTGAGTGTCTTTGCTGGCTTTCCTTCTCACTTTAGACACTATGTATCTCTTAATGTACTCTAAGATTTTATTAACTTTTAGGCCAGCATTTCACATTGTTATATTGTGTCGAGCTTATTCTCTACTAAATTTCAGTCTTTTCAGACAAACTATTCTCTAGTTATCCATTTCCCGTTTGGTAATTTCAAATTTGACTTTTTGAACACTAGTCTAAGGCTTTACATTCATTTTAAAATTCTTTTAAATATTTTTTTTATAAATCCTTACCTACTCTCTTAGAATTGATACTAAGTATTGGCACAAGGCAGGAGAGCATAAAGGAATAAGCAAGTGGGGTTAAGTGACTTACCTAGGTCATATAAGTATCTGAAGCAAGAATCGAGTCCAGGACCTCTCATCCCTAGGACTAGCTCTCTATCCACTGAGCCATTTAGGTAGCCCTACAACAATTTTTATTAAATTTCATATTATTTTATTCTGTCCAACTTTATGGCCTATTAAGATTATTTTGTATCATCCTTTCATCATCTATCTATTCTATTTTTATCTATTCAATTTATATATCACCTGAAAAAGTGACGACTATGTCACTTATTCCTGTGTCCAGGTCATTAATAAAAATGTTAAATGACAGGGTCAAGCACAGATCCCTTGCATTCTTCACTAAAAACTTTGGGTTTGAAGTTTCAAACAATTCTAAATATATCTAATTGAATTAACATATATGCCACCTCTCTCCATCTTGTAAACAAAAATAACACAAGAGACTGGCAAATGTTTCACTAAAATTTAAATAAACCATAAATGTAACATTCACCTTATCTATCAGAATAGTAACTCTATAAAAAGCCATGGATGAGTGAGTGAAAAAGCATTTGTTTTTTTTGTTTTTTTGTAATTGATTTTTTGTAAGTGAGTAATCTTATAAAACAAAACCCCAAGACCTATACCCAAATAAAAAAGTGACAAATCATATGTTTTCATCTGCATTTCTACTCCAACAGTTCTTTCTCTGAAGGTGGAGAGCATTCTTTTTCATAAATCCCTCAGAATTTTCTGGGATCATTATATTGCCATTAATAGCCATGTCTATCACATTTGATCATTCTGCACTATTGCAGTTAATGTGTATAATGTTCTTCTGGTTCTGCTAATTTCACTTTGTGTCATTTCACATAGGTCTTTGTAGTTCTTTCTGAAATCATCCTGTTCACCACTCCTTTTAGCACAATAGTACTCCATCACCATCATATACCACCATTTGTTCAGCCTTTCCCCAATTGAGTGACATCCCTTTAGTTTCCAATTCTTTGCCACCCACAAAAATAGCAGCTATAAATATTTTTGTACAAACAAGTCCTTTCCTATTTTTTGAGAAAACATTTCTTAACTATTTACTATATGCCAAGCACTGAGCTAAGCACTTTACAAGTACCTCATTTGATGCTCACAACCACCTTAGGACATAGGTGTTATTATCCTTGTTTTACAGATGGGGAAACTGAGGAGGGCAAAAGTTGAAGTGACTTGCCTAAGGTCACACTTTTGGTGTCTGAGGTTTGATTTGAACTCAAGGACTCTTTCTACTGTATCATTTAGCCAAATGAAACTCTAATGGGTTGAACTGACACACTATTACAGGTGCAATGGCAGTATTGATTTGATTATGTTTCTAAATCTTACAAGGTATGGAGAAGAGCAACTCAAGAGGATGTATGCTTGGCTGAAGAGGAGATGGTTAGTGAGTAAAGGGAAGCATGACTGGAACCCAGCCTCACCTGCCATATTGAATAACATGCAGGACAGTAGACCCAAGGTATATTAAAAGACCTAGAGGAAGCCCCTGGTTCATCCTGAAGGGAGGACATGGATAAGATGAGTAGGTATGTAGATGGGCTGGGATCCACAATCAGTAGTAGGAATACCCACCCCATTGAGATCATGAATCCTTTAAGAATTCAAATATCTTACACATTAGAAAATTGAGGTCCATAGATATTAAGTGACTTTCCTTACCTGATAAATGGCAGAACTGGGCTCAGGATCCAGGTATTTTGATTTCAAATCCAATTCCATCACAAAGTAACTGCCTTATACCTGAGAACTCATGAGTTTTAATCATTTAGTTATTAAAGAAGGGAACAGGAGAAAGACTGATATTGTGGTTTCATTGGTATAGAGAACTGATAGATAAGGAAATGTACTCTCCTGATTCAGATTACCACTTTTTCTACAATTTATAATCTTATGGTGTGGGTACATTGAATGGTCTGGTGACTCATCCAGGGTTGTACCGCCATTATGTCACAGGAATGGGACTTGTTCCTGTGTGTGAGTCAAGCTGTCTCTCCTTTACATCATTATACTAGTTCATAGATTTTTAGAATTGGAAAAGACCTATATTTTCTAGTTCAACTTCTAACTCAACACAAGAATCTCCTCTGCAACATTTCTTTTTTTACAGGCAGTCATCTACCTTCTATTCAGATATATCCAGTAACTGTTTCTGCAAAATGAAGCCCATCATGTTATTGGATAGATCTATATGTTAGATTTTATTTTCTCTTAACTCCAAATTCATATCTGATTCCTTATAACTTCTCCCTACTGATTCTAGTCTTGCCTCCCTGGGTAGAGGGATACTGGTGACTGACTTTCAAAAAAAAAGTATGTGTGACATATTACGTTTAATCAACATTATTGACATTTTTTCTTTCACGTGATTAAGTCTAGACAATCAACAAGATAATCCGTCAAGGCCTGTAGCATTTGATGATTTCTGAGGTATAAAGGATCATACTGAAAATTTTACAACCATCTCTCGTAAGCTGGTTCAAACTAGCATCAGCACACTCTGCCTCTAGGGTAACATAAAATAAATCTACTTCATTTTTCACATGACAGCTTTTCAAATATTTAAAGAAAACTATCATTTCTCCCCTCCTATCTTTTTTCTCCATTTAAAATATCTCCTGTCCTTTCAAATGGTCCTTATAAGACCTTGCTTCCTAACCCTTCTTCAGAATTCAGAACTTAATTCACTTTGTTAAAGCCCCTCTTAACTTGACCAGAACTGAGCAAAATATTCAAGATTTGTATGTCCTGGGCAGGACCCTATTAGGCCCATCAACTCCTGTAAAGTAATATTTTGGGAGTCACTGGCCAGTTTTTTGTCTACACAATTGAGGCTTTTGATTTCTTTGTCAGTAAGAACGGGGATGGTAAATACAGGATGTCATCCTTCAGTAACTCCTTTTATTCCTGAGATAAAAACTCCCAAATTTATTTAATTAATGCTCAAGGCCTCTTTGGAGTAAAAAAAGTTTCAGGGATTATATAAATGAGAATATTTGGGTAGGAATGGAAAGGCAAGAGGGCTTCTATGAATATAGGATTATAGATTTGGAAACAGAAAGAGACCTTAAAAATCCTCCATATTCCCTCATTTTATAACTAAGGAAAATGGGACCAAGATTCACAGGTAGCAAGGGGTAGAGGTTTTGATTTGAATCCAGGTCCTCTAATTCCAAATTCATTGAGCTTTTCATTCTACCACACTGACTTGCCTTCTAGCTATACAATGTCTCAGGGATAGAGTAGGGTATTTTAACCCATGGGGCCACTTCTGGTTTCTGTGCCCAGCACTTAATGTCTAAAAAATGGTTTGGCTGTAGCTGTGGCTGGCAGAGGAATGGGTGGTAAGTGGGTTGTTGTTGGGCATTTTTTTTGTTGTTGTTGTTGCTGTTCCTGGTATTGCTACGCCAAATCAAGCTTCTCTCCTTGTCTCTTTACAGGCGACTAACTGTGCTTGTGGAACGCTGCCACTTTAAAAATATATTTACAGGCACGGTTTGTGAGAATTATTTTCGATAATTACCCATATTCTCTCAGAGAAAAGATCCCCAGGAGCCCCCGAGATGATGAGATGGTAGAATGGCAGAGCCAGACAACAGCTTCATCCTGCTCCCAGAAAGCAGCCATTGAGAAGAGGGGAGCCGCTGCCCTCGTCACAGCAGGTAGCGCCCAGCATCACCCTGCCTGAGGTACCCACATGTGAGGGAGAGGCAGTGTGGCTTTGAAAAACACAGCACACAACGAGGCCCACAATTCCTCTTCTTGCCTTGTGCCAGAGAGTCCAGCTGTACTCTTTTAATGCTTTAAAAAAAACCCTCACATACACATACACACATCATAAAACCCTCTACAAAAGCATTGTGAACTAAACATTAGTTCTAATTCCCCAATATATAAATTTCCATTTTTCTAAGTGTTTGTGTGTATGGATATATTCGCACACATGTATATGCATGGATACATATACATACAAATGACCATACTGCACATGCATAACACATATCTAGACACCAGAGATATTAAACAAACATATGCTCATGTAGACATATGTACATACATACATGTCAAAAACATGAATTAAAAATTACCGAGCTGTTTGGTTGTATTATGCCCAAATATACAGGCAAATACTCTGTGGTAAAGTGACAAGAACTCAGTATTTGGAAACAGAGAATTTGAGTATGAATTCCTGTTTTGATACCACTACTTTGGGCTAATTATTATTGGGCCTCAGTTTCCTTTTCTGTATAATGAGGGGGTTCAAGGAATTAGAAGTTTGGGGTAGAAAGTGACTGGCCACCTCATCCATCCATTCTGCCCTCCTTTAATTTAACATATGAAGAGGCCAAAGTCAAAATAACTTAGAAGTACTTCTCTGGGGTCTCACAGTGTCTTAGATAGGATTATGAACCCAGATCTTTTTGACTCCATTCTCTATTCCAGGTTGCCTCTCAGATGCCATGCTTTGTAGCTGACTTCAAAGGTTCATCTAGCTACAATTTTATGATATTATGACAATAAATACATATTAAATTGATTACTATGTACTGGCACTTTGCTAGGCACTAGTGATTCAAAGACAGACAAGTGAGTCAGCCCTTTGAGGAAATGGCATTGTCTTGGGCAGTATAACAATGGACTCAATAAGTGTCATAGTTATCTGAAGAAAACACTAAACTTGGGGCAATGGGAAGGATTTCAACTAGGAGGTGACACCTGGACAGAGCCTTGAAGACAATCTGGTATTTCAAGAGGTGGAAGTGAAGAGGGTTAGCATTCTGGGAATGGAGGAAGACCCAGAAATGGCAGATGGAATGGAGAAGTAGCCATGAAGCACTTTGGTTGGTACATGGAGTATGTGAATGGGGTTGAGACTATACAAGATTGAAAAGGAAAGTGAAATGGACAAAAATAAAACACAACCACCAGAGAATTATAGTATCATGGTCATTTTCCAAATATGGTGAATGATTAGGCAAATGAAATTAAAGTTTGAAACTTTGCCATCTTGGCATTGGGAGTGGATCTAAGGAAGGAGGGTGAAGATAATATCATTCAAAGCATTTATGATTAATATTGTTTGTTTGTTTTTTTTAGAAAATGGGAGAGGAAGCAAGAGGAAGCACTCACAACTTAGAGTGAGTGAATGCACTGAGGGAAAATTCAGTTCTGGGTACAGATGGTAAGTTTGAGTTTTTAGTTAAGTGTGACCATAACTATCTAAAGATTTTTCATATTCTCCCCCTGTCTCATACACACAGACTTTTCTTTTCCCTGCCCTTTCCTTTCCAAATGATTATAGAATATCCAAACTGGAATGGGCCATTGTGATCATCTAGTCCAATCCCTTCGTTTTGTGAAGGAGGACACAGAGGCAGAGGTTAAATGAGTTATCCAGACTCACAGTGAGTCTCTGGCAGCACTGTATGACATGGTCACACCTCAGGCTTTGCCTTGTATCTATTTCTTTTAAAGAGAGGACTCAAATTTCGAATTTCAAAAGCACAATGGAGTTGTTCAGTCAGGAATGGAGAAAGCTGGTACTTGATCTGTGAAAGTAGGTCCCTCTTGCCAAAAACAAAATGTTCACTCATTTTAGGATGCAGGAGCTACTGTGGTGATAAACAATTTATTGACTGACTATTGGAACGGAATACTCATTTCTTTCATATGCAAATACAGTGGTTGCATATTATATTTAATTCTGTAACATTTGGGAATCTGATTATTGTCCATTTCTATTTTCTAAAATGTGATCTTTTAGATTAACCCATTAATTTCTTTTCTCAAAATATTATATTTTCCCTTGAATTTTCAGGGTGTGATTTTGATGTGTGTGAATAATTAACACACATGACTGTTATAATAGTAGCTTCTATGTAATAATATTAACACATTTATATAGTGACAATTTCTCCAAATACTATCTTCAAATTAATCTTATAAACTAGCTAGCTGATGATTTACCAGTTTCAAAGTTCTTTCAGATTTGTTGTCCTGGCTATCGTATGGTAAAGTAGGCAGACCAAGAATTGCCACCTGCACTTTATAAAGGAAACCGAGGCCCAGGATGGAACTTGCCTACAGTCAATTCTGTAGTAAATTCTGCAGCAGAGACCGAAACTCAAAGCTGTTACTTGCTTGAGACTGAGGCTTTCTCCCAGAGAGGGAAAGGTAGAGAGCTTGAATGTGAGAGGCCATAACAATATAAAATGTATACTTCTTAAGCAAAGTGGTAGGAAGTGAGGGGAATTGTACCTCAGTTTCTAGTCCATGAAAAAAGGAAGAAGAATTTGGGGTTTGGGGTACCTGTGAGGATAGCAATCAGCAGTCTTTTTGTTCCCCTCCTTTCTCCCACAGAACAATAAATGCATTTCTAACCTGTCCTGACTCCATCTTCTTTTCCCGCCTTTACCTTATTTTCAGTCAGATCAATTTCTATCCCGAAGTCCACCAGGGACATGTCCCTCCAAGGAAGGCAAGGCATGAATGGAGCAGTTACCTTCCCTTTAGCATGCAATGTGGTGACTGAAACCGTTGATAGACTAGAAAAAAACACAGGACCTCAAATGCCCTATGCTGGACAATTTGAGGGTCCCAATCAATTTTATCAACTGACACTATAGAAATGAAATTCTTCTCCACTCCCTGGCCAAATCATTTGTCTTAATAACTCCTAATCTTATATTCTTTCAAATTCATTCCAGATCATATTTTTGAGCTTCAATTCTGTGGCATATTGTGAGCAGTGGTTGTCTGGGGGCCAAAATTGCTTCTTATATATCTGCTAGAACCCAGAGCTTTTATTTCCTAGTCTACTACACAATGGTGTAGCAGATGGTATGTTTTTAAGAGTGAGCACATGTGCATGTGAGAGGGATCTTGGAAGACTCCTCTGGACATCCTTTCACTGACAGAGATGCTAAATTTATATGTAACTTATAGTCAGAGACATTTTACCTGAGGGCACTGAAAAGTTGGACAGCTAGACTATGTAATGGTTAGAGCACCAGTCCATGAGTCAGGAAAACTCATCTTCCTGAGTTCAAATGTGACCTTAGCCTGACTAACTGTGTGATCTTGGGCAAGTCATTTAATTGTGTGAACTCAGTTTCCTCCTCTGTAAAATGAGCTGGAAAAGCTCTGTGCTAATAAAACCTCAAATGGGGTCACAAATAGTCTGATGCAACTGAAAGGATTGAACAACAATTGAAAAGTTAAATGATTTGCCTACAGGTATACAGTCAGTATATGTCAGAACCAGGATCAGAACCTAGCTAGATCTTCTTGACTCTGTTTCTCCATGCTGCCTCTTAGCATGCTATTATACCATCTAGAGGAGATCTTATAGTGTAATAACTGAAAATAACATTTCCTGTGACCTTTTAAAATATATCCAGAGGCAATTAAGATGTTAGCTTATTTGTTAAATATAATAATAAACATACAACCTTATTTATAGTGCTGTTCAAAGAAATATTTGCTGAAGTAGAAATATGAAATATAGCTAGTTGATACTTCCTGAGATGTATGTAAATGGAAGAATTCCTCAGTATATTTAGAAATGCTCTGAATTTTGCTTAGCTGTGTTATATTCATTTAGGGAACACATTTCTTTTCTTTCTTTCTTTTAAACCCAGGTTGTGATTTGTTCAGAGTCATACTTGGAAAGTATCTGAGGCCACATTTGAATTCAGGTCTTCCTGACTACTCCAGCCCTTGTACCCTATCCACTGTACCACTAAAACAATGGACACTTTTGTTCTAATTGATCATGAACATCTCTTCAAATTGTGATGGCCATTGTGGCCATCCAGACCATTGTGGCTATGGAATATAGCCCATGTGTATATATTTTTTAAATCTTTACTTTCTGTCTTAGAATCAGTAGTATGTATTGGTTCCAAGGCAGAAGAGTGGTAAGGGCTAGGCAATGAGGGTTAAGTGACTTGTCCAGGGTCAGGGGCATACAGTTAGGAAGTGTCTGAGGTCCGATTTAAACCAGGACCTCCTGTCTCTAGGCCTGGCTCTCAATCCACTGAGCCACCCAGCTGCTCCCTGGCCCATGTTTATTTGAACCTTTTCTCTAGATCAGCAGTTTCCAAGCTTTTTGTTTTCAGGGGCCCTTTACAATTTCAGAAAAAATATTGAGGACCCCTCATTAAGATCTTTAGTTTATGTGAGTTGTCTATTGCATTAGAAATGAAACATCTTAGTATTATTAAGAAAATAGTTTTGATCATGTGGACCACCTGAAAGGGTCTTGGGACCCCCCAAGAATCCCTGGACTACGCTTTGAGAACTGCTTCTCTGAAGACAGATACCTTTTAGATTTATTTTCGCTTTCTAAATCAAATGAAAGAAATCTAAAGGATTTCTCTTCTTTCAGTTTTTTTCCCCTTCCTTCTTTGTAATGGAAAGATCTCTCTCTCTAGAGCTCTGACAAATTGTCAATGTAACTTCTGGTATTATTCCCAAGACCTAGAAGAGAGCTCATGTTAATCAAATAAAGATTGTCATCCTCCAGTGACAAGGCTTTAAAAAAAAGAGCCTGGTCTATTTACAAATGTGCTGGGCCAGGCTTCTGACTATCAGTGAGTGGACAGAAAAGTCACTATCTTATTGAATTCTCAACTCAAGTATTTGCCCAGAATTTTGCCCAATTCAATACCAGATGCGTCGTAGAGATTTTTGGTAGGGCTTTGAAACGACAAAGCAAAAACTCTAGGATAAGCTAACATCTCCTGGAGAGTAGGCTAGGTTTCTGATAGCCGGCAGTCTCCCAAAATGTGGGTGTTGGCTACTGTAACGAAAAGGGACTTTAAGGGTAGATGATAATTAGAGACAGGCCAAACTGGTTTGGAAAACTTCAGATACCAATCTCACTGGGGCATATTTGCCCTATCTGCATGTCATTAACCAGATGCTGACGTGTTGGGAAAGTTTAAGCTAATTTCTGAATCTAATGAAAGGCTCCAGTAGCAAATGGATCCTGCTAATATTGAGTTAGACTTCCTTTTAACTTTGTGCTTTCTTCCTCTGACTCAGCCCCTTTTACTTCTGATAGAGATGCATCAGACATATATTATTACAGCTCCTCATTAACTTTGGTTTTGCACAGTCTCCTGCAGAGAGTTTTGCACCTTTCTAAATCTGATGGCCTTGATTATGCAGGTTAAAAAAATATCAAAAAATGAGGCGATAAGCAAGTGTCATTGCAGATGCAAGATAGTCAAAAGACCTCTGTGTCTAGCTTTTATCCACTGCTTGTGGCATGCAGCTTCAACTTGTTAGTAATATGGTGCATCCCTTGAAACAACAAAGTAACAACAAGGAAAATTCCAATTTGTATTAGGACTTGAAGGTTTGCAAAATGTTTTATATCCGTGATCTCATTTGACTCATTATCTAGAGAGGCAAGTGATGTGATTATCCCAGTTTTACATATGAAGAAACTGAGGATCCTATAAGTAAAGTGACTGGTCTCATTCTTACAGCTAGCAAGTCTCTGAAGAGGAATTTGAACCCAAACTCTCTTGTCTCTAAATCTAGTGCTCTGCCCACTGAGTCATAGAGTATCATGGTAAAAAGCAGCGTGGTATCACTTTGACTGGAGAATCAGGGAATTTGGGTTTGCATCTTGGTCCTGACACTCTTACTTGTGTAATCAGGGTCAAGTACTTTGTGTTTCATTTTCCTCACTTGTAAAATGGGGATGTTTTTACTTGTGCTACTTATTTCATAGAGTCGTTGTAAGGAAAGTGCTTAAGGCATTTGGGAAATATGAGGTGTTGCTATATTACTTGTTGAGAGAAGTAAGATATAAACCCTTAATAAACAGCAGGAAGAAAGTATATACAGCTGAGCCACAATCAAGTTCTGCAAACATTTTTAAAAGTGCTTTCAAATGTGCCAGGCACCAGATGTACAATGTAAAAAAAAAATAGCCCTTATCCTCAAGGTCTTGTGGTGGCTCAGTGGAGAGTATAGGATCTGCAAGCCTAGAACACATAAGTTCAAATTCTGCCTCAAAACACTAGCTGTGTGACTTTGGGAAAGTCATTTGATCTTTTTTTTTTTTTAATTTCAGGCTTAATCTGAAAAATGGGATAATAACAATCTCTCTTCCCTACTAAAGGACAGTTTAAAAATGAAATATGAAAAGGTATATGAAGGAGTCATGTAGTCTAGGGAGGAGAAAAAAGAACAGGTTTTTGCAAGTCAGAGAGGGGAAGATGGGAGTGCTGTTAGGAAGATAAAATGAGACAATAGACATAAATATGTCATATTTTCTTTGCAAATCTTAAAGTGCTCTATTAATGTTAACTATTGGCTATCATTATTGGGGAAAAAACAAATGTAAAAGAGGAAGTCAATATAAAATATATACAAAGTGAAAGAAATGGTTTAAATTGTATTTGTGTCTTTATTGCCTGACAATGCTCCATACATCTAACTGAAGTCCTAGCATATCTCTGAGAAAAATTGACTTTATTGACATATGATGTTATACTTTTACATTACCAGGTAAAAATAATTTGTTTTCTGTAGCATATCCTCTGAGGCCAGTTCTCCAGCTCTCACTGGAATTTGAGGTTTGGAGTTTCCAGAGGGGAATTTATTGTTGGGTCTGCATCCAAAAGGGATGAGCTGATCACTAGTCTCAGTTTCCATTGTGGCATAGATATGGCAAGACTGCTTTTAGCTAAGTTAATTGAAGGAGGAGCATCAGTCCCTTTGAGTTCTTAGAATAATTGTGAGAATCTGGGGTTTCTAGAACTGTCACTCACAAACTCCCACCAATCAGATGCGCTCCATTAACTTTTAGAAAAAGGTTTTATTAAAAAAGGTATAGCAAGAACAGTTGGTACAGAATATCCTCCCCAAACTAGGGAGATGCCGCCACCTGTTCACACACACAAAGCTCCTGAGAAGAGTGCCCACATGTATAGAAAGTATGTGACAAAGAGGTCCTCCTGACTCCTGGACCTGAAACAACTTTTATTCTCAGAATTGATATTCAGGCACTGCATGTTCCCTTTGGCCATACTAATGGCTGGATTCTGCTACTATCTCTGGTCACTGGTGGGAACTTTAGGTCTCTGATGTGACAAGGAAATCACTTTAAAAGACTGATATATATTAATTTAAGGTCGCCAAGGAATCAGCTATGTAATTCCTAAATGAAAACTTAAGTCAGCAGTCAATCTTTTATGGAGTTTAATTACAATAGGAGGAAGTAATTAGAGAGAGAGAGAGAGAGAGAGAAAGGGGAGAGAAGGAAATAGGGCTTAAATACCCCTTCTGTTAGGCTGGGCCAAAAGGCCCAAGCCCTTAGATAGCTGGGGCAAAGAAAAGAGATCAGTCCCTATTACTCACGTGACCAAAATGGAGAAACAGTCTCAGAGGCCCCCACTTTCAGCTTCCTTCAGAGCAAGCTTCTCAGAGCACACACCAACCACACTGACCAACTTCTCAACCACCACCCCCGAGTCTTCCGACTCCCCTATCTTTAAGGAAACCATCCAAGTTGCCTCCCCTCAGTCCTCACATCTACCAATCACCTGTCCATCAATTTCCCTGTGCCAATGGAGGCTCTAGCTTAAACCCAGGACCGCCCAGAGGTCTCTGGCTTTTGCACATGTCTGTTGAAGGTCATATTTTCAAATAATTAAATCTTTGATCCTTTGCTACAGCCCTTTCTAAATCCTGTTAACCTGAGTAGGGTAGAGATTGGAATAATTAAATTTTGATCTAGGCTGCAGCCCTTACTCAATCCTGTTAGGACTGAATAGGGTGGAGATTGATTCCAAGTATCTCCATTGTATCAATTCTAAAATCAATCATGACTCAAAGAAATTCCTGTTCTATGCTTAAGCATAGGTCAAAGTCCTTTCCATTGTTCAGCAAAAGGTTTCTGTCCTAAAGTAATCTTAAGAAGGTAGGAGAAGGAACCTCCCATGTCAATGGGGTTCACATTCCAATAGTCAAGACCCACTATCAATAGGAAATTTTTCAAGTATGAAATTTCCCAATGGTGAAATTTCCAACATTTATAAGTCTAAGAAATTTTGAGGTTTACACTGAAACTCACCAGATCACAATATCTGGACATGTTCCTCCCTGGAAAATGAATTTACTCAATTTCAGGAATAAGTAAACACAAAGAAACAGAGGCATCCTATGCATATGATCACTTCTACTGGACTGAAATCAGGGCTGATGCCCTTCCCTCAGCCAACTTAGCTCAAAAGAGTCCTGCTTCAACATAATATAAACTGAGGCTGAGAGATGGTCAGGTCATCCATTTTGTATGTACACTCAGTTCTTGCTCAACAGTTCCTAATGAGTGTTTGCAGCTTAATATCTGACTGGAAGACTTTTCATCCTCACCAGTACCAACCCATGATTCATCATAATAGGAAACTGGATCCTTCTTAAGTTTTCACATGGTTGCCTGGAAGGAGGTAGAAGATATCTCTGAAAGCTCAAAGAGCTAGCCTTCTGTTAGCCAGTCCCTAGTTATATGTGGAACTCTGGTGCTACCAGGACCTATCAGATTAATGACTTATTTCACTTAGGGAAACTTTCTGCAAGGATGCAGATGCTATGAAGTACTGAAATCGCTCCCTACCTAGGGCTGGTCCAACTAAAGGAAGATAGTCAGTTCTCTTTATAGCAGAAAGATCATGAGTACTTTTCTGTGTTAGACAAGCTTTGCTTCTGGTTCAAGGCCCTTTTGTTTCTGATGTTATGTGCCTGTTCTTTTGCCCTGACCATTCCTGGTCATTACTTAGTGCTCTGTCTTACCCTTTGGCTTTTAAGAGATCTTTAGCTCCTTGGTGCCTGTTCAATTTGGGCTCTCCTCTCTTTTTGACCTATGACTTCCATTGGCTCCTGGGTCTAGACAGCTTTTGCCTCAGTTCTTCTGGTCCTGACAGATAGCCTTGTCATTCTGATCCATTGCTGACCATGGCCTAGTGTGATAAATAGCTTAAAAGAGTTAGCGAATCCTTCTAGGGATCTAATTTACTCTCCAGCATGATAGATGAGAATCTAATTCATTATCTAGTATCCCCTGGTTCTATTAGCTAATACTCCTTTGGACTATGGAGAACAACAATCATAGTATTTTAGCATCAGAAGGACCAAAAGGATCTCCAGTTTAACCATTTAGATTTTAGAGGGAGAAACTGAGCTCTAAAAATATTACTTACTCCAGATTATGGAATTAGTCAGTAGTAACTTAATTGTAGGAGTAGAATGTGTACATTCCTTGGATCTAAGGAACTATTTCCAGTTGGTCTACTTTGGCCACGGGGGAAGCTATGCCCTGAGCCTGAAAAACTGTAGGATGTTGTCACCTTGACAAGAAATTTTTCTTCTGAATATTCTTGGGAGAAAATACATGGGGTAGGGCATTTTTTCAGAAGTTTGCAGCAAAATGGGAACTTCCCATGTTCTAATAACTAGCACCTTAATGGTCTGAATAAGCAATGCCCTTTGACAGATATCTAACTGCAAACTAGGAAGATGTTTGGGATAGCAGAATATCACTAGCAAAGCCTAATGATTTCTGATGCTTTTAGTTGAACATTGGGTGCCATTGATGAGCTAATGCAAACCTTTGACTTGGTATCTTGGCATTTTAAGCAAATGGGAAATCAGACACCCATCTAGTAATTGTTCATTCCTAATATTTTAGTGTTCTATCCATGCCAGAGATAAAAGCACTTCAACAAACAATCTCTATCCCACCCTGTCTTCCCGTTGTCCTCTGTAGTCACATGAACATACCTATGAAGAGTATTAATTATGGAGCTCATATTGGGGATAGAAGTACATATTGGGAACTGGCCAAGGAAGCTAAGAAAACGCTCTTTATGTTTTATAAATATGGTAGAACAATATTTATAACTTTTAGTAGATAACACTTCTTTGCAATCATTAGACTAAACTCTAGATTGAGTTATAGTCTCGTTCTTAGAGCTTTTTACCTTTCTTCAGACTTTAATACTGTTGCTATTTTAATTCATTTCATTCTAAGCCCTCATCCAATTCTTATTGATTTCTAATCACAGGTTAATATTAGAGTGGCAAAAAGGAATGGATATGATTCCAACTTCTTATTCTTTTTTCATATGCTTATCAGTTTATCCATACTAGTTGGGTTTAGGTTATTGATATTGTGGACCAGGTGTAACGACTTTTCGTGCCAATGGACCCAGGCTTCCAATGCCAAGAGAGTGGGACTGTCTCTGTGCATCTACTTTTCCACTTAAATCTTCATGCACAAGGGTCTTTGTGCACAAAAACACACAAAGACAATCGTCATCCTCGGTTACCGAGAGACTACTACTATTGTGGACCAAATTTCCATATCTGATTTTCTTTAAAAAAAAAATCAAAACAGGGCAGCTAGGTGGCTCAGTGGATTGAGAGCCAGGACTAGAGAAGAGAGGTCCTGGGTTGCAGTCTATCCTCAGATACTTCTTAGCTGTGTGACCTTGGGCAAGTCACTTAACCCTCATTGCCTAGCTCTTACCTTCTGCTTTGGAAACAATATACAGAATTGATTCTAAGATGGAAGCTTAGGGTTTAAAAATAATAAAAAAAAATCAAAGAAGTAAATTAAACTAAGTTGATCATGGGATCATAGGTCTACAGCTAGATGGTGCCTCAGAGGCCATCTGGTTCAACCCTTTCTATTCGTGGTTGAGGAACTGAGACCCAGGTTGGTTAAGTGATTTGTCCAAGGCCAAAAAGTGTCAGAGATGAGACACTGACTCCCAAGCCAGGGCTCTTTCTGCTATGCCACTCTGCTGATTTCATATAAGAGCTTGGGAAACTAAGTGACTTTTGGAGTTCCAATATATTATCATAATTAAGACCATATGCTAACATGAATAGTCTTTGCATTGGATTAAGAAGATCTAAAGGATATTCCATTGCTGTCATTAAATAGCTAGGTGATGGCACAAGTCAACTTCTCTGTTTCTGACAAGGATACTATTAACTTTCCATTTTCCCAAGATCAAATAACTGCTGTTATCCTTGAATCCTTATTTTCATTCACTTCATACTATTGTTCAGTTAGTCAATTAACATGTATTTTAAAAGTAAATATGATATTTTAGGTGTTGGGGCTATAAGAACAAAAATGAGATAGCCCCTCAAAGAGCTGACATTCATTGGAGCAAACAATGTATGCAAATATAGGTACATATAAAACCCATTTCTAATAAACACAAGATAACATTGGGTAGAAGGTACTCGTGATGAGGAGACTAGGAAAGACCTCATGCAGAAGACAGGACTTGAGCTCTGTCTTCAAGGAAATCAGGAATTTCCAGAAATGAGAATGAAGAGCATTCTTGTTTAGTCATTTTTCAGTTGTCTAACTCTTGGTGACCCCATTTAGATTTTTTTTTTTTGCAAAGATACTGGAGACATTTGCTGTTTCCCTGTTTCCTTCTCCAGCTCATTTTACAGATAAACAGAGACAAACATAGTAAAGTGACTTTGTTTAGGGTCACACAGCTTGATCTGAGACTAAATTTGAACTCAGGAAAAAAAGTCTTTCTGACCCTAGGTCCATCCATTTATCCACTGTGCTACCTCACTTCCTCCAGAAATACATACAGACTTTATGTAATTAGTTGCCAAGACTTGACATTTCTACCTCCACAACATCTCTTGAATTTGCCTCCATTCAAATAGTCACTGCCCCAGTTGAGACTCTCACCCCTTTTTAGCCAGGCTATTGTAATAGCTTTTTGATTTGTCTCCTTGTCTCTAGTCTTCCCTTATTCCTGTCTCTCCTCCCTACAGCCATCAAAGAGACTCTTCTTAAGCCCAGATCTGATCATGTTATCCCTACCGAGTGAACTTGCATAGCTTTAGTTTCACATATTAATTCCTTTCTGCCGTGTAAAGTTCTTCACAACCTCACTCCATCTTAGTTTTCCATCAGTTACATATCATTCTTGCTCCATTCACTCTGTACAGTCAAGTCGATTGTTTTTCTGTTCTTCAGGGATGTCATTCCATTAGACTCTGCCTTTCTCCTGGCCATATTCTTTGCCTAGAATGCAATCCTGTTCATCCTTGCCTCTTGGAATTTCTTATTTCCTTCAAATGTCACTCAAATTCTCCCTTCTTCAGGAGGTATTTTCTGGTCTTCCCACTTGCTAGTGCTCTCCTCTTAATGTTACCTTGTGTTTACTTTGGATGATGCCTGATGCATAGATACTCAATACATGTGATACTTAATAAATGCTTAGCATTGAGGTGGCACAGTAGAGTGCCAGGCTTGGAGTCAGGAAGACTCATTTTTCTGAGGTCGAATCTTGCCTCAGACACTTACTAGCTATATGACCCTGGGCAAATCATTTAACCCTATTTGCCTCTTTTCCCATCAGTAAAATGAGCTAGAGAAGGAAAGTGTCTTTGCTAAGAAAAGACCAAATAGGATACAATATTACTGAAACAATTGATCAACAAGAATAAATGATTATTGATTGATTGAATGTAAGATTCCTCACCTATAAATGAGGGAATATCCTATCCAATGCAGATGGAAGGTATGACTCTCAAATAAGATAAAGTATATGAAAGTATTATATGAGTTATGAGCTGATTATTAGTAGGAAAAAAACAAGAATATATTGATACTTTTTCCTCCATTTCAGCAGTGTCAAAAAAGTAAAATTTTATGGTGAATGATGGAAGAGAGATTTGACATATCTACTCTAGACAAAGAAATATCATTGGTGAAGCTGGCTTGTAGAGTGGATAGAACACCAGACTTGGAGATGGGAGGATCTGTGTTCAAATTTGACATCAGATACTTCCTAGCTGTGTGACCCTGGGCAAGTCAATTAACTTCAATTGCCTAGTCTTTGTTGTTCTTCTATCTTAGAAACAATACTAAGACTGAAGGTAAGGGCTTTTTAAAAAATGAGAGAGAGAGAGAGATCAGAGATTTTATCATGATTGCATTTGATTTGGCGATATTTGTAAAGAAAAAAGATGAATTATATTATGATGACCTAAAGGTATTTGGGATTAGACTTTGGAAAAGTGATAATAAACTGTAATCTGAAACTAAAGGGACCTGGTGTGTGACTATAAGTGGAACTAAGGTATTTGTGGGAAAAAGGGTAATTTGTAGAAATTCAGTGGAATGATTTTTGGGAACTAGAGAGGGAGAAATAGGATGGTAGCAAGAATTTGAGAATTCAAAATCCTGATGAAACCTAAAAATTAGAGACTGGAAAGTTATTAGGACATTTCTTGCACTGAAACTAACTTGTTGAAATAGAGATAATGATAAAGTATGTTTAATTATTAATATATTAATACTGAATTCATAATCAGTTGTTAAAAATAATAAATGAAGGAGCTCAAAACCCAAAATCTCTGCCTGATGACACCTGGGGACTCAGCACTTAGAATGGCAGAGGACAAGAGAGAGAGAGAGAAATATATCTGGGATTCCAGAAAAAGAACATTGTCACAAATGAGGGTAATGTCTTTTACCAATGCCTCACAAAATAAAAATGTGGTTTGATCCTATAACTGATATCTAGTTTATTGAGTTTTTCTCTACGTTCAGTTTTACAAAACTGAAACGAATTTTTCTAGGTTTTCCCAATGTCTTATTGTAATCCTTTGTGCTTTTTGTGTATACCATTCTTTTCAGGTTTGACTTATTTTCCATTAATTATGAATAAGGCAGAAATTATTAAACTTTCTGATGTCTTTAGAGTTTGAAATCATATAAATACATGACTACTAATTTTACTGTAAATAAACAAACAAAAAACTCCCTTGATTTCCTTATACACAAAAAGAAATTAACAATCTACTCCTGTATGGAATCATTGAACCAGTGGATTTTTCTGTCTCTTTATATAACCAAAGTTTGGAATTGAAATACAAAAGTATAGCAACACCCACAGATCCCATTAAAGATACTAGGAAGTACTTCCAGCAGCTTTCTTTGTAGAGAACACAAGGAAGTTAGTTTATTGAGTTGTTTTGGAAACTGGAAACACTGGACTTTTCCACTCCCTTAAGTCATATTCTTAGAAGTATAAAGATAAGCATACTGGACTTGGAATCAGGTTGAACTGTGTTCCAATCCCGACTCACATTCACTGACAGTGTGACCCTGGGAAAGGTACTCAATTTTTCTGAATTTTAGTTTCCTCAACTGGAAAATGGGCGTAATAATGGCACCAACCCTACAGGTTTGTTGTGAGGAGAAAATATACCCATTACATAATAACTACAAAGAGCTTTATAAACCTTAGTGCTATTCTTATGCATTTTGTCAATGTGAGCCATTTTTTTTTCAATTGGTTCATGGTATAATTGCAACTTCTGGGTTTCCTTTATTAGTGGTGCAATAGTGGCCAATCAGTTGATGCACAGGGATATAATGGAAATACTTTTCAGAGTTTGGTGGAGGAGACAGGTCCAGATGAATCACTAAGGGAATAATACAAAGTGAAAAAATGATGAAATTCTCAATTATCTGAAGACTGATTTTCTCAATGAGGAGATTGAGGATTAGAGAGGTTATTTGACTTGCTCAAGATCACATATCTATTCATTATTATTATTATTTTACCAACTGCATGTAATAAATTTCCACACAAGTTTTCCTATGATTTAACTTAGGTCTCTCCCTCCCTTCCCTTCCTCCTCCCAGTGCTGGCAGGTGATTCAATCTAGGTTATACATGTTATCATGCAAAACATATTTTCATATTGCTCATTTTTATAAGAGAATAATCTTATAAAACCAAAACCCCAAAACATAAGCAGTTGAGAAACCATATACTTTCATCTACATTCTGACTCCAACAATTCTTTCTCTGGAGGTGGACCGCATTCTTTGACATAAGTCCCTCAGAATTGTCCTGGATCATTGTATTGCTGGGATTAGCTAATCTATCACATTTGATCATTCCATGATATTGCTGTTATTGTGCATAATGTTCTCCTGGTTCTGCTTATTTCATTCTGTATCAGTCCACAAAGGCCTTTCTAGTTCTTTCTGAAATTATCCTATTCATCATTCCTTACATCACAATAGTGTTCCATTTCCATCATATACCACAATTCAAGATCACAAATCTAATATGTGGTCAGGGCTAGGAATTAAGCCCACATCTTCCAAAACTAAATCCACAGAAATTTACTTGGAGACATGTTAAAGCATGTAACCAGTCAATGGCAAAAGTCTAGAAAACAAGGGGCAGCTAAGTAGCAGAGTGGACAGAACACCAGGCTAGAAGTTGTGAGGACTTGGGTTCAAATTGTACCTCAGACACTTCCTAGCTGTGTGACCCTAGGCAAGTCTGCCTACCACATGGGGTTGTCATCTGATCAAATGAGATAAAAAATATGAAAGGATAAAAAGTATGAAATAGTTTATAAATTATAAAGCACTAAATAATGTAAGAGATGTTTCTCATCATATAAAGATGATGATTATAATAAATATTTCTCATTAAATTGAAACATTATCATATCTTTTTATGACACCCTTCTAGTAATGCAGATTAATCCATAGATTTAGATCAATTACAATTTGAGTGATTAAATATTACTTATTTGAGTGATTAAATATTAGCTTAATTATTGAACTTTTAGTGGCTGGGCAGTGTCTAATATATAGAAAGAAGAGATCAGAAAACTTTCTGCAATGCAGGGAGAAAAAGGCTGGATGGAATAGGGCATTTGCTAACTGAGGACTCATAAGAGAGTCTAGGATTGTTCTTTTCCTCAATAAACTAAAGGGACTGCCTTTTGAAGTAGCGTCATTGAAAACATTGAATGACTTACACAATAATTGCTGATGGTTATATACCACCATTTTCTATATTTTCATGATTAGGTTAAAATGTTCAAATTTGCTTTCATTTTTCTTTTGATTTTTGAAAAACATAGTTTTTTTTTTTTAACATAGGGGGGTTTTTTGGTCCTTATTTACAAGTAGGAATTGTAAAATACTAGAAAGCCTCCATTTCTCATTTTTCCCCTATTGCTTTTCAAAAGAAAAGAATGAAGCAAATGGGGAACCTTGTTAGGAGCATAGCAAACATAAAAGAAATATACAAAGCAATGGAATAAAAAGCCCTTAAAAATCATTGACGTGCTTCAAGTTAGTCTCTGTGATAAGTACCTCTTAGGTCATTTCAAATTGGGGCCTACCCTTGGGACCTTGTGCAGATCTGAAAAAGAACACCCATTGTACCGTTCTCATCGTAGCTATACTTGTATTCACTGGGGTTAATTGAGATTTCAGTTTGTATACACATGGAAACTTTGGGCTGGGTATGATTTGTGAATATTGGTGTAGCTTATGTGTGTGTGGACTGAGGATAATAGTCGCAGGTGGGAGCTTAGTTGCTTGGGAATGCCATTGATTAAAAAAAAAAATAACCCAAGAGCAAAGTAGAACTTCGATGGGCAGACATTCAATAAGGCTTAAAAGTCACTGTGGGTGAAGAGTGCTTTTCTTTCTGGAAAAAAATCCTTGTCTCCTTGAGTACTTTTATTATGTATATGTATGTATAATATATACACACAATAAATATTATATATATATATTGGTTCTTGTATGTATTTAGAGAAGGGAATAGAGATGTAGAAAAGTGCAGCGACAGCTTTATGAGATTGTTGACTGAGAGGTGGTCATCATCTGTGCAGACTGTCTGAAATTGTGACCTCCTCTTTGCCTTTTCAGCCAGGGAGGAAACTTCACTTTGCAGATAATTTGAGGAATATTGTTTCTTCCTTCCCCCCCCCCCCAAACGTTTGGCATTTTACAGTCAAAACATGTTTATACCCTTCTTGACAGCGCTTTTCTAATGCAATGGATAGACACCCTGCTTAACATTCAGGGAGGTGACAAGTTAACACCACCCACTCTGGCACAATTATACAGGGTATTGAAACAGATTGGAGAGGGTGACATTGCTTAATTAGAAAGACAGAGAATTAAACTCAGAACTTTGGTGTTCGGGACAAAGAATCTGTAATTTTTTTAAAAGCAAAGTTACAGTAGATTTAGTTGCTATCACAAAAGGAGAGCTTCTGTGCCTGCTCAGTCCTGCAGAGTGATTTGCCTTCTACAGAACTGAACGTGTAGAAATCTCCATTACAATATGGGTGCTGAAGAACAGGAGTTTTTCCTTCCTTCCTTTCTTCATCCTTCTCCTCACTTTTGATTTGGTGGGGAGGAAGAGATTCAACGGAATTTCAAGTTAATATTTTTATGAAATATGTTTTCACCCCATTCACTAAACATCTTTTATATAATCACTTTTGTAGGGGAAAATGCATAAATCATTAGTCTAACAGATCTAGAAATATACTTTATCTTCTTGTGGACTGTCTAGGACAAAATACACTTCTGGTAATATAATTCTCATTAAGCAAACAAAAACTTTATTATTGGAGGTCCTGAATCCAAGTTCAGGGTTGGCTACTTATAATCTGTGGAACCTTGGGAAAGTCACTCCATTTCTCAAGATCTGATTTTCTTTCAAATAGTGGGTTCTGATGAAATTATTTTCAAGGTCTTTCCTTGCTCTAATGTCTTTTATTCCTAGGATTTTCTCTACTAATAACTAATTAACTTGATTAGACTAGATAGCAAAACTAAAAAATATAGAACTCCAAGAGATTAGAGTGGAAAACAACAGGAATAGACCAGAAACATATATGTTGTAATCTGATTTATATTAGTTTCTACACTGATTCAATTAATAATTTCTGGATTTCTACATCACTCTAGGTTATACTGAAAAAAGAAAAGCAGAAGGCTCTAGTTGTTGCTGTAAGACTATTCCAACACCCCCATAATGAGTAGGGGCATTTTTGTTGTTGGGGAGAATCATTAGTGTGGCCAAGTCCAATTTTTTTTATGTTCTGTCTGCAACTTCTCATTCAATTGAAATTCTTAATTAATGTCACATAGAATAGAGCACTGGGCAACTGGGATGAAGTCACCATCATTACTATAATCAGTAGAAAGAATGGTAGAGCTATAGCGAAATCATTTAAAATGACAAGAATCTGAAATTGGACTTATAAAAGCTAGAGGGATTTGGTTTTGAAATCCTCATTGTGTACCCTTTTATTGTCTTTTGGCATTGCTGGTTAACATTTCCTATTTTTTAGTGTTTGATGAGTAGGGTGGGTTTAAATGAGGTGGGAGCTGGGGATTGGAGGGGAGGCAATTATAAGGTTTCAGGGATTAGGCTTTGAAAAGTTGAGTCCTTGATTTCTGTCAAAAATAATCATTTGGCATTTTTGCCTTAACCTCCCCTCCTCCCCCTTTCTTTCTAGCCTTTCCCATTGCTTCCTTGGTAGATTTTATTGTCAATAATGAAATGCGGGGAAAAAATAAAAAGCATCCACTGAAGACATTTTCAAACTTCCTGAGAGCCTGAGCATTTTCCCCTGTTGGTTTGCTTACTTCAAATAATAACCAGATTCCTCTTGTAAATTCTGTCATCCTCCTTGATGGCCCCCTGCTGCTCTGCTGTCCTTAAGGTAAATAGGTCTCTTCAGCACAGAAGAAGTGCTATTTGTGGAGAGGTGTAATTAGAGGCAATGTATTAATATGGTAGCAGTGCCTCAGTGAAGGAAAAGAGAGAGAGAGCTGGGCATCCTTAGCAGCACATTCTAGCAGAATTAATGTTTAGCTATATTCACGATGAGCCAATACGATTAATATGGATTGGTACCTTGATCTCAGCAAAGCAAAAGACTCATTTGAATGGCTGCTGCATTCATGTTGCCATATTGCTCAACAGGAAAGGCACGCTCCTCATGGTGACCAGCTTAATTCTGGGCCTTTTAAGATGTCAAGAAGGAGCAGGGGGACAAAAAACATAGGCTGAAGGCAGTTGTTTGCCTCCTCAGTGGAATCTGGTCAAAATTACAGTAGATTAGTTTGCATTTTACAAGTCAGGTAAATATATGCCCCATAAAATGGATGTCGTTCCCATCATGTGGAAACTTGTCTGTTGAATTTCTGCTCGAACAGATGGTGATTGGTATCTCAAAGTTCTCAGTTACATACCACCCTGAAACCATATTGTTATCTTCTCCAGAAACAAACAAACAATTTAGCCTGACCTATAGTTTAATGTGTAAAAAAAAGAGATGGTCAATGACCAATGCCTCACTGTAGTAATAAAATGTCTAGACAGCAATTAACATCCATTTCCCCTAAGAATGTAACTGTGTCATCAGAAAATCTTTACTGCTTTGCAAGGAACCAATCTAAATATATTTCATCATTAATCAATTTCTAAATCTGAGGAGGATTTGCTCAAACAGGATTTTTGTCTTGTTGAGCTTGCAGCCATTTTATCAGAAAAACAAAGATCCAGGGAGGATGCTGCCTTTGCTGCCACTCCAGCCAAGACCACTCCTTGGAGACTTCTGGATGGCAAGGTTTGCTTGGGTACCCCAAACACTTTCCATGTGCACTTGCCCTCCAGTTTCTCTCAAGATTCCATTATATTTTCTTGCTAGATTCTTTGTGTTTTGATCAAGCCCCAGAGATTCTGCTTGGCAGGCATATTTACACAGACTACCCTTGCAGTTGTCTGTTGTTATAACTGCCCATGAATTGACTTGGAAATATGAATCCATTTCCTCTTCCTGTTCTGTTATCCCAACCCCTGAATTTTTACACTCATCTGAGACAAATCACTTCACTTTTCTCACTGTCGTTTGTAAAATGGAGTTTGGATTTGACAATTTCTAAGGTCTCCTTTTACTCTAAATCCATTTGAGAAGCCAGTATGGCAAGATGAAAAGGACTTGGTGTCCAGAAGATATTTATTTATTAGATAAGTGACTCTGGGAAAAACATTTATCATTTAGTAAAATGAGAATGATGGACTTCATTGTTTCCAAAGTACCTTCCAGCTCTAATTCCTATGGTCTTTTTCCCACCCCAAAACTTTCCATCATCCTGGATCACTTCCCCCCAAAACATAATTTTCTCACCTGTAGGTGGAGTCTGAGAGAAATATCATTGATTATTGTCATTGCTAGAAGCTGAACTGTATTAGTCTTCAGCTCAGTAAGGAATTACTATCAAATTTCTATCACAAGCAATTTAAAAACAATTATCATTGATCTAATGATCTAAAAGAATTTGGGTGATTCTGAGAATGGTACAAAAGCATCCTAAAATGGTGAGGGGAGTGAATAAGTTTTTGATGGGCATGCAAACAAGAACAATGAGGAGTATGTAGAGAAGACCAGCATATTTGTGCACTTTGAAACTTTCTCTCCTCTCCAACTCCCAATAATTAGGGGAACTGGAAACTGCTTTTACTTCAAACCTTGACTGTCTGTGGTAACTTTGCCACTGCTGTTCTCCATTAAAGCTGAGACTGTAATAAAATAAATCAAAATGTACACTGGTACTTCAGAGATGAAATCATGATTTTTATGCAGCTCAGAGATCACAGCAACTAGACAGGCCATGTAAATATTCATGTTTATGTGCACAGATGTACCAAATGAAAATGCATCCATACCAAGGTCTTTCTTCTCAAGTAACTTTCTGGTGGCAGCAATAATTCTATGTATTGTGTTTTGGTATGGTAACGCCTTAAAGAGTTTCTAACACTGTGCAGACCTCGTTTAAGTGGCCATCATGGTAGTTAGTTGATGCAATAGATTAGAAATCACTACATCTATTTGAGGACCCATTTCACAGGTAAATAGAGTGATTCACAGAAGACATGGTGATGAGGAGAAATAGTATAAAATCCTCATAAAGGATTACCTTGTTTAGTTAATACTGTAAATGTACACACTAATTATATATATATATATGTATATATACAAGCACATACATGCACACTTGTATGCTAAACTATATTACTAATTGTTATGTTACTTCCTAACTCTGTGATCCTGGGCAAATCAATTAATCTTACTAAGCCCTAGTTTCTTTATATAGATAATGAAGAAACAAATTTGTATTGCCTATTTCTGATGGCTCTAGTGTAGAAAGTGCTTTGAAGTGTGATGGACAGATAGGTGAGTAGATAGATTGATAACACATTTAATTAGTGCTTACTATGTGCTAGGCACTGGGTAAAGCACTAAATATACAAGTATAATCCAGCAGGGCAGCCCCTGCCCTCAAGGAGTTTATATTGTAATTGGGGAAGACATCTTATAAAGGAGCATCTGAGCAGTAGCATGATTTGGAGATGGTCAGAAGTGTGGAGGAGTCCTAGTTCATGGCAAGATAAGGTGGGAGGTCACCTATCAGAAGCCATTGACCCTTGGGTGGAAGATGCTAATGGGAGAGGAATGAGAAGGATGGTGAGAGTGTAGGCAGAATGCTGTAGAAATACTATATAAATTTAAATTGCTATTGTTGACTTATGTCTTTTAGATTTGTAAATGAGATATCATTTTAAAACATGTTGTTCCTTGAGTTCAAAGACTGTCTTGCTTGCTGGCATGTGTGTTCCCAAAGACTTAGCACAGTGCCTTGAATATAGCTGTTTAAATGCTTCATCGAATGCTTGGTATAACACAGAAATAGTTAGATTAGTCATTTATAAAAAGATCTAACAAAGTTGATCTTCCTTACTTATAAAGCAATCACATGCTACCTTTTTATCCTTGAATCCATATTTTTAGAGACATATTATTTGCCAAATTTTGTTTAAGAACATTGCTTTCTTATCATAGATTTTTGTTGTTGCTATTCATTCATTTCAGGTGTCTTACTCTTTGTGACCCTATTTGAGATTTTCTTATGGAAGATACTGATGTGGTTTAGCATTTCCTTCTCTAGCTCATTTTAGAGATGAGGAAACTAAGGCAAACATGGTTACTTGCCCAAAGTCACAATCTAACAGGTTGGATTTGAACTCAGGTTTTCTTAACCATAGGCCCAGCGTTCTATCTACTATATCACCTATCTACCTTTTTAATCATAGATTCTTATAATCATAGATTTAGTGAAACCCAAATCTTTGCTTGGTTTAATGGAGCAGTATTGCATCACATGCCTTCAGTGTTGGGACCATAAAATGATACTTTATTTTCTTTAGGTAAAAGATATATGATCGATCAAGATCAAGCTGATTGAAGCTTGATGAATTCCTGGTACAAGATTTACTAAGGCTTAGGAGATTAGTTCTAGAGAGTTTCATGAACCATGCAAAAGCTAAATGAATTGTGCAGGTACATACGGATAGTTAGTATCAGAATCTGAATTATTAAACTATATCTTCAGGATTTTCTTGACTCTAAGAATGACACTCTATCCTCTACTACATGATGACTAATTTATTGATAGAATGATGGAATCCTGGCTCACATTGGATCAGAGTATATTCTTTATAAACCAAGTGTTCTGTGAGAGTTTCCCAAGGACTCAAAATAAAAATACTATTATTTGACTTTTGTAAATTAACTGGATCCCAAAGGAAAGCCCTAAAAGATCTGCAAGAAAGAGAAGAGTGATAATGTGAAAATGTGATTCAGCATCTAGGTACTAGGTGATCTCAGTCCCTGGTTGTGGGGACAGTAAGTGTGGGAAGTGTACATTTTGTGGGATTGTGACAATCCCTGTAAGACACTAGGGTGGATGAACTTGTAGGCTGTGCCCAGTCATGGTGGGCACAACAATCCCTTTCTGGTTTGCCTCTATTATATGCTGTCTTATTTGTAAAAAGGCTCTCTTTAGAGTTTTCTGAGAAATTTACATAATTGTCCATTATCCCAGTTCCTGATTCTTTGCCTTTCGATATTTGTCCCTGCTAACATTCCACAATATATCAATCACTGATCCCTGGCATAGGCGCAATTCATTTTCTTCTAGATGTTATTGAGATTGTAAATAAACGCCACGGCATCAAGGAGCAGACAAGACGGAGCCTGTCAGATCTGGAAGTCGGCAGCAAAGTTATAATTACAACAGAGTGGTACGAGGTGAATTCCTTCCATCCATAGATTTAATTGCCATCAGCTGCTGAGGAAGGGGTGAAGGAAATAGGGGAAGGGGTGGAGGGAAGGGTCATGGGGCAAAAAGACTATCATAATATCCATTGAAAGGTGTTTTTAGCTGCTCTTCTGAATTCTTCATAAATTTATTTCCAATAGGACTGAACAATAGACCACTATTGTCACTATGATAGGACAACACTGTAGAGGATTTTTAAAAATGGAAAGCCAAGAACCCAGGCTATGAGTAAAAAAGCAGATTAAAAAAGGGAGTATAAAGATATATGAGACCCCAAGTAGTAAAGTAGCCTTACATTTCTTGCATTGAGCTATCCTTTCATGAAGGTTTAAACAGAAATTCTTTCCCCACCTCCATAAAAAACAAACAAACAAACAAAAAACTGTTTAATTTTTTTTTTAAATATATTTTATTTGATCATTTCCAAGCATTATTCGTTAAAGACATAGATCATTTTCTTTTCCTCCCCCCCACCCCCCATAGCCGACGCGTAAGTCCACTGGGCATTAGATGTTTTCTTGATTTGAACCCATTGCTTTGTTGATAGTATTTGCATTAGAGTGTTCATTTAAAGTCTATCCTCTGTCATGTCCCCTCAACCTCTGTATTCAGGCAGTTGCTTTTTCTCGGTGTTTCCACTCCCATAGTTTATCCTTTGCTTATGGTGTTTTTTTTCTCCTGGATCCCTGAAAGTTGTTCAGGGACATTACACCGCCCCTAATGGAGAAGTCCATTACGTTCGATTATACCACAGTGTATTAGTCTCTGTGTACAATGTTCTCCTGGTTCTGCTCCTCTCGCTCTGCATCACTTCCTGGAGGTTGTTCCAGTCTCCATGGAACTTCTCCACTTTATTATTCCTTTGAGCACAATAGTATTCCATCACCAACATATACCACAGTTTGTTCAGCCATTCCCCAATTGATGGGCATCCCCTCGTTTTCCAGTTTTGGGCCACCACAAAGAGCGCAGCTATGAATATTTTTGTACAAGTCTTTGTGTCCATTATCTCTTTGGGGTACAGACCCAGCAGTGCTATGGCTGGGTCAAAGGGTAGATATTCTTTTGTCGCCCTTTGGGCATAGTTCCAAATTGCCCTCCAGAATGGTTGGATCAGTTCACAACTCCACCAGCAATGAATTAATGTCCCTACTTTGCCACATCCCCTCCAGCATTCATTACTTTCCTTTGCTGTTATGTTAGCCAATCTGCTAGGTGTGAGGTGATACCTCAGAGTTGTTTTGATTTGCATCTCTCTGATTATAAGAGATGTAGAACACTTCTTCATGTGCTTGTTAATAGTTTTGATTTCTTTATCTGAGAACTGCCTATCCATTTCCCTTGCCCATTTATCAATTGGAGAATGGCTTGATTTTTTGTACAATTGATTTAGCTCATTATAAATATGAGTAATTAAACCTTTGTCAGAGGTTTCTATGAAGATTTTTTCCCAATTTGTTGTTTCCCTTCTGATTTTAGTTACATTGGTTTTGTTTGTACAAAAGCTTTTTAGTTTGATGTAGTCAAAATTATTTATTTTACATTTTGTGATTCTTTCTATATCTTGCTTGGTTTTAAAGCCTTTCCCCTCCCAAAGGTCTGACATGTATACTATTCTGTGTTTACCCAATTTACTTATGGTTTCCTTCTTTATGTTTAAGTCACTCACCCATTTTGAATTTATCTTGGTGTAGGGTGTGAGGTGTTGATCTATTCCTAGTCTCTCCCACACTGTCTTCCAATTTTCCCAGCAGTTTTTATCGAATAGTGGATTTTTGTCCCAAAAGCTGGGATCTTTGGGTTTATCGTATACTGTCTTGCTGAGGTCGTTTTCCCCCAGTCTATTCCACTGATCTTCCTTTCTGTTTCTTAGCCAGTACCAAATTGTTTTGATGACTGCTGCTTTGTAGTATAGTTTGAGGTCTGGGACTGCAAGGCCCCCATCATATGTGTTTTTTTTCATTATTTCCCTGGATATCCTTGATCTTTTGTTCTTCCAAATGAACTTTGTTATGGTTTTTTCTAAATCAGTGAAGAAGTATTTTGGTAGTTCAATGGGTATGGCACTAAATAGATAAATAAGTTTGGGTAGGATGGTCATTTTTATTATATTGGCTCGTCCTATCCATGAGCAGTTAATGTTTTTCCAATTGTTCAAGTCTAGTTTTAGTTGTGTGGCGAGTGTTTTGTAGTTGTGTTCATATAGTTCCTGTGTTTGTCTTGGGAGATAGATTCCTAGGTATTTTATTTTGTCTAAGGTGATTTTGAATGGGATTTCTCTTTCTAGTTCTTGCTGCTGAGCTGTGTTGGAGATATATAGAAAAGCTGATGATTTATGTGGGTTTATTTTGTATCCTGCAACTTTGCTAAAGTTGTTGATTATTTCAATTAGCTTTTTGGTTGAATCTCTAGGATTCTTTAAGTAGACCATCATGTCATCCGCAAAGAGTGATAACTTGGTCTCCTCCTTGCCTATTTTGATGCCTTCAATTCCTTTATCTTCTCTAATTGCTACTGCTAGTGTTTCTAGTACAATGTCAAATAGTAGAGGTGATAATGGGCATCCTTGTTTCACTCCTGATCTTATTGGGAATGCATCTAGTTTATCCCCATTGCAGATGATATTAGCTGTTGGTTTTAGATATATACTGTTTATTATTTTTAGGAATGACCCTTCTATTCCTATGCTTTCTAGTGTTTTTAATAGGAATGGGTGTTGTATTTTATCAAAGGCTTTTTCTGCATCTATTGAGATAATCATGTGGTTCTTGCTAGTTTGCTTGTTGATGTGGTCAATTATGTGGATGGTTTTCCTAATGTTGAACCAGCCCTGCATCCCTGGTATGAATCCTACTTGATCATGGTGAATGATCCTTCTGATCACTTGCTGGAGTCTTTTTGCTAGTATCCTATTTAAAATTTTTGCATCTATATTCATTAGGGAGATTGGTCTATAGTTTTCTTTCTCTGTTTTTGACCTGCCTGGTTTTGGAATCAGTACCATGTTTGTGTCGTAAAAGGAGTTTGGTAGAACTCCCTCTTTGCTTATTATGTCAAATAGTTTGTATAGTATTGGGGTTAACTGTTCTCTGAATGTTTGATAGAATTCACAGGTGAATCCATCAGGCCCTGGGGATTTTTTCTTAGGAAGTTCTTTGATGGCTTGATGAATTTCAATTTCTGATATGGGATTATTTAAGAATTCTATTTCCTCTTCTGTTAGTCTAGGCAGTTTGTATTTTTGAATATATTCATCCATTTCTCCTAAATTGGTGTATTTATTGCCATATAATTGGGCAAAGTAATTTCTAATGATTGCCTTAATTTCCTCCTCATTGGAGGTGCTGTCCCCCTTTTCATCTTTAATGCTGTGAATTTGCTTTTCTTCCTTCCTTTTTTTAATTAGATTGACCAGTACTTTGTCTATTTTGTTTGTTTTTTCAAAGTACCAGCTTCTTGTCTTATTTATTAAATCAATAGTTCTATCACTTTCGATTTTATTAATTTCTCCCTTAATTTTTAGGATTTCTAATTTGGTTTTCTGCTGGGGGTTTTTAATTTGATCGCTTTCGAGTTTTTTCAATTGCATTTCCAATTGATTGATCTCTGCTCTCCCTTGTTTGTTAATATGAGCTTTCAGGGATATGAATTTGCCTCTGATTACCGCTTTGGCTGCATCCCAAAAGGTTTGAAAGGATGTTTCGCCATTGTCATTTTCCTTGATGAAATTATTAATTGTTTCTATGATTTCTTCTTTAGCTAAACGGTTTTGGAGTATCATATTGTTTAATTTCCAATTGGTTTTAGATTTGGTTTTCCATGTACCATTACTAATCATTATTTTTATTGCCTTGTGATCTGAGAAGGCTGCATTCATTATTTCTGCTTTTTTGCATTTGTGTGCTATGTTTCTGTGACCTAATGTATGGTCAATTTTTGTGAATGTGCCATGTGGTGCTGAGAAGAAGGTGTATTCCTTTTTATCCCTATTTATTTTTCTCCATATGTCTATTAATTCTAATTTTTCTAAGATTTCATTCACTTCTTTTACCTCTTTCTTATTTATTTTTTGATTTGATTTATCTAAATTTGATAATGGTTGGTTTAAGTCTCCCACTAGTATGGTTTTATTGTCTATTTCTTCCTTCAATTCTCCTAGTTTCTCCATTAGAAATTTGGGTGCTATATTATTTGGTGCATACATGTTGATTAATGATATTTCCTCATTGTCTAGAGTCCCTTTTAACAAAATATAATTACCTTCCCTATCCCTTTTGATCAGGTCTATTTTTGCATTGGCTTTATCAGATATCATGATTACCACTCCTGCCTTCTTTCTATCAGTTGAGGCCCAGAAGGTCTTACTCCATCCTTTAATTCTGACCTTGTGGGTGTCAACCCGCCTCATGTGTGTTTCTTGAAGACAACATATGGTAGGGTTTTGGATTCTAATCCATTCTGCTATTCGTCTACGTTTTATGGGTGAGTTCATCCCATTCACGTTCAAAGTTATGATTGTCATTTGTGGACTCCCTGGCATTTTGATTGCCTTCCCTAATTCTAACCTTTTCTTCTTCGGCTCTACCTTTTAGTCCAGTGATTTACTTTGAATCAGTCCCCCTTGTCCCCTCCCTTGATGTTTCCCTTTTTAGTCCCTCCCTTTTTGTTCCCTCCCCCTCCCCCCTCTCTTTCCCTCCCTTTTTGTTCTCCCTCTCCCCCTCCCCCCCTTGGTTTTCCCTTCTCCTTACCCTTGTTGGGTAAGATAGAATTCAAGATCCCAATGGATCTGGATGTTTTTCCCTCTCAGAGTTGATTTCCCTGAGATTGAGGTTTAAGTAGACCCCCCCCCCTCTCTTCCTCTCCTTCTTATAGGAGTTTTCTTCCCCTCCCCTTCCCCTGTGAATCTTTGTGTGAGAACCATTATTCTATTTGGTCTTTCTTTATCCCCTATTTATACATTACATTTTCCCCACATATTAGTATACATAGGTTGATATAAATGTAGTCCTTATAGAAGAGAGTTTGAGTAAAAGAAGATAACATTTTTCCCCTTTCCTTAATATTTACCTTTTCAGGTATTCCTTGCTCTTTGATTTTCGGTATCAAACTTTCCACAGAGCTCTGGTCTTTTCTTTGCAAAAAGTTGGAAGTCTTCTATTTTGTTGAATGCCCATACTTTCCCTTGGAAGTATATAGTCAGTTTTGCTGGGTAGCTGATTCTTGGTTGGAGACCCAGCTCTCTTGCCTTTCTGAAGATCATGTTCCATGCCTTACGATCATTCAGCGTAGAACTTGCAAGGTCTTGTGTGACCCTGATTGGCATTCCTTTATATCTAAATTGTCTTTTTCTGGCTTCCTGTAGGATTTTTTCTTTTGTTTGATAGCTTTGGAATTTGGCAATTACATTCCTGGGAGTTGTCTTTTGGGGGTTTAGTGTAGAAGGTGTTCTGTGAGCTCTGTCAGTGGCTGTATTGCCCCCTTGTTCTAGAATCTCTGGGCAATTTTCTTTGATTATATCTTGTATCACCATGTCCAGTTTGGTGTTTATTTCTGGCTTTTCTGGGAGTCCAATTATTCTTAAATTTTCTCTTCTCCCCCTGTTTTCCAGATCTATCACCTTGTCGGTGAGATATTTTATGTTCTCTTCTAATTTCTTGGTGTTTTGGCTTTGCTTTATTAGTTCTTGCTTTAAAGCCTGGTTTTCTTTTACAGTTTGGTCAAACTGGTTTTGTAGATGCGTGAATTTCTTTTGCATCATTTCCCACTTTTCCTCCCAGAGGGCTTCCATCTTTTTGGTCCTTTCTGATTCAAATTCTTCATGGGTTTGTGGAGAGTTTCTATTTCCTTTGGAAGATTTTGGAGAATTTTCTTGTATATCTTCTTCTATCTGCTCTGTATTTTGTATTTTGGCTCCATAGAATGTGTCCAAAGTCGCCCCTTTCTTCTTATTTTTCTTGGTATTTTGGGGCTTCTGTGTTTCTGTGGAGTTTGTCATCTCTGAACGTGGAGGATTGGCTTTTCTTGTCTTTGTCTGGTGATCAGTGGCTTTAGTCCTGGGCTGATGTTGGTTCTATGGGCGTTCCCTGGGTTAAACTGAATATGCCTCACTGGAACTGGAATGGAAGGGTCGGACCACGAGGCCACACTCTCCCCCTGGCTCGATTTCCGGAAGTTGCCTTCAGAATCCCTGGCCGTGAGGCTGTTTCGTCGGCCTGCGGGGGGATGGGCTGCCGGGCTGCCGCTTCCCCAAGCTCCGAGAGCACAGACTTTCACTGAGACTTGGATAGCAGGATCCAGCCCGTGAGGCTGTCTTGCCCGCCCTGAGGGTTGCTGTTGTTTTGACCAGCTCTCTGCAGCGGAGGCCCCAGGCAGTAACTTTCACCCGGACCGACCAGCTCTTTGCAGCGGAGGCCCCAGGCAGTAACTTTCACCCGGACTGACCGGCTCTCTGCAGCGGAAGCCCCAGGCAGTAACTTTCACCCGGACTGGGACTTGGGTAGAAGACCCTGAGGGTTGTTGTTCCTCAGACCCTGCTCTCTGAGCCCGGCGCGGCTGCCGCTTCCGGGAGCCTTGGACTCTGCGCTCCTACCCCTGAGGTCCGAGGGATCTTGGGTTCTGGCTTTTAAGGGGAGCCGTACCTTTTGAACCGGGTCCAGGTCCAGGAGGAGGGTTCCCAGGGTCTGTGCTGTTGATCGTTTTGAATTTCGGCGCCTTAGGAGCTTCTAGTTTGAGATCGGTTGGGAAGGTTTTTCCGGAGATCTGAACTTCAGCTTTCTCTAAGCCGCCATCTTAACCGGAAGTCCTCCAATCTGTTTAATTTTTTTTTAAGGATTCTCTTGTGCAGCTATCAAAGATGGTGCATTAGAGTAGTTCTTACACAGACTCAATTGTGGTCAAATGGACATGGAAAACAGGCAGTTCAACTAATTACCCTTTCACATCATCAAAATTCCTTGCTGTTTAATGTCAGTCTCAAATGATGATTACAATAATAATAATGCTAATGATGATGGGGACAAAGATTATATGTAATATAGTCATAATCAGAAAACTAATAATTACCTTGCAACCACAATGGGACTTCTAAGTTTTACATTTCTCATATTTTTAAAAATTCTTAATTATAATACAGCTATTAATGAGAAGTGGCTTTACAGAAGTGGTGTAGAATGCATCCAAATGAAAGATGATAAGACATTTGATTTGTCAAAAGAGACATTATTGATTTTTCTTTTTTTAAGCTAACAGTAAAAATTTCAAACTTTTCCTGTATCAGTGGCATTTCTTCTAGTAGAGTGATTTAGGGGAAATATTAGAACCGTTGGCACATACCAGTAAGATAAGCTGTGTTTTCATTGGACAAAGGAAATAAGAAATTATCTCAAGTTTTTGATTGATGTATACCTTAAGAGAGGATTTTTTCCCAAAGCTCTTTTACAATTCTGTGTGCTATCTCATTCTTGATTGATCAAGACTGATTGAATTAAACTTTCCCCCCCTAGTTTAAGTTGTTTTTAATTTTTTTAAAAGAGAGTCAAAAAACAGAGTTTCTTATATATATATATATAACCAAAGAGGAAAAGTACTGTAAAGTTTTTGTTACCTTACAGGAAATTACAAACACAAACGCCTTTGGAGTGAATTGTCTTTCTGTAGAATCAATAAACTTACTTACTGACCCTTAATGGGAGGAACTTATTCTAACATTGCTGTCACTCATAACACATATACAGTGCAGATAAAGTTGTCTGCATGGAAGTGGCTTTCAATGGAAGCATAGCTCTTAAAGATAGCCCTTCTAAGGCATTCAGAGAAGGAGAAGGGGACTTGTAAGAGAGAAAGATGAAATAATGTTGAATTTCTCAAGACTAGCATTCTTCCTCCTTAGCAGTCTCTCTCCAGGACTGCCACTGGATCCTTCCATGCCTTAATCGTGCTCAGAACTGGCAGCTTAGTTCTTAAAACATCTCTTGGGATACGCTTGGTGTTTGGCTAGAGAATGGCAAACTGCTCTTCTAATCCTACAGGGAGAACTTTGCACTTTGTAAAGATCTGACAGAATCAGACTTCTCTTTTCACCACGATTTACACTTTAACATCTTGTTAGGTCTATCACTTACCCATTTTGAGATTTCATTAACTGGGCAACCGAAGCAAATGAATTGATTTGGGGTATTCTGAAGAGTTCCTTTCCCCACCCCCACCCCACCCTGTTTTGTAGGAGAACCCAAAGTGGCATCTTGCTTCTCAAATACAATCTTTGGCTTCTGAGTCTTAAGCTTTTTAGAGTTTGGGTCCTGCTGGCCTATTCATTTGACATTCTCCACTACCGCATTGGTTTTACTGGAGTTTCAGCTGATCTCAGCAGGTCTTTGCAGTAAGGAAATTTTGTATAAACTTCCTTGATACAGGGCACTGAAAACTGAGTTTCATAGTTCAGAGACAAATAGTGAAAGTGAGCACAATTAAGGGCTCTCAGCTTGTTAATGTTACAACAATTCTTGCTGTGAATCGGAATCCACCCTGGCAACTCACCTTCCTTTTTCCTTGTACACATAGACTGTGGGGAGTTGTGGGTGTGGAGGGATTGTTGGTTAGGAAGAAGCTCTGAAATATAACACATTTCCTGTTCCTAGAAATGTATTTAAAAAGTGAAAAAGGTTGTGTTTGGTAGCTGATTATCCTGAGCTTAAGTCATGGAAGGTTATTATATTCCTACTGAAAAACCACTAAAGAGAAGGAATAAGATTATAGGTATCTTTTTTTAAACACTATATCATGTTTCAATGAAAAAGAGAAGATTAAGAAGTGGAGGGAGTGAAATAGGAAACAAGGCCCCACAATAGGATAATATGTCAGAATGTTTGTTCACAAAGGCTACAGGACTGAATTTGAAAAACAAATGATTATTTGTATTTTCAAATCAGAACTGGTTTTGGTTTTGTCTCTCTTCCCCCCTTAAAAAGGTGGGGACAGAAAAAAAGGTGCATGTGGTAATTGAGCACATTATAAACAACACATGAGGCCCACTGGGGATCCCAAATCAGGATCTCTTTTCCTGAGCCAAAGAAATATACCTTCACCCTTGGTCCGTAGCAATTATCAGTAGAGTGTGTGTCTGTGGGTGGAAAAGTAACAAATCAGTTTGGTGAGGAAAATGTTGGCACTGATTGGCCCAAAAAGTGTGCCTAATGGGAGGTGAGTATGTTGGGTAGCAGAAATAAAGAAAATAGTAGTCCATAGAAATCTAAGGTTTGTGTTTGTCTATTGAATCTACCATCTTGACTCAATTAACTTGCCAATGGAATTAAATTATCACTACTTATTTTCTCCTACTGAATTGGGTTATTTGGCTTTCATGGGTTCAGAACTTGAGAATATCTTTGAATTTTGATTTGTATTACTTAGGGAGAAATCACTTGGGACTAGAGGTCCTAAGAGCAGACAATGTAGCTTTCATGCTCCAAAAACTTCCAAAAATTGTTTTTCTGGTGTTGCTGTCTCATTCTCTTTCTCTAATCGGTTATCTCTTTGACTATGGCACTTGGGTTAGAGGCCACCAATCTATTTACCCTAGGAAGAGAGACTCTACAACCTCTGACAGTAGTATAAGATCAGTGCTATCAATTGTTCCTATTGCTGGATTCTTTGCTCTTCCTGGTACACAGAAAGTATTTCATAATTGCTTTTTAACTTGACTTGATAAAGTCTGCCCAACTTTCTACTTCTTGCTTTTCCTACATCTGAGTTACAGTAAAAGGGACAGTGTTTTACAATAGGACAAAAATAATGATTAAAAGCGTTTGCTTAATGAATTCTATGTAGTAAACTGTATTGTTATTTTCCTAATCACTAGGTAGGGGGATGAGGATAAAAAGGGTAAAAACAAAAATCTGCTAATGTCCAGAGGCTGGGCATGATAGGGATTTGCTCAGATTGTTTTGTGTAGAATTTGGAAGAGAACATTATCCTTTGCCCCACCTCTGAAATTACTCCATCCATCCATCTACATTAGCCTTTAAGAAAGGAGGTTAGTGTGGTCAAATTGATATTTTTTAAAAAGCATTTTTAATCTATATTATTAAATTTGTCTTCTCACTTTGCTTTGCATCCATTTATATGTCTTCCCAGTTTTTCTGAAACCATCCTGCTTGTCATTTTTTATATCACAATAATATTCTTTAACAGTCATATACCACAACTTTTGGAGTCATTCTAATATTAAAGGGTATTCCCCCAATTTTTAATTCTCTGTCACCACAAAAAGAGGTGCTATCAATATTTTTGTATGTGTAGGTCCTTTGTCCTTTTCTTTGATTTCTTTAGACCTACTAGTAGTATTGTTAGGCCAAAGGTATGCCTTTGGACATAGTTCAAAATTGTTCTCTAGAATGTTTGGGCCATTTCACAACTCCACCAATAGTGCATTAGTGTCCCCTTTTTCCTACATTCTCTTCCAGAATTTGTCATTTTCCTTTTCTGTCTTTAGCCAGTCTGATAGATCTGAGGTGGTTTATCATAGTTGTTTTAATTTGCATCTCTCTAATCATCAAACTGATATTTCTAAAACATAGGTCTGACTGGGTCATCTTCCTACTGAAGAAGTTTCTGGGTTTTCCTATTGCCTGCAGGAAAATGTTCTTAACCACTCTACAATTTCAGACAAAATATCCTCCTCGCTTTTTCTTATCCACAACACTAACTTTCAGTTGTGTGGATTTTCACAGGCTGACCATATTCACCCCTACACTCTCTCCATGACTGAAATGGCCCTTTCCTCACCACCCCCTCTTAGCAAACTTAACTTTCTTCCAAGTTCAGTTAAAGTGGCTTTTCCTTAAGAAGCTTTTCTCAATTCCCTCCCATCCCATATTAGGGTTCTCTATTTCCTGGAATTACTTTGCATTCATATCATATATATCTATATATATATCTATATATATACACACACACACTCAAATGGATACATGTGTACATATATACATATGTCTATATACCGTATATTCTGTAAACTCCTTGAGGGCAAAGACTGGTCCTTTTTTTTTTTTAATCTTTGGATCTCCAGTGCTATGATGCAGGGGTCCTAAGAGAAAGACTTAAGTGTGAAACCAACGAGGCAACTCCAAAGTTGGACATTTCTCTAAGCAACTGAAACATCCCTAGAAAGATCTCACATTTGTATTCAGACTTATAAAGGGCAGTTCAACTAGTAGGAAAAGAAACTTTTGCCAGATTCTGGGGCAGCTAGCAACTTTCCTCTTCCCTGCCTTCCCTGGTGTGTGGATTAATCATTGGGACCAACACTACTGCATTGCATGATAGGAAACTATTGATCTTCCTGTTCCAAAGTGCAATCCTCATTACTCCATTGCCACATTTTCCTATTGCTTAGTTCCTATTAACCACCAGACACTTCCTTCCATATCCACTTCCATCAGAGGTTTTCTAGTATATCACTCTATTTTTACCCTTGGATCCACCCACTTACTATCCTTTTGGGAGGAGACCATATGATCTACCTTTGCTTGCCAAGGTCCAGAGGACCTTGCCATCAGCCCTACTATTTTACCTGTCAGAATTTAAGTATCATGGCTTTTCCATCAGTCATGCACAGAACTGTAATATTTATTGGGAAAGGAAATAGGATTGGAAAAAAAAAGGATTTGGGGAGGTTTGTATGGGGTATGGAGGAGAGAGGGGAGAGAGGGTATACTGCTTGTTGAAGCAAAGGAGGGAGATGCCCCCTGCTGAGAGGATACAGCAGGGGTCTGATAAGGACTATTTGTCCTGGAGTGACTGAACTGAAGTTCAGCTCCCTCTATGACCAGAAAAGATAGTCCACTTATCTGACTGTGAATTCAAATAATATAAAGTTTAATAACTAGTTGAGATTGGAGTTTTTTCTCAGCTTCAGATCTGAGGCCAGGCCCCAAAGAGGCTGGCGGAGGGTTTGTCCCACTCCCGTCTACTCTATATCAGTCCAGTTTTGTATAATTCAGAATCTTAGCAGTAGATAGAAAGCAAACAAGGATAGGTCTAACCTTCAGAAGCCTGTGTCTTCCGGCTGAACCAAGAAGAGCATGCCACTCCAGACTGGGCTGAATGAGCTCCTCTCTCCCCCAACACCCGGAAGCAAGTCCCACATGGCAGGAAGGAAGTGCTAGTCACAAGACCCAACTGACACTCCCATTTGGCCCCTTCCCCCACAAACTGTCAGTCAAATTTCCTTTCCACAGAACCCTCCTTTATGTATTGTCTTATGTATTATGTATTTAGAGCATGGACATCTTGAGAACCGAGGTGTCTCACTTGTATCCATAAAGCTTATCACAGTGTTTAGCACATACTAAGTACTTAACTATTTTTCCATGCCATTCCATATTTGCCATTTCCCCCTTCACTTGAATTTTATTCAAAACCAACTATTTTTGATAGTTTCTGAAACTCACTTTTTAAACCCCTCACTGAGTTTTTTAAAGCCTATATATGCCAACCAGCATCTTGGCTATTATACACCAAGAATATTTTTGGACAGAAGCTGAAAAGCAACTTAAGTTTTTTTAGTTACAAGGAAAATAGGAATAGAGATCTCCTTGGCCTCTGACGTTGGAGGTAGTTTCAGCAAAAGGATATGGCTTCACTTAGTCCACCTAAGTAGTAAAAACTTACTTTGTGCTAAATACTGTGTTCTATGATGGGGTAAAAAGGAAGGCAAAAACATAATCCCTACCCTCAAGGAGCTCACATTCTAAATTGATGGAGATAGTCAATTGGTCATTCAACACACATTTAATTTAGTACCAATCTTGTTCTAGACACAACTCTAATACCAAGGTCAAGATATTCTAAGATTTCAGTTGTGGATTGTTCTATTTTTTTTAACCTTTGAACTAAAAGAGAAAAACATTCTGGTGTTTCCAGGCATTTATTATTAAAATTATTTCTTTTAACTATACCATCTAGAAAGGAGTTGGCACTATATTTTACTAAAGATTCTTTAAAGGCTGCTTTTTCTTCTTCAGTTGAATGAGCTGAAGTTTCCTGATTTCATTAAGGGTGCAGTAAGTATTTTTCTCTCTTTTTAATTAAATTTTGGTTTCAATTAAAAGCTGATCTTACTGGCAGATACTTTGTTTCACTTGCAGGTCATCAAGATTTCCTATACCATTTCTCACTCTAAGTATTTTCAAGAAATATACATAAAGCTGAGTCAGACTGATAGAGTGGATAGAGGGCTGAGTTCTGAGTTCAAGGAGACCCGAATTCAAATTTCACTTCTGACACCAGCTATGTGTTACTTAGATTCATCATGCTTTAGTTTGCTCCAGAGGACTTCCCCTCTAAGTCATAAAGCAGACATTTTGTGATTTGCCCCAGACAGTCTTCCATATATTCAACTGATTTCCTCCTCAACCTCATGGAATCTCTAGCCTTCTTTCCTATATCTTTCCTGATCCTATCCCACTTGCCCCATTGTTAGTACTTTATCCATCTTTAGATTATTCTGATCATAAAATTATAACCATCTCCATTATTTATTCATCCAGTGGTACATAAAACAAACTCAGCAAGGTAAAGCATTGAAAGTGATCCCATATCTTCCTATATTCTCCAGCAGATTGCCTCTCTGTCTACAGCAGCTATAATTCTATATCTCTCTTCCTTGAGAAAGCCATCTACAAGAGATGCCTCTACTTCTCATTTCAGGCTCTGCTAAAGTCTCTGAACTTTGACTTCTGTCTTCATTATTCATTTGAAAGCGATATCGTCAAGGTTTATTAATGATTTTTTAATTGCCTAAGTGAATGGCCTTTTCTAAATCCTCAACTTGATCTCTCTGTATCATTTGATACTTTGACACTGTCAGTCAGATTCTTCTTCTTGATACTCCCCCTTTTCATTTTAACACAGAATGTTCTCTCTTGGTTCTCATCCAATTCATCTAATCCATCTCTATTAGTCTCCTTTGCTTGGATTATCATTCAGATTGTACACACTTTCCCTTACTCACAATATCCAGTCTGTGGCCAAGTTCTATAGATTCTACCTTCTTAACATCTCTTGTATGAACCCCTCTTTTCCCCCTGACACTGTCACTTTTCTGGTGCAGGCCATCATCACCTCTTGCCTAGACTACTAGAGTAGCCAGCTAGTTTCCCTGGCTCAGATTTCTCCACACCCCAGTCCATCTTTATTTGCCAAAAGGATATTCCTTTCTAAAAAATTTAAGAATATTTTTTGTTTTAATAAATCAAATTCTGTTTTCTTACCTTCTTTCTTCTCTCCCACTTCCATCAATTTAGAATACAAAAAAAAAATCAAAGCTAATTTCAAAAATGTGTAGTTAATTAAAACAAATTTTCACATTAGCCATGTCTAAAACAAATTGGTTTCATTCTAAGTCCTTAACCTTTTTACCAGAACATGGATAACATGTTTCATCAACATTCCTCTGAGATCCTGGTAGGTCATTTCACTGATAAGTGTTCAGCATCATAATATTTCATTACATTTATGTACCATAACTTGTTCATTCATTCCCCAATTTATGCCCCCCTCATCAGATTCCCATTCTTTGTTCACTTAAGAGCTATAAAGAACTATAGAATTGTAAATATTTTTGTGCATTCTTAGAATTTGTTTTGCCTAGGAATAATCTCTTCTTTAATCTTCTTTTAATTCTTCCTTCCTTTCCCTCCTATTCCCTGTTGAGTGAAATGTATTTCTATAACCCAAAGTGTGGGTATATTCTTCCTTCTTTTGACCAATTCAGATGTTAAGTGAGGTTCAAGTGTCAGCTGCTCCACCCTCATCCCCTCCTCTTTGTTTGTATAGATGTCTACTTGTGCACCTTCTTAGATATTTTACCCTAACTTTCCACTTTCTTTTTTCTCATCCTTGTCCAGTGTCGTCGTCGTCTTCTTCTTCTTCTTCTTCTTCTTCTTCTTCTTCTTCTTCTTCTTCTTCTTCTTCTTCTTCTTCTTCTTCTTCTTCTTCTTCTTCTTCTTCTTCTTCTTCTTCTTCTTCTTCTTCTTCTTCTTCTTCTTCTTCTTCTTCTTCTTCTTCTTCTTCTTCTTCTTCTTCTTCTTCTTCTTCTTCTTCTTCTTCTTCTTCTTCTTCTTCTTCTTCTTCTTCTTCTTCTTCTTCTCGTTCTTCTTCTCCTTCTCCTTCTCCTTCTCCTTCTCCTTCTCCTTCTCCTTCTCCTTCTCCTTCTCCTTCTCCTTCTCCTTCTCCTTCTCCTTCTCCTTCTCCTTCTCCTTCTCCTTCTCCTTCTCCTTCTCCTTCTTCTTCTTCTTCTCCTTCTCCTTCTCCTTCTCCTTCTCCTTCTCCTCCTTCTCCTTCTCCTTCTCCTTCTCCTTCTCCTTCTCCTTCTCCTTCTCCTTCTCTTTCTTCTTCTTCTCCTTCTCCTCCTCCTCCTCCTCCACTTCCTCCTCCTTCTCCTCCTCTTCCTCCTCTTCCTTCTCCTCCTCCTCCTCCTCCTCCTTCCTTCTTCTTCTTCTTCCTTTCTGTTATTTTCTTAAGACTGTCAATACATAATAACCATTCCCAGGCCTGCCTTATAATCAGATTCTCTTTATGACCCCTGATAATAGGGATAAGAGAAGATTCATATAGTATCTTCTCTATCTTTGTTTATTGTTTTATTCTTTTTCATTCATGTTTACCTTTTTATGTTGCTCTTCACTCTTGTGTTTTTACTTCAAAATTTCCATGTGGTTCTTATCTTTTTCTCAGAATTTCTTGGTGCTTGAATTCTTTCTGACTGCTTGCAGCATTTTTTCTTTGAAATAGAGTTTCTTAAAACCTGGGTGTTTTCATTTAAGATTTTTGTTCAGGAGGTTACCATTTGGTGCTTTCTATTTCCATTTTGCCATTTAGTTCTAAGAGATCTAGCCAGTTTTCTTTTAAAATTCCTTGAAATATAACTTCAAGGCTCTTTTTTGGTCATGTTGTTCAGACAGTGTAATGATTCATTTTTAAAAAACAAATATTTTAATTTCCTAATTACATGTAATTAAAAATTTGATGTCTATTTTCCAAAATTATAAAAGCCAAATGATTTCCCTCTGTCCTTTGAGATGGTAAACGATTTGATCCAGGTTATACATGATGATCATGCAAGTCTAATTGTTCTTGAATTTTTTACTCCGTGATCTATTTTTTGGGTTAATTATTTTTACTATGAGATTACATTACATTTTCTTCTAGATTTTCACTCTTTTGACTTTCTTTTAATATTTTAGTGCCTTGTGTAATTATTGGCTTTCATTTGTTTCATTCTAATTTCTAGATATTTTGTTGCTTGGACACTTTATGCCAAACTGTTAGTTCCTTTTCTAATTCTTTCTTCCATAGCTCTCGTTTTGTTTCTATTTTTCTTCAGCATTCTCATTTTAGTTACAAAAATATTTTTAATTTTAAAGAAAATTTTTTGTTTTATGTCTTCTAGGAATTCTGGTGTGTGTGTGTGTGTGTGTGTGTGTGTGTGTGCTTTCCTCTGGGGCTTTGCTTGTAGGTATTTTGGAGTCATTCTCTTCAAGGTTTGTATTTTAAACTTTCCTGCCCTCATAATAGTTCTTCTTTTTTTGTTTTCTTATTCTTATAGTCCACTTCCTGACTTTGGACTTGATGTTAGGGCTGGACTCTAGCACTTCTGGAGAGAAGATCTGGGCTTGTCTTTTTGCTGCCTTTTTGAGAGGATTAAGTGTTGTGTTATTCTAGAATCTTAGGGACAGCCCAGGGACCTTCAAGTTTTCAATGCTTCCAAAGTGTATTGATAAAGTGTATTGATTGCTGCCTGCCTGGTTTGTACTCAGGAAGTTCCTGATCTTGGCTTGGGTCTGAGCAAGAGTAGAAGATAGTAACAGGAGGCTCCTTGAAACTAGATGAAAAAACTGTTGATTCAAAGTAGAAGAATCTACAATTCCTCCTTGCTATATGACTAGTGTCTGAGCAGCACTGTTGCTGCTGGCTTCTGAACTTCCTCCTTTTTGGGTATACTACCTTGGCCTCCCTTACCAGGAACATCTCCTCCCCCCAGTCCCTTCCTATGCAGGTCCTCTTTTTCTACTTTAAAAAACAAAAACACAAAAAAACCCCCAAACAACAACAAAAAAACCCCCCTTACCTTCCACCATAGAATTGATACTAAGTATCAGTTCCAAGGCAGAAGAGTGTTAAGGGCTAAGCAGTTTGGGTTAAGGGATCTGCCCAGGGTCACATAGCTAATCTAGCTATAACATAGCATCTAATGTCAGATTTAAACCCAGGACCCTGTCTCTAAGTCTGGCTCTGTATCCACTGAGATACCTAGCTATCCTAACAAGTCCTCTTCTTGATCTGCCCTGATTCTGTGACCTGGAACTTAGTAGTGGGTGATAAATCTCCATTTGTACCTACCAAAGTACACAGTATAGTTTTAGTTTTGATTTATTATTGATCTGAGGTTTCCTCTTGGCATGGTATGGACCCTTTCTCTGAGTTCCATGTGTTCTGAGGGCAAATCCAACACCATTTTCCAAAGACTTCCCTATTGTCTTCCTCTATTGAACTGAACTAGATGAATAAGAACACTGTGATTTTTCTAGGCTTTCCCCATCAGCATTCTGTCTGGTACATTTTCTAGATTTGTTTTGAGGAGTTATGAGGAGGGGAGCCCACTATACTCCTTCCTACTACTCTAACTTGATTTGACTCTTCTCTGATGCTGATATATAAAAATATATATCATATTATATTATATTACATTACATTACATTACATTATATTACATTACATTACATTACATTACATTACATTACATTACATTACATTACATTACATTATATTATATTATATTATATTATATTATATTATATTATATTATATTATATTATATTATATTATATTATATTATATTATATTATATTATATAGTGTAAGTCTGACCACGTCAGCTCCCTACCTCAATAAACTCCAGTGGCTCCCTATGAATTCTGTGATCAAATATAAATCTCTTTGGCTTTTAAAGTGCTTCATGATCAGGACCCTTCCTATAATTCCAGTCTTTTACATTTTAGTCCTATCAACTTACTCTGAGATCCAGTGATCCTGGCCTCTTTGTTTCTTGAAATAAGATATTCCATCTCTCAATCATAGAAATTTTCCTTGCTTATTTCTCATGCCTAGAATGTTCTCTCTTATTTAACACTCCTGGCTTGACTTTCTTCAAGTCTCAGCTCAAAAACTACCCACTATATGAAACCCTTCTTATTCTTCTTCAATGGTGGTGTCCACTCTCTAACATTACCTCCAATTTACATGCAGATATCATTTATGTACATAGTTATTTGCATGTTACCTCCCCCAGTAGAAATGTGTGCTCTTTGAAGGCAGGTTTTTTTTTTAATCTTTCATTATATCCCTATCATTTAGCATAGTCCCTGATATATATCTCTATTCATTTTTTAGTAATTTTTTCAATTGTGTCTGACTCTCCATGATTGATTTTATATGTGATTTTCTTGGCAAATATTGGGGTGGTTTGCCATTTCCTTCTCGAGCATACTTCCTAGATAAGGAAACTAAGACAAACAGGAATAAGTGACTTGCCTAGGGTCACACAAAACTAGTAAGTGTCTGAGGTCAAATTTGAACTCAGGAAAGATGAGTCTTTCTGACTCTAGGTCTGGTGTTCTTTACAGTATGCCACCTAGCTGCCTTTCCCGGTATATAATAAGTGGTTAATAAATGCTTGTTGATGTGACTGACTTGACTCCTTGTGGGTTCATATCCTGTCTTTGACCAGCTATGTGATTATGAATAAGTCACTTAACCTTTCTGAACATCAATTTTCTGATCTCTAAAATTTGGGATAGCATTTAAACTTCACAAGGACCTTAGTGGTCATAATTTAGTCCCACACCTTCATTTTACAGAGGAGGAAGCTGGGCTCTAGAGACAATAAGTAACTTCACCACAGTCACTTAGGTTGTGAGTTATCAGTTAGAACTTTAACCTATGTCTCATCATTCCAAATCTTAGCAGGTCTTTACACTAGGAGACTATCACAAAAGACATTGCATCAGCAACATGATTTGTAAACCGTAGGATCATAGGTCTAGAGCTGGAAGAGATCTCAGAAGATATTTAGTTCAACTCATTTATTTTAGAGATGAAGAGACAAAAGGTCAGGGAGGTTAAATGATTTTACAAGAATCTCATAGGTGAAAAACAACAAAGATAGGATTTGAACCCAGGTGCCATATTCTTTCCTCTGTACTAAGAAATGTCTGAACTAGAATAGAATCCCCTAGAATGTAGGAACTGATCATTTTTATCTTTGTATCCTTAGCATGAGGACGCTGTGATGCTTAAAAAAGCTTGTCACATTGAACTAAATAAATGTGAACTTCCTTCTTTTTCTTTCCTTTCCCTATTTTTTTCTTCTTCCTCGGCCTCTCCATCTTCTTTCAGTTTTGTTGAAACTTAGAAAACTTTTTTTTACATTAGGTATACTCTAGCATTTTAGCGTTTAGATAATATTTTTCAACAACTTGCTGAGCTGGCCCATTGAGAAATATAAAACAAATCCCTCTTTCCCCAGGGGTTTATTTAATATGGAAGCTGTATTTTCATGAAAAATTTAAAATCTGACATTTTAGCAGGTAAGTAACTTTGATCCAAAGTCATCTTGAAAAAGTGATTGGTTCCCTGCCTCTGTAGCCAATGGGAGTGTAGATAGAGGACTGTAGACCACTGAGCAGAAATGAAACAATGGAAAAATCTGTTTTCTGTGGTTTTCTTCCTGGTAGTGGATGGCACCAGACCTTTGGACAACACTAACATCTTTGGTGAGCTACCATTTTAATTTATTCTTCCTGGGTCCATCATGAGTGTGCTGCTCTGGAGGGATTGAAACGTTCCGCAAACCCACTTGGGCAACTTGATACGGTTATAAGAATGGAGCAATCTTAATGGAACTTATTTCAATATAGAAATATTAGGTCAAGATGATGGGATGCTTAGGCAGAAAATAGTAATAAAATGTCTGTTTTACTAAAATCAGAGATGAACCCCTTCCCCCCCATCAACCAAAGAGGGAGCGACAGAGACACACAGAGAGACAGGGAGACAGAGAGACAGAGAGAGTGAATCAAATAGACATGGAAACATTATCCAAATTCAGGCCACCCATGAGCTGTTAGCCCATTAGTAAAACAGCTGGCCTTAAGGGAAAAAAAAGGACCTGGCTTCTGCTTATATTATTAAATCTGAGAGAAGGATTCATCAATCACAACAATAGGTTTTAAGTGTTTGCTGGGCAAGGGGAGAGTCTCCTAAGCACCCTTTGAAGTGTCTTTTACGGAAGGTAAACATCTAAAGAACACAAACAGCCTGCTCTTTTTTTTTTTGCAATGAGTAACCTTGTCAAAGTGGCTAGAATAGGGAGGGTGGGGGTGGGGTGACATCATGAAAAGGAAAAGCAATAAAGGATTCCTTATGACAGCAATTTGCACATTTACTGCTCTTTGATATGTTAACTAGATTTTGCAAAATGGAATTCTTTGTCTTTTAGAGGTCCTTGGGCAGTGATAGCTCACAGTCAGAGCAATGTTTTGCAATAGGCGTAATGCATCTTCTAATTAATAAGGTAACTTGGACAACCTCTGTAAATCAGTGACATCATTATAAGAGAATACAACTGAAGAGTTGTTCATAGGGAGGGAAAGCTCCTCATAACATCTGTATCATTATTTACTGCAAGCAATGACTAGAATGAATTGGCTTGAATACTGGGAGATCAATAGACCCTATTCACTAAACTTTTACAAGTCCTTTATGAACCTTTGATTTTTGTAGGGGGGGAAGGCAGAGGAGAGGGGGAAGTAGAGAGGGGAGAAAACATTTGCCTTATGAAAATTAGGGATGTTGTAGAGTGCTGCAAGGTTCTTGGTGTTGGTAATTAGTGTCATCTAAAGACCAAAGAGTTCCAGGTTCCTAAACTTAGTGGCATTTAATTTTAAAGTTGAGGAGACCAATTATGATGGTGTATTTTATGGTACTGTGACACACTGTACTATAGATGGTATTTGGAATGATTATATGACAGAAATAAACAGCAGAGTGTGAAAATCAATAAAAAGATGTAGCTTCAAGAAATTTGGTTAGTTGAGTGTATAATGACTATTTCCTTGAGACAGACTGATTCTATTGCTAAAGTGCAGACACTATCCGACCTCTGATGTAGAGAACTTGTGCTTGTTGAAATGACAGGTGAAATGAGACAATAGTATCCCAGTGAGTTTTTAGATTTGCATACTGATCTCCCTTTCAACCCAATAGGAGTCAAGTAATTCATGCAAAGGTGTGAGTGAATGGTCTCAAAAGGACAATAATAATATAATATAATGATAATGATGATGATAATAATAATGTCCCCTAGATATGGGGAACTTCTGATGTAGAAGTTTCCTTCATGATTAAAAAAAGAAATAAATCCTTGCCATCTATGTTAGAATCAATTCTAAGTTTCAAGGCAGAAGAGAGGTAAGGGCTAGGCATTTGGGCAAAGTGACTTACCCAAGGTCACATAGTTAAGAAATGTCTAAGGTCAAATTTAAGCCTAGGACCTCCAGTCTCTAGATGTGGTGCCTTATCCATTGAGCCATTTAGCTGCCTCCCTCCATGTTTTGTGGCTTAGTCATTTCAGCTGTGTCTGATTCTGTATGACCCCATTTGGAGTTTCCTAGGCAAAAATCCTGGAGGGGGTTGTTAGTTTCTTCCCTTGCTCATTTTATAGGTGAGGAAATTGAGGCAAACAGGAATAAGTGCTTGTCCAGGGTTACACAACTAAAAAGTGTCAGGCCAAATTTGAACTCAAGTCTTTCTGAGTCTATCCCTAGGGCTCTATCCTCTGTGCCATCATGCAAAATAGCAACTTATCTCTAGTTTATATTTTTAAGAGAATTGTATTGAAATGTACTTAACTTGTGGTTGTATAGTCATTCCATGTCAGGTAGGGCTTGACCTTTGGGTCTTCCTGATTTCTAGTTAGGGTTCTGCTAGGTTCACCTCAAAGAGGTTCAGGCCTCTTCTATTATGTCTTGGAAATCAGTAAATGTTACAAATGAAGGCTTGAGTTATTGTTGTTGTTTTTTTAAACTCTTACCTTCTGTCTTGGAGTCAATACTGTGTATTGGTTCCAAGGCAGAAGAGTGGAAAGGGCTAGGCAATGGGGTTAATTGACTTGCCTAGGGTCTCACAGCTGGGAAGTGTCTGAGGCCAGATTTGAACCTAGGACCTCCTGTCTCCAGGCCTGGCTCTCAATCCAGTGAGCCACCCAGCTGCCCCCTTGAGTTATTATTTTATTGCTTGTCTAAACTGAAGATATGATGGAGAAAATATTAATAAATGAAGCTACAACTTAAAAGTGGGTTGCACACACCTTTTTTTTTTGAGAGTCTGTTGTTGAACATCTACAAACACATTCCTGCTTTGAGGTCAGCTGGCTAGCCATAACTCCATTGTGCCCCTCAGAAATAAATAAAAAAAAAAAGATTACTTTTATATAGCACTTTAAAATTTGCAATGAACTTTTTTAAACCTTTACTTTCTGTCTTAGAATCAATACTGTGTATTGGTTCCAAGGCAGAAGATCTGTATGGGATGGACAACAGGGGTTAAGGGACTTGCTGAGGGTCACACAGCTGGGCAGTCTCTGACATCACATTTGAACCCAAGACCTTCTGTCTCTAGGAATGATTCTCAATCCCCGGAGCCACCTAGCTTCCCCCTGCAGTATATGTCTAATGCATTATCTCACTTGAGCCTCACAATAAACATCCAGGCAAATATAAAAAGACATCTCCATTTTACAGAAGGAGGAAATAAGGCTCAGAGAGCTTTTTATGACACCCTTTCTCACACAGCTAGTAAGCATCAAAATTAGGAGAGTTATATTAGATAAAGAGGTGTTAGGTAGTAAGTATAGGGTAATATCACCCAACATTTATTGTATTTTGAGATTTGTTATTACTGAGAGCAGCAGCAATTCATAGTGGGTAGAGAGTTTGCCTTGGAGTCAAACTGACCAGAGTTCTGGACTCCTACTTCTGTTCCATTCCGGCTACGCAAATCTAGGCAAGTCACTAAACCCCACCATGCCAGGAGGAAACTCAGAAGTATGTAAGGTACAGAGCAGGTGTCTCTCTGCATTGGTAGAAGCAGTTTCCTCACTAGAAGTTTCCCACACATGAAATCACAAATCCTGTCCCCACCATCCTCACACCTCCCCTCCCCAAATGTGTGCTACTGAATGATTAAAGGCACGATACAATGATGTATATAAAAAAGTAGTCAATATGGTGCTAGAGGAGCTTTCAATTCTAGACCTTATTTAATAGGTGATAGCTATGTGTGGCCTCGGAAAAGTCCTCTATGGGCACCAATTCTTTGCAAAATAGGGATGATAATGTTCAGTAATAACTCAGGGTGGTGGGGCCAAATGAGCCCTTAGGGATGTTTCAAGGTAAAGGTTAGACATATTCAGGGGTACTAGTGACTGGGGAGAAGTTAATTATCCCCTGCGTCCAAACTTCTTGGTGCCTTAGATATTTCTTGGATGTAAATTGTGTCTTATTAAGTCTTTCATGTCACTTAGTAGACCATTAGTTGTGGAGAATAATAATTTTGTGATAGCGCCATCTTGGAGTGCCCTGACAGAATCAAGCATATTACACTCAAAAGAAATCCTTAAAGCTTAAATATGAATATGACTCTGCCTTTTTCTGAAATCCAGAACAAGACTATATACATAGCCACCCCTCTATGGGCAGAAAAAGTTGATTTTGAAGTCTCAGCCCTCTTTTGTCTGGCCAGAGTCTTTATGGCATCTCTTGAAACACTATGGTCATATGAATAGACTGGTTTCAGATAAAGAACTCAAAACTATCAATAAGCATGTGAAAAAGTGTTTTAGATCTCTCATGATTAGAGAAATGCAAATCAAAACAACTCTCAGGTACCACCTCACACCTAGCAGATTGGTCAATATGACAAGAAAGGAAAATAATAAATGTTGGAGGGGATGTGGCAAAATCAGGACACTAATGTATTGCTGGTGGAGTTTTGAATTTATTCAGCCATTTTTGAAGGCAATTTGGAATTATGTCCAAAGGGCTTTAAACAACTGCCTGTCCTTTGATCCAGTCATAGCATTCCTGGGTTTGTACCCAAAAGAGAAAATAAGGAAAAATGTTTGTACAAAAATATTCATAGCTGCTCTCTTTGTGGTGGCCAAAAATTGGAAAATGAGAGGATGCCCTTCCATTGGGGAATGGCTGAACAAATTATGGTATATGATGGTGATGGAATACTATTGTGCTTTAAGGAGTGACGAACTAGAAAGACCTCCAAGAACTGATGCACAGTGAAATGAACAGAATCAGGAGAACATTGTACACTGAAAGTGAAACATTGTGGAACTATCCAATGAAATGGACTTTACTATCAGTAGCAATACAATAATCCAGGGCATTCCTGAGGGACTAATGAGAGAGAAGGAACTATGGGAGTAGATACACAAAAGAAAAACTTATGACTTATAACTTGTTTATATGGATATAGATTTGGGGTTTCAGTTTTATGGTAAAAATGAATAATATGGAAATAGGTATCAAGGGATAACATTTGAACAACCCATTGGAATTGTTTATTGACTGGGGTGGGGTGGGGGAGAGGAGAAGGAAAGAAAATGAATCATGTAAACATGGAAAAATATTTTAAGTAAAATTAAAAGTGAAAGTGAAAAAAATAAATGAAGCTTTTCGTTGTCAAAAAACAACAACAACAATAAAAACGACTTTGGTCACCTGGAGTGTTCTTTGCCTATAATTTTTGTTCCTGGGTGGGTTGAAGCTGGTGAATCACTTAAACTTGGGATTTCTGAGCTTTGATAGGACTAAAGTTGATAAAATACCAGTACTAAGACAGGTACCAGTAGGGTGAATTATGAAAAGTGTGAGGGGACAGGGTTTAAGCTGCCTAAGAAGGGTTCAAAATATACCTAAGAGGATAGTAGAGGAAGTCAAAATTTCTGTGTTGATCAATAGTTGGACTTAACTGATTAGAAGCTACTATATTTCTAGCTTGCATGAGAGAGGGTGATCCAACCTTAAAAAAAAAAAAAGAAGAAAAGAAAGAAAAAGGAAAGAAAAAGAACATGATTCCTTTCCTAATGGGCAGTGTAGGATTGAAGGCAATATTCTAGTGGGGGTAGGCTATCCTGTTTGAGAACATTTTAAATCCTCTTTTAATTACCAAGTGGATAAGGCTTCTACTTCCTTCTGAAGCGTTGCACTGAACTGTTTTCTTAGTGGCAGGAAGGAGTGAATGAATGTCCCTAATAACCCCCCTCCCCTTCCCATGTTCCTGGATACTATCTTATATAGTAGAAAAGTCTTTCAGAATAATTGAATGTGAAGTATCTCTATCTAGTAGTACAGACGTGTTTCTTCAAAGTCCTTATGAAACATAAATGTTATCACACATGTAGTAAATGAGCCTCACTTTATGATGTAAATCTATTTTAAAGAAGTTGTATGTAAACAACATTTTTAGAAAATTGAAGTGTATTTTAAATGCAAGAATAAGCTTGCTATTTAAAGGAGCCCTGTGGTGAAATCTTTTGTACAATAAAGAATCCTTTTGTAATGCAAATTTTTATGACCCCCCTCCCCCAATTTATTTTGTGAGTTAGGATTTTTGTATAACAGGTTTTCTTTCTTTTCTTTTTTAAAAGTATACACAAACATGGTATTTATTGCAAAATATCTTCTAAGATCTCAATCTCATTTTGTCTCTCTGTCTGTCTCTATCTCTGCTTCCTTTTCCCCACCTCCTTCCATTTTATTTCCCTCTCTCCCCTTTTTCCTCTTTCTTTCTCTTCAAGTGTATTTTTTGAAAGAAAAATATTATACAACTTAAAAGTCTCTATATACACCTATACATACACAATGTGTACATGCATGTTTAATATAGTAGATCACAGTTTACAATTATTTATAGATTATATATATATATATAATTTCAGATGGATGTTAGCTACAGATTATACATGCACACATATATGCCCAAACTTACATGTTATGTGTGTGTATATATATATATATGTATGTATGTATTAAATGATATAATAAATCCTGGTTCAGGGCCAATATATAAAATGCAGTTATATATTATGCATTGATCCTGAACTGTGGTTTCATTATTGATGTGAGGAATTCCTGTTGAGCAAATTCCCTCCAATGATTCATATCTTGATCTGTTCTTTAAATACAATTTCTAGTCTTAGAGGGTTGCCTGAGGGCACTAAGAGAGTAAATAATTTGTCCAGTATCAGTATATGTAAAGTTAAGAATTGAACTGAAGTCTTCCTTTCTTCGAAGTAAACTCCTCTCCGCAGACTCACCTTTTCCTCCACAAATACATAAATGCAGCCACCCCACTCTTACAACATATGCTGAGACTGTATAGATGTACATACATACATACATTATATATAATTATATCACACAGATTTGTTTATGTGTACATATGTGTGCATACATAGCATATACACATGGGCACACATGCATAGCTTAGAGGGAATTTTATAATAAATTTAATTGATCACAGGATCATAGATTCAGACCTGGAAAAGCTCTTAGAGACCAACAAGTCCAACACCCTCATTTTGCAGATTTGGAAACTGAGGCACAATGAAGTTCCTCGATTCACCTAAAGTCATACAACTTATAAGTGCTTGGGAAGGAATTTACTTCCAGTTACATCTACCAGGCCATTTTGCCTCTCTAATAGGTTTTAGAGTTTAAAGTATTTGAGGTCAGTCAATAAACATTAAGTACCTATTATGTGCCAGTTACAGTACTAAGTGCTTTAGATATAAAAAAGAGGCAAAAAATAGTTTTTTCTTTCAAGGAACTCACATTCTAATAAGCTAGCAAACAAATATGGATCTGAACAAGCTATATTCAGGATAAATAGGAAATATTTAAAAGTAAGAAGGCACTAGAAATTAGGAGAGGTGGAGAAATGCTCTCTGTAGGAGGTAGAATTTTAATTGGAAATTGAAGGAAATTAGGAAGGGCAGGAGGCTGAGATGAGGAGAGAGAACATTCCAGGCAAGGATAATAGCCAGAAAAAATTTCCAGAGCTGAGAGATTGAGTATCTTCTTCAAGGACTAGCAAATAAGTCATTGCATCAAAGAGTATGTAGGAAGAAATGAGGTGTTAAGAAGACTGAAAAAGTAACAGACAGTGGAAGGAGCAAGGGTAGGTTACGTAGGGCTTTGAATGACAGAGGGATGTTGGAAATGATAAAGAACTACTGGACATTACTAAGTAGAGATGTGGCATGGCTGGACATGTGGTCTAGGAAAATTGTATTGGCAACTGAATGGAGATGCATTGGAACAGAGACTTGGGTCTGATAGATCCACCAGTATTAGTTGCAGACCTTTATTAAAGTGGTGCTTATATTAGAGGAAAGAAGGCTACCTGCTTGACAGATGTAGAAAGGTGAAATCAACAGATCTTAGCAACAGATTGGATATTGAATATGGAGAGAGGGGAGTGAGAGATAGTGAGGAATTGAGGATGATATCTCCCTTGTGAACCTGAGGGACTGGAGGATGGTATTCTGTCCTCTATATAATTAGGGAAGGTAGGAGTGGGGGAGCATTTAAGGGGAAAGATAATGATTTCAGTTTGGGACACACTTAGATGTTTACTGAGCGCCAGTTCAACATGTCTGAAAGGCAGTTAAACACGCGAGATCAGAGGTCAGCAGAGAGGTTGGGGCAGAACTGGTATATTTGATTTTCATTAGTATAGTAATGAAGTCCATGGGAGTTGATGAGATCACTTAATGAAGTAGTATAGAGTGAGAAGCATTATATAATTCTACTTGACGTGGTGCAAACAATTTTTTGGGAAAGAGGTAAGAAATTTTGCTTTGCTTATAAAGAGCTCATAGAAATCCATTTAGAATCTTCCCCAATGACCCCTTTCCTCTTACAGATTCCTCTTAGGGGAGATTAAAGTGCTTTTGAAGTTGTTGATATTTAATTCCCTTGGAAAGTTGAATTTTATTACTATGTTGAATTTACATATTTCCCAGAAGAGATTATTATTGGGGAAGATTCTAAATGGATTTCTATGAGCTCTTTAATGCTTAGTGGATTTGATCCTATCTTCAAGTTTATACATTTAAATCAATGCAATTCAAATACATTCAATTCAACATTTAGCTCCCACTATATGCTAGACTCATTGAAAAGACAAATACTAAAACTGAAGCTTTGGCCACATAATAAGAAGACAGGACTTATTGGAAAATACTGATGCTGGGAAATATTGAAGGCAAAAGGAAAAATGGACCAGAGAGGATGAGATGTAATGAAATAGTGTCATGGAAGCAACTAATATGAGTTTAGCTAGACTTCTGGAGATAATGGAGGAGAGAAGAACCTGACACGCTAAAGTCCATAGGATCAAAAAGAGTTGACTGTACAACTGAATAAAAAAATATGCTGCTAGGCACTATGTTGAGGATACAACGACAAAAACTCAAACAGTCCCTACTTTCATATTACCTATGGAGAGTACATGTCTTTTGGTGAAAAATGTGTTTCTTTTTGGTTATTGTTACTTATATTTATCAAACATTTTTAAGTATGAGTAGCTAAAAGATACTACATTAGGTGATAGAATATAAAGATAAAAGGAAATAATACTGTGCAGGTCCTCCCAATGCCAGACCTGGCATACTACCCACTGGGCCATCTAGCTATCCCTAAGTTAAAGATTAATCACTTCTTTTTTGCTCTATAAAAGTTTTGTTGTCAAAGGCAAGAAAGTAAAAATGAAGGAAAAACTCCATTTCTCTCTTTGTGACCAATAAAGCTAAAAATAAAAGCTGTACGTGAGTGGAGGAAAACAAAGCTCTTGACCAATTAAAAAATTTAAATAAAAACAAAATTTTAAATTATTTTTAACATTTAAATAAAAATAAAAAAGTTTCCCCCATTTTAAAATTAACTTTTAGATAGTTTTAACATTTAAATAAAAAACAAAACTTTTGGTCATTTAAAATTTTTTTATTATTGCAAAATACCTAACATTCTGAGGAAAACTAAAGGAGACATTTACTTGTGGTGTTTAAAAAAAGTTAATGCTATAATGAAATAGAGGCAAGAGTGCAATCTGTCTTCAAATCCATTTGAAATGTCTGTACAACATATGAATGCTTAGCAATAATTTTTGGTGCTTACTTTATGATTATGGATATGGAAAGTGGGATGGCAGAGGATTTTCTCATAATTTGAGTACTGTTAGGAAATAACATCTAGTGGTCAGAGCACAGAGATCTAGGGCTCAAAACCCATCTCTTTCTTACTACCTGTGTGACTTTAGGCAAATCACTCCTTGGAGCCTCATTTTCTTTATCTATAAAATGAGGAACGTTTCCTAGATTATCTTTAAGTTCCCTTCAAGTTTTAATTATTTGAGCTTGAGATCTTATATGACTAGAGTCACTTCAACAGGCATTTATAAACTGCCTCCTAGGAGAAAGGCATTGTATTAGATGCTGGAAACATAAGGGTGAGGATTCTTCCTCATTGGGCTGGTATGAGTAGAAGAGAATCTGAAGTGGATTACACTAAATGACCTCTGAATTCTCTTTTAACTCTGAATTTTTTATTTTTGTTATTCTAAACTGACCATATTATCTGTCCCCCTATGCCCAAACTCACCCCTCTTCTTCTTTTTTTAAACCCATACCTTTCGTCTTGGAGTCAATGCTGTGTATTGGTTCCAAGGCAGAAGAGTGGTAAGGGTTAGGCAATGGGGGTCAAGTGACTTGCCCAGGGTCACACAGCTGGGAAGTTTCTGAGGTCAGATTTGAACCTAGGACCTCCTGTCTCTAGGCCTGGCTCCCAATCCACTGAGCTTCCCAGTTGCTCCCTTCACCCCTCTTCTTAACTTTCCTCTCACTTCTTCTAAGTCACTTAGGTTTTCAACTTTAGAATTTTGATTAGGATAGTATAATGATAAATTAGAGGTTATACAGATTTAGCTTTTTGGTGGAACACCACTCTACTCAGCTAGGCCCATAATGTTATTTTGCCTAATCTTTGTATTAGTGGGGGAATTCTCCTATCTTTCTCTACCACAGCCTTGGTCTCCCTTCTTTGCATTTTACAATGCATTTGCTTTTGCACTAGAATAAGCTCGTTGTCATTGGTTTCTGGAAGAAAGCAACCCAAAACTCATTTTCCTATAAGTAAGTCATCCTTGACTCCTCACCCCCACCCCATATCTAATTTATTGTCAGAGTATAAATTTGACCTTCATTAGCATTTTTTGCATAAGTCTTGTTTTCCCCTTTGACACAGTTATGTGTCAGGTGTGAGGGGCTCCTGACCTTAAGTCTGAACTCTTGCTTTTTGGTTAATCTCCCTGTTCCTGGCTGATGTCTCTCTCTCTGCTTTAGTCCATCCTCTCACTTATCCATCATAGTGGTCTTCCTGAAACACACGTCTGATCAAATAACTTCCCTTCTCCATCCCCTACACTCCAGAATCAAATATAAAATCCTTGGTATTCATAGTCCTTCATAACCTGCCCCTCCCTTCCAGTCATCTTACTCCTTAACTCCATCACATATTCTGGCATCTAGTGACATTGGCCTCTTTGATGTTCCTTGAATAAGAAATCCCATCTCCTAACTGTTGGCATTTTCCCCACCTGTCCCATAGGCTTGAAATGCTCTACCTCTTTTTCATCTCTATCTTCTGGCTTCATTGACTTTCATCTTTAAGTCTTAGCCAAAATCTCGCCTTCTTCAGGAAATCTTTCCCAGTCTCTCTTAATTATAGTCCCTTCCCTGTTTTGGTTAGTTCTCATTTTTACTATATATTGTTCACATCCATTCATGCAGTTTAGGTGTGCAAATGGGATGAGCTGGGAGCTGGGTTGGACAAACTGGGGGGGGCAGATTCTATTTACACATATGTTATTTTACCCATTAGAAGGTGAGCTCCTTGAGGGCATGGACCATATTCTGACCTTTCTTTGTATCTCTATTGTTTAGCGAAATACCTGGCACATACTAGGTTCTCAGTAAAAGTTTAATAAATCACATAAATACTTTTGATAGAAAGTAGAAGGAAATGAGAAGGCAAAGAAGGGGTGAAGATCATGTTCAAGGAAAATATGATGATGTGATGAGAGAGAGAGAGAGAGAGAGACAGACAGACAGACAGACAGAGAGAGAGAGAGAGAGAGAGAGAGAGAGAGAGAGAGAGAGAGAGAGAGAGAGAGAGCAACATCTGAAATTATGAGAGTAGTAAAAACTATGGAAGAAAAGACAACTAGGCACTGAGGAAAGAAAAATTTTCAAATGACAGAGATGAAGATAGAATATAATCTACATGATGTGGATGTGCAAATCTGGCAGAAGGCAGATGAGGATTTAGGAATAGTTAATTCTATCAAGGTAATTGATCTTTTCCAGTGTCAACTCGGAAAAACACAGAATTACTAAAGAAGTCAGAAAAACCAAGTCCTTAATCAGGAAAGATATAGGTTCATAATAATGGACCCCTACCACAGAGCCAAGGGCCAAAATCTACTCAGAGTCAAAACCCTGGGGTTCTGGGGACAGCATCTTTGGGTGGATCAATGCCCTAGAAGATTTTCCAAAGAATAATAGAACTTGGAGAACTTATATGCCATTTGGGGGACTAAGGACAGGGAAGTATGATTGATTGGTATACCATGGCTACAAGTAAATAAGAAGTCCAAGACAAGATTATTAGGGATAGGCTGATGCTTTACATTAGGTTGGGCTACCTGGGAGAAGACTTTTGTATAATGGGAGAGACTACTAGGACAAAAAGATACTTAATATTTGATTAAGTCTTCTAGTCCCAAACTGAACTGCGACCATTAAGTACTTTGAGGTCTGTTGTTCAGTCTAAAATGGGTAAGTCTGGGACTTCCCTGGGGTGAGTTATCAGGCGACAGGGACAGACTTGGAACCTCTAAAAAACCCAATTTAAACCAGCATTGGTGTCTGCAAAATGGATTTCCAAAAAGTTATTGGAATGTGGAGGCAGAAGAACTGAATTAGAATTCCAACTCATCTAGCCATGCGGTGTTATATAAATTACTTAAGGCTCTAAATGTTTCAGTTAAAAAAAAATTTTTTTTTATAATGGGGCTAATCAGTCGATCAATGAATCCACAAACATTTAGTGAACATCAGAACATAGTAGTGTATAATTGAAAATCTGTTACCCTAAAAAAGAACTACATTCCCCAGGAGCCCAGCAAGTTCTTCTCATTATGTACTTCCTATAGTCAGAGAATAAATTGAGTGGGCAGGCCTCCTCTCTCCTTGGCTTCCCATCAGCATGGTCATGGTGGTGAGCAGGGATTTTGAAATGGGCTAATCAGACCATCTTTTATTTCTAATGATCATTAATAAACCTCCTAAAATAGAATATTTTTATTATTGAGATTTAATTTTAACTTTTACATTGATGGAAACCATTAGTTGGAGAAGAACCTCTCAATTTATTAAGATAGTCTTAGATAATTTTTTAAGCCACGTTTCTCCTGCCAAACCTTTTCATTTACCCCACCCACCCACCCTAGCAAACTCTGAGAGAGAACTCCAAACTCTCTTTGGAGCTGCTTCCCTTTTCTTTCCCTACTTTTTGCCCAGTTTCTCTCCCTATTGGCCAGGTTATTTTTAGCTGGGGGAATCTTGGCAAAGAGGAGATGAGCCCCTTCTCTTGGCCATCTGCTTGAGCCCATGTTCCTCAGTGCCTTGCTGCTGCCTCTGGAGTTTCTGCTGCTGATGCTGCCTGCTCCTGCTTCTGATCCAACTCCTGAATCCTCCTACTGATCTCTGGCCCCAAATCCGACTGTTGTTGTTGGTCTTGCTGGGCTGCTTGTAGCTACCAATGTATCTTTGGAACTAACAAACTTGGAGCAGATCTCTGGGCAATTGTTAAAAACTAAGATGTATTTTCCTTAGGCAATGATTAGCCTCCTAATTCCCTCTCCAGGTGGCTGGGGAAACTAGCATTCTACCTCAGGGAGGAAGGGAAGAAGGGAAGTTACTCTTCCAAACAGGAAGTAAATTACAAGCATGGCATACTCTTTGAAAGAGCAGTACTTTGCCTATTTCAAACAGTTTCTACCATTCATGAGTGCACTGATATTTTCAGTTATCTTGCCTGAGATTCAGGGGAGAAATTCATCTCCCTAAAACCCTTTGCCATTTGAGCCTGTCCAGTCTCTAAGATTCATCCAGTGTGAGATTCCTCAAACCAATGTTCTCTCTCCCTATGGGAAATCCCACAGTTCTGACAAAAGGAATCTGAATGGATAGAGAAAGTAACTTTAAAGAGACTGGAGGTGAAAAGTTTAAGCCTCTTCAGACTCCATTGTTTTATGAAAGTCTCTCCATTTTATTGTATTTTGCTGATTGTCTGCTTTAAGATTTAATTTTGTTGTTTTAGGTTCATATATTAATGTATTCAATACTATTCTGTTACACTGAATCAATTTAATCTGCTGTGTTTTAACTATTAGTTATATTCTGTTACCTTCCCCCTATAACTATAATAAACAAATGCTATTGAATAAGGCCATAAAAAAAAGCTTTTTCTTCCATTTTGGCTTTGTAAATTGTCACATAGAAGATATGGACTCCATCAAAACTGGTTACAATTGTATAACAACCTTTGGAAAATTTAATGAGCTAAATATCTTAAATTGACTTTAAGAGGTCTTTAGATATGATTTTTAGATTTTTTCTTTCAACAACTCTAACTGATCATTTTGCCCACCTCTGAGTTATTTGTAACAAGAGGTAAATGGTCCATTTTAGTAGATGAAGTGAAGCACCATTATAATCCCCACCTCCCACATTTGTAAACATGTGAATGGATGGGACATAATAGTCTCATACCAAAGGAGCTGGGAAGTTGATCCCAGGGCATGGTACCCCTTGATGGATCCCAAGAGGGAGCATGTCTCATTTGTAACTCTTTGGATCACTCTACCATTCCACCAGAATGATCTAGATTCTTGGTGACATTTTTAGACCCAACATCAACAGTAGAGGGGTTTGGTTTTTTTCTAGATTCCTCTGCCACATTTTTGTAATGATGGCAGTAATAGATTTTTTTTTTTAGAATATCTCAGCCAAGGTTGAAACATTGCTATATCTGAGAAACTTGTGACAAGTATCCATTAGTTTTAAAATGTCATACAGCAGACTCATGTGAATCCTAATGATAGTGCGTTTGTTTGCTATTGCCATTAAATGGGCTCTTATAACTTTGGGGATTCTGATATGTCTTGAATGTGCATTACATGTTGTACTATTGTTCTTTATAAAAACTGCTACTTTGTAAACAATGGATCATGGCCAAGTTTGAAAAGGAAAGGGATCTCATTTTTTGGGTGAGAAACTTTTGTATTCTACCTTTTCTTAACTGATAGTATGTCAATGATTGTAAGCTATATATTTTTGATTTTTAAAACTTTTTTATTATTGTTTTCACTTTCATGTGCAATATACTATTTCAGTTTTATTTTTCTCTCCTTTTTGTATTTAAAGAACATGTCACCAGTATTAAGATTTTATTTAACTTTTTTGATTTTTGCCCTGATGTCAATGCATACCTGAAAAGCTTTAGACTATAAAAATGATGCCATTGATTATCAAAAAAATTTATAGGACTTGGTTAATGATTCTATCTGATTCCGGGAGAAGGGAATACAAAAAGAGCCATTGCATAGTGCCAAAGAAGCATAAAGCTACTTGCATAGTGCCAATAGAGCACAAGGTCAAAGAGACCAAACCAATCCTCTGTGGGTTGATGACATTTTGTGCAAAGAGCACAAGGACTTAATCATGTGTGAGACTCGAGGTTGAGGCTGTTTAACATGTGTTAAATGCAGACCTTCCTTGTACCACACACTCTATATAAAATACATGACATTGATTATTCTGGCTCCATCCTGGCTCCCATTTGTTCCTATAATCTAGTCCCTTTCCTCTCTTATAGTATGGCAACTTCCTGTAGTCTTGGCTACAAATGGGTAAGTGAAATATTATTGCATTTTGTCCTACAGACTTATGGGATAGAAATTACTTTAATTGGACCCTGATTCAAGGACCTGTTATAAATTTATTTTTCTTTTACTTAGAATTTTTACACATAAGACTTTGACAGTCTATATTTCATGCAGAGGCTATTTTTTCTCTTTTATTTGAACTTTTTGATGTTTTTGATTTTCTCTTGCCAATTGATTCATATACCTCATAACTCAGTCATGCATCCCTAAGTGATCCTTGTGTTTTTTAATCACTCTCTTCAGGGAGGGGAATGTATTATTATTCTAAGATGCAAAGTTTAAATTCTTTTTAAGAGTCATTTTAAGTTAAAAAACATGTTACCTCTCCAAATCCACAGAAAGTGAACTGTTTGGAGAAGGCACCATGAAGATGCCAACATAGATAACACAATGTACCAGAAGATCCAGAGGGAACTTTGGCATGTGGTGATGTGAACTGTGTGGGATTGAATGCATTTGTTTTTCTATATATACTCTTATGCTGAAAGGGACTGCCCCCTAATTGACCTTTTGCCAATGTGCCTAGCAATCATGGGTTTGTTCTTTTCCCTTTTATCTCCAAATTGTTGTAATTTAAAAGTTAGTTATATTTTTAAGATCCATTGGAGAGACCAGTCTTCCACTGGATCTCAGGGAGAAATGTATAATTTAAAATCTGTTACCCTAAAAAAACCTACATTTCCCAGGAGCCCATTGACTTACTGTCATTATGTAGTTCCAATAGATAGGGAATAAAATGAGTAGGCGGGCCTCCTCCTCCCTCTGGTTTCCTGTCAGCATGGTGACAGTGGGGAGTGGGGATTTTGAAATGGGCTAATCAGCCATGGGCACGTGGTCTTTATTTTGAATCCTCTTTATTCCTTTATTTCTAAAGATCATTAATAAATCCCTTAAAATATAAATTTATTATTCAGATTTAATTTTAATTTTTACAGTAGGCACTTAATAAAAGCATAATAAATTCTCATTGATGTTATCAACATGGAATCTAGAAACCCCAAACTTGTAGCCTAGTAAGATCTGATGAACACCAAGTTTTAGGACTAGCTTGTAAGTTGACTTACAAGTGACTTCTTGTCTCCAGAAGCCTCTCCCTGTATATCACACTCCCCTTCCAATCAAACTCAGAGTATTCAGCTTGTGGAAAGGATACTAGAAATAAGTTCTGAACTTTCTGCCACTGTGTAGGAGTAAGCAACAGTGGGATTATCAAGAGAGAAGAAATTGTCAAGACTGACAGTTGGTGGGGGAAGGGGCAACTGGGAGAGGTAGTTGGGTCTTGTGACTAGCACTTCCTTCCTGCTAGCTTTACTTCCTTCCTGGTGTTGGAGGTGGGAGGAGCTCCTTCAGTCCAGTCTGGAGTGGAGTACCTCTACTTCTTTCAGCCCGAAGACACAGGTCCAATCAGCTCTGAAAGTTAGAACTTTTGTTGGTTGCTTTCTGTCTACTGCTAAGATTCTGAAATTGACAAAAGTAGTACAGAGGATGGGAGTGGGAGAAACACTCCACCAGCCTGTGAGGCCTGGCCTTAGCTCCAAGCTTAGGAAGACTCCAACCTTATTTAGGGACGTCCCTTGTCCCACTTTCCTGATACCTCTAAAATCCAAACTGGTTATTAAACTTTATCTTATTTGAATTCGCAGTCAGATAAGTGGACTATCTTTTCTGGGGCATAGAGGGAGCTAAACATCAGTTCAGTCATTCAACAACAAACAGTCCTTATTGGACCCCTGCTGTTTCCTCTTGGCAGGGGGCATCTCTCCTTTGCTTCACTGAGCAATATTCCCTCTCTTCTCTCAACTCCTTCATACCCTGCTACAAACCTTCCACATCCCCTATTCTTTCATATCCTCCCCATCTTTCCCAAGAAATATTACAAGCTATGAGACTGATGCACTGACTCCTGCTCTAAAGAGTCACTCAGTTTGGGCTTAGCCTCTAACTCAGGGTGGATACTCAGGGAACAAGCACAAGCTTTGGGGTCTCCAACTTATAAGTTAGTCCTAAAACTTAGAGTTCATCAGATCTTACTAGGATACAAATTTGGTGTTTCTAGATTCCATGTTGACAATGTGAAGATTATTCAACTTTGTGCTAGGTACAGGAATAAAAGGATTAAAATGAGATAATAATACTAATAACATCTACACTACCTATATGATAGAGTGGCTGTGAGAATGGGGCTTTGTAAAGCATATGTCATTATGTTGGAATTTTGATTATATAGGATAGTATGAAGATAAATCAGAGATGATATAGATTTAACTGTTTGGTGGAATACCACTATAAGCAGATAGTGCTATAATATAATTTTGGCTAAATCATAGTAGCAGGGAATTCTCTTAACTATTTTTTCTCTATCTCAATCTTGATCTCCCTCCTTTGCATTTTACAATGCATTTGCTTTTATACTAGAATATGCTAGCTGTCAGTGTTTTCTGGAAAAATAAAGAACCTAAAACTAATTTTCCCATAAGTAAATAAAACCAACCCCTCCCCAAAAACAAATAAACAAACAAAAACAAAACCATGCAAGTCACATATCCATGCAGTTCCTTGTAGTATTTGTTAGGTAAAGTCATAGACTTCAAAAAATAGCCTTCATTTATCCCTTTTGTACTTTCCACTTTTCCAGCCATTTTTAACAACATTTAGGATAGTTGTCAATTAATATTTTGCATTTTCACAGAGAGACTGAGCCATATGTGCCAACCCTATCGACCTCACGCTGTTGTTTCTTTATAAGTTTAGGAGATCAGGGAAGAAGAAAGCTGATTTATTAGCAGTTGACATTGTGCTAATGATACAATGGATTTTTCTGTTGGTTTGTTATTATTTTTTATTATTGGCATTGATATTAATCCCTAGGAAAATGAATTGGGAATAGAAAAGTGACCTGGGCTCATTGACAGTGTGCTTTTTCGGAGAATTTAGTTCCCCAGCATTGAAAGAAACCACTTCCATTTTTCGCCATGTTCAATCACAGGGTTGTCTTTTGTATCCCAGGGCAATTGCATAACTCCAGTATTGACCTTCACTGAAGCCCTTTGTTTTGCACCCTAACAGCCCAAAGCGTTAAAAATGCGTGTTTACTTAATTTGTCCTGGCATGCAGTGTAATTACAAGCAGTTTGTTTTCTCTGTTGTAAAATATGGGCTCAAGAAGGAATAAAGTGATGTGGAAAATTAACATTGTGATGTACTGTATAGTGGAATAACACTAAAAACACTTAGCAGTGTTAGCACTGGAGGTGCTATTTGTGTTGTGTGCAAGAGCAATAAAGAATTAAATGCCTCTTTCGAAACTATATTTGCATGATTTTCAACTGCAGTAAAATTAATCTGATCTGCCTCTAAGAACAAACAACACAACAACCACAACTCTGACAAATCCAGGCACCCCTGGACTCCAAAGAGGTCTGAGTAGGCCTTAAAGTGACATTTCTGGGTTTGTGAACACTCCTCCTTGCTGCCTCTGGTGGTATGGAAGAAATAGCACAAAAATAATGCTCCTCAAAGGCTCCTTAGCTGTGACACTTGTCTCTGTATGTTTGGTCCCTTCATGCCACCACAGCTGTCACTACAGAATCATCCTTTATCTTCCCACAATATGAGATGAGAAGAGATGAGCTCAGAAGGGTGGGAAGGTAGTCTAAGTTGGTCAGTTCCATTTCCCCAGGATTGCCAGGTCTCTCTCACTTTGTGTCTGGTAGGGAGCTCTAGCCAAACTGAGATGCATTCCACTTTCCTGTCTGTCTTTACAGACATTTCAGAATCCTCTATATGAATAATCATATAATGTCATCTGCCAAACTTTTGATGATTGGCATAAAAAGACAATAGATCTCTTAAAATCAATGTAGCTCATTGAATAGTTCAGGCAGCTAGGTGGTTTAGGAAGTAAAGTACCCATGGTACTCTTTGGGGGTTCAGTTTTGGCTTCAGAGACTTACTACATGAGTGACCCTGGGTAAGTCACTTAACCATTTTTTCCTCCCTTTCTTCATCTGTAAAATGAGCCAAAGAAGGAAATAGCAAACGACTTTAGATTTTTGAAAAGAAAACCCCAAATGGGGTCACAAAGAGTTGGATACAACTGAAAAATGACTGAACAACAACAACATTGGAGAATTTACCTTGATGTGGTTTAGGAAGACTTTTCTTTTCCTGCAAAAAAATATTGTACTGTAGCTATTTCTTCCTAAACTTATAATAGTTAACATCTATATGGTGCCTATTAAGACCCAGGTCCTGTGATAGGTGCTTTCCAATATTATTTCATTTGTGTCTCACAACGACCCTGGGAGGTAGGTGCTCTATATTTTTGGATGAAGAACCTGAGGTTAAGTGACTTGCCTAGGGCCATTCAAGTAGTATTTGGGACCAAGTCTGAAACACAGAGCTTCCTGTTGCCATGTCAAGCACTCCATCTACTTTGCCTCCTAGCTTTCTCCTAAACTCTATCAGTTGATTGGGTGTTATGGCACACGCTTTCAATGCCAATTGCTAGGGAGGATTTCTTGATCTTGGTCAGGAGTTCTGAGCTATGGTAGGCTAAGCCAATCATGTGTCAACATCCTGCACTAACATGTTAAACCTGAGCCTGGGTTTGGGCGCTATGTTGCCTACAGAGAGATTAATGGGTCTAGGTTGAAAAGAGAATGGGTCAAAACACTCAAGCTGCTCAGAATGGGAGCAGGCTGTGTAGCACCTGCCCTTCTGGTCTGAGGGAGATAGAGAGACCTATTCTTTAAAAAGATTAAAAATAGACTGTATCAGTACTGTTTTAAGAAAAGCAAACATAAACAAAAATAAAAAAACTTTACCACTGAGGTATGCCAACATTGCCGTTTTTATTGCCGTGTTGGCTGACTTATCTGAAAGTAGCCTCTTTCAAGGCAGTGAGGCTTTAAATGGGTTGCTTTTATAAAAATGGGCCCTTTGGGGACATTTGGTGCCTTTTGTGTTTGTATTTGACTGTGAAACAACAGTGAATGAGGCTCTCAAGTATCTCGAATGTTTGTGCTTCTTTTGTACAGAAGGGCTAACCTGGCAGATTCCCATTCTGGAGATATGATGCCACTCTTCTCAGAGTAGCCATTCTTTGTCCTCAGAAAGAGCACATCCGGTCTCCTTGTATTGCTGCTACAAAACATGATTTTATCCTCTGTGCCATCTGACTCATCTTTATCTTTAATAAGAAGTTGGGTTGAATATAGGAACAAGGGGCTTTTTTAAAGGCAGCCAACTAGCCAGGCTTCTACATGCCTCGTTGGGGGCAGGGGAGAGGGAAGTCATTAGATTAACCTCTCTTTACAGGTTGGGCTCAGCAAATATCCTTAAAAATAACTCCAGTAATTTATGACCTTTCAGGAGCATAATCAATAGTATTAAAAGGAGAAGCAGCCAGACAGCACTTCCTGGTAGGAGAAAGTTTCTTGTCTTTGTAATGTTTGCATTCTGTCTCCTTATATGCAATAATACTGACTGCCAGTGAGATCACTCCCCATCCACTCCATCCATGGAGGAGACATATACGTTTTTCATCCTCCTTGCACTGTCTCGGCAGTTATTCTGTATGGTATCTAATTCCACCAAGAACTATTGTGCAAATGTGAGGGCAAAGAAGAGGGAAGCTTCATTGGCAAACTTCTTCCCTGTCTGCTGTCTGCTCTGGGGATCCCTGGGTAGCAAATGCCTCTAACGTTGCCATCAAATTTCAGGTTATAGCCTCATATTTTATTACAAATCCAGACCAAGGGGGGAAACACCAAAGAGAAAAATGGAGAGAGTGAGTGAGAGACAGCTACAGAAATTTTCCTATATCTTTTCTACCCCAAGGTCCTTCCCAGAAGTACAGAAAAATGGATTCAATTGATTTTTTCCCTAACCTGAGTACTTTTCTCTTTCCAAGTGCTAAGTGGATTTAATTTCAGAATCACACCCAAAGTAGGGAAATGGCTTTATGATTCTGTTTATTTAGTAAGTGACCTTTAGCCTGCCTGAAGCAAAATCGAGAAGGAGGTAAATTGTAGCTTTAGTGCCTTCTCACTTCTAGTTTTCTGTCTTTTTCTTCTCTGACCCAACATTCTCAGCCACAGATATCCAAAGCCCTCTTGTTATGCCTCTGATTACCCAAAGCTCTTCTATTATGTCTGTCTTTTAAATAAAACTTCCTCTTGAAATTGCTTTGTATTGCTCTGGACACACTTTGTATTTATATCATGTAGCCCTGCTAAGAGAATATAAGCTTCACGAGGGCAACAACTGTTTCTACTTATCAATCCTTGTGCCTCGAGCAGCTGCTATAGTGCCTTACATTTGATAGTACTTTAAATACTTTCATTAAATTGAGTAGAATTTACTTCAACACTTTGATGGATTCTTGAGTACCTCAAAGCAGGTACTCCTAACATAGGCACTTTAAGGATTTTCTTCTTCTGCTGAATAGATAGATGGTCTCTCAGCTCAAGCCCTATCTTCTCTATGTGAAACCTTTCTTGAGCCCTACCAGGTACTAGTGCCTTCCTCTCCCCGATTATTTGGATAAATATAATTTTATCATTTTATGAAGAAGCATCATCACATACACTGAGACTTGTTTTACTCAAACTCAACACAAGTGATTGGCAATTAAAAAAATAAAGATAGAAAAATCTGTAAAATAAGGTTTTTTAATTACGAGTTAAATCCATGCCATTTTCCCAAGCAATATAAAGTCTCAAAGCAGTTTGCCCAATCATGCTCATTCTCTCTCTGGGAAATGTTAGTGTGAGTGATTACATTGTTTTGCCCTAGACATTTCCAGCATCAGTCTTTGTTGAGAGTTCTTGCTTGTAACAAGTATTGTCAGTGTCATAGTAGTGCTTCTCTTTGTTTCATAAATGCTATTTAGTTATTAATAATGGCCCCAAAGTACAAGAGTAGTGATATTGGTAACTCTGATAAGCCCAAGAAAAGTACCTAAGTAGGTATATTCTTATAAGAAGTATTTATTAAATAAAAGAGTTTGCTAACATGAATAATTTTCTTTCTTTTTTCTTTTTTTAAAAAATCCTTACCTTCCATCTTAGAATTAATACTGTATATTGGTTTCAAGGCAGAAGAGCAGTAAGGGCTAGACCAGTGATGGTGAATCTATGGCATGGGTGCCAAAGGTGGCACACAGAGCATTCTATGTGGACACTCACCCCCATAGTACCCCCCTCAGTTCATTACTAGAAAGGCAGAGAGACTGGGGACATTTTTCAAATCCCCAGCTTCTTTGCCCAGCAGCCCAGTGGGAGTACAAAGTGGGTAAGGTGGGTGACTCACAGGCAGTAGGATTAGATGGGAGTCTGACACTGGGGTCATTCCCCTCCCCCTCTTCACTTGTGTTGAGGACATTTTTCATATGACCCACACCTCTGTCTGGTAGCCCAATGGGAGCACTTCCTCCCTCCCCTGTGTAGGATAAGGGAGAGGCACAACATATGGTCTCTGGGGGGTGTGTAGCATGGCACTTAGTCTGGGAGTGGGGTGGGGGGAAGGGCCCGGCATTCCATCTCTAAAAGGTTCACCATCACTGGGCTAGGCAATGGGGGTTAAGTGACTTTTCCAGGGACATACAGCTAGGAAATGCCTGAGGCTAGATTTGAACCTAGGACTTCCTGTCTTTAGGCCTGACTTTCAATTCACCAAATTACCCAGGCTTCCCTTATTATATACAATTTTCAACTTATGCTAAGGGTCTTGGAAGGTATTGCTTATATAAAATGACGTCCTATTGTACATAGATTTGGCAGGCTACCTGGCACAGAGTTAAATGCCTATTCATTACATTAGAACATGGGATGAGAATTAATAAAGTTATGAGTCAAGTGGGATGTGAGCAGAAAGTTATCCCCAATATCTGCTATATTTGGGTAATAGTCTCTACAATTTTGCTGTATATGTACATGTTGTCTCTCTACCTCCTTAGTAAGACACTAAACTTCTCTAGAGATATTTTATTCTTATTCTTATCAAGTCAATACCTAACACGATTCCTGGCATAGAGAAGGCATCTAAAAATGCATGTCACAACTGTCTACCAATATAGAAATTTGGGGGCCAGGATGTGTTCTTGGAGCTTTTCAAAATACCTCATGCAAGCAGCTACCAATCATGCCTATAAAGGCAGTCCTGCCTGGGTGCCAAAACATGGTAAGTTAAATGTGACAACTCTTAGTGGTAATTTCTGGTTGTTTCTATAAAGTTGTTTGCATAGCTGGATCACAGAATGCCTGAAGGGGAATGAACTATAAGAAGATTGTAAAGATAAGAAAAGGCTAAAATGTGAAGCATTTTTTTTAACCCATACCTTCTGTCTTAGAATCAATATTGTGTAGGAAGTGTCTGATGTCAAACTTGAACCCAGAACCTCCTGTCTCTAGGCCTGGCTCTCAATCTATGGAACCACCTGGTTGCTGCCAAATATTTTAAATGCCAATCGGGCAACTTTATATTTGAACCTGGAGGTGATAAGAAGCCAGTAGAGTTCACTGAGTAGGGGTGACCTAGTAAGACCTGTGCTTTAGAAAAATCATCTTGAATCAGAGAGAAATTACAGGCAGAACAAAGAGAAAGCTATTGCAGTAGTCCTAGTGTGGAATTTTTTTTTTTTTTGTAGACAAAGAAATTATAAAGTTTGGCTAAATCAGACTAGATTATCCCTTAAGTCTCTTCTAGTTCATTTCTCTAAAAATTATTTCTGTTTATATATTCAACACATATTATTTTTTATATAGAAGAACATTGATACTGTTATACATTAGATTTGTTTCCATATATTAAAATGATTGTGGGGGAATACATAATCTTTGTTTTCTTTGCTAGTTTAGTAAAGTTGGCTATTATCACAATTTTGGAGACCATTCCTTGCCTTGAGTTGCTATATTCTCATAGCTAGCTTTTCAAGGGAAATCACCATTACCCTTATATAGAGTTTAATGTCTTGAGCTCTTAGAACATGATTTCCAATAATTTCACACATGACTAATGGCAATGTCAGTTAGTTCTGCCAGGTTTATTGAGTATTAATCTTTATCATATATAATGCTTTAAACCAAAGCAATGCATCTGTGCCAGGAAGAATAGTTCACTAGGGAATATGAGGCCATCACAAGGAGCATATCCCATTGTGTTGTTTTGCCCCCCTTGTAACATTCATTTTGTTTCATTTTTCAATGAATAAACATTTATTTTCCCTCTCTTCTTGTATTTTAAGAGAAAAAGAAAACCCTTGTGACAAACATGTATAGTGAAGAAAAAAGCCTCCCCAAAACCTTTCCAAAAAATCTCAATAATGTGTTAATTATGTCCAAAAGGATATCTCATTCTGTATTCTCATGCTTCATCCATCAGAATGAAGGTAGCACAAATCAGTCCTCAGAAATCATGGTTGGTCATAATGTTGCTGTATTATATAAATTGTTCTCGTTCTGCTCACTTCACTTTGTAACATTTTATAAAAGCCTTCCAAGATTTCTCTGAAATCATCTTTGTTGTTTCTTTATGGCTCAAGAGTATTGTATTGCATTCACAAGTCACAATTTGTTAACCTCTTCTTAACTGATTGGTACTCCTTTCGTTTTGAATTCTTTAGCACTACAAAAAGTGCTCCTATGAATGCTTTCACACATATGTCTCTAACATTTTAGACCGATGAAACCAAGAGCAACCTTGAATGGGAAAAGAAGCCACATATGAACAACACACAACCTGGGGTCTGTGTATGTGAATGGAAAGAGGCAGCCCCACTCCAGTTTCCTTAATAATGTTGAGGGAAAGGGGTCATAGATAGATTTGATGTCTATTAATCTCATTCAGAATCATCTCCTTTGCCCTCTCAAGCTCTTCTAAACCTGGCTGTCTGCCCACCTGCTCCATTTCATGTCTGGGAGTGGGCCTAACAGACCAGGATGTTAAGAAGATAATGTAATTCTCTGAGGTGTTGGATGGAAAACCATCTTATTTGTACTGATTTTAAAAATGCTTTTAGAGGAATCCATTAATTTAGGGAAAATATGAACAAATAAAACATAGGTTTAAGGGATCAGAGATGATCATCTCTCTATCACAGAAAGTTAGATAGCATCTGCAGCTTGGAAGATCCTGGGGTAAAAGACATTTTAAGTTGTTGTTACAACTGAATGTTTATTAAAAAAAAAAAAGCAATCAGGACACCCCTTGGGATAAACTTGTAATTCTTTTGGTGATGTGGCTAGATGGTGCAATGGATAGAGTGTTGGACTTGGAGTCAGAAAAACCTTTTAAATTCAAATCTGCCTATCTGGTACTTACTATCTGCAAGATCCTAGGCAAGCCACCTTTAATTTTCTCATCTGTAAAATGAGGATAATCATCGCAGCAAGCTTCCAAGGTTATTGTGAGATTAAAATGAAATAATATTTGTAAATTACTTTGTAAAACTTAAATATATATATACTCACTATTATTGTTAGTTATTGTAGTTATTATTATTGTTATAGAATTGTCACTCATGGATGCTGTAAAAAAGATTTCCTTGACCACAGAATCATACTGAAAAATTCTTCCAGTAGAAAAATCAATCATCAGACTATCTACCAATATCACAAAAATTGGTTTGTATAATCTATCTCTAGAACCTTTCCAATCTATACATCTCTTTATTTCAGTAGATAGTTCTACAGCATGAAATGATAACTGCTGGTCCCCACTGAAAACTCAGCCCAGCAGGGTGATTTCCCCTCATCCTAGATTGTATCGGTACCACGCATTGGCACATAGAATTTGTCACATGAGTGAAGCTAGGCATTGTCTGAGTAATTATGGCCTAATTAGGATGCTCTCCATATTCTTGAGCTCTAAAACCCAGAGTATTTGGGAACTGTTTACAGGCTTCAGAATCAGGCTGTTTATTTAAACAGTAAGTCTTCTGTCTTTTTAAGGGATGGATATGAGTCTAGGACTTATTTAATGAGGCTTTTCTTGGTGGAGGAATCACTTTTTGGGTGGGAGGGGTTTTAAGACTTGTAATTTTATTCATGGACCTCCCAGCATGGAAAGTGCTCCACTGGTACAGATCTACAACTTGAGACTCAGATGTTAAGTGACCTATCCATAGTAACTGACACAGCTAGAATCAGCCCAGGACTTGAATAGAGAACTTCCAGATTCCAAGATTAGTTCTTTATCAATGAGGCCACACTACCTTTCACTGTGGATCATCCCTTCATAATTTACATGCCAATGTGAGGTATTGTCAGAATGTACTAGGCCAGGAGCCATCTCATTGTCTTAACTCTCCTTGGGCCCTTGCACTTCTCTAGTAGAGGCTCTTCTGTTGGCTGGCTGGAGGGAAGTAGTAACTTCCCAGGAATTAAGGACAAGAGGGAGACACACAGGGCCAGAAAATGTATCTCTTTGCTTTTCACTATTGTCAATTCCTATGCTAACTAGAAAATCATCTTTATAAAATTCTTCCCAAGGAAAACTGAACTCTGTTGCAGAAAGTTATGGTTTTACTGATTATTTATACTTCCAAAGAAATTAAATTTCATTTTAGCTCCACTTTATGTTATTGTTTGTACACATTTTATGTGTGTAGGCTCAAGATATGCTTAACCTCATACTTGTATTCCCTCCTTCCCTTGCTTTTTCTCTTCCTTCCTGTGTTTGCTTTTTATGTCAAAATCAACTGGAAACACTGTTCTCTCTCCCATTCCCCAAAACGAATCATCTCTTATAACAAAGAAAAACAATTAAGCAAAAAAAAATACTGGCTACAATGATGGTATCTGACAATCACATTCCTTTGCACAAGGACATTTCACTTCTTTTGAATGGCAAGAGCTCAAACTAAATGTACAGTGAATTAAAGATAAAATGTCAAATACATGGAATAGACTTGATTTCAGTTATTCATATCAGAGTGGATCCACAGGATGGATTCCTGATAGTAGGTAGATACTATCTGAAGAGGATCAGGCCACATGGCACACAACACAATGTTTAACATTTAGAAAATATTTGACAAATCTTTATCACTGATTTTAATAAAAATTTAACATATAACTAATACCACTTGTCCTGGAATTATTTAATCTCCTGGTGTCTATTGTTGTTATATAAAAGACCTTTGCACAGAGGGTGAAAGTTAGTGGAAATTTTTTTGGCTGCCAAAAATTTGAGTGAGCGGATAGATTTTTGTACCTGTCTGCAAGGTTGTTTTATTTTCACCTCTGACTACTTCTAGGTATCCCTTGGGCAACATGGTCAGTGTAACTCATGAAAATAAAAGGTGCATGCCTTCTCCTATCAAAGAGATGTATTGTCTTCTGCTATATTGTATTTATGCTGTGTCAATTGATTGCACTTCCCCAGGCAGATTTTTTTCCTCTTTTTTTCAGGAAATGCCTTGCATATATAATCATGGAAAACATTAAACTAGTTTGAACTTCCATCTTTAGTAAGAAAACTCTCTATACCCTTATATGTGTATATTTTAATGTACCTGGTTGACAGTTTTTCTCTGGTTACCTATGCTTTTTAAGATAGTGTGGATAGATGGAACAAGCTGTGCCTGCAGAAGCTTGTAAATGTTTCATGTCTGTTTCAGTGACTGACAGAGAGGCTCCTTTTTGGTCTATTCCTGTAGTTTCTGAGATTCACGACCCTTGCAGAATAGTCCAAAAGAAATGACTGCAGTCTATGCCTGTCTGTGCTTGTGGGAGGTTGTGTGTATGTGTGCGTGCATGTGTGCATGTATGTATGTGCACACTTGTTTGCCTGGGTTCAATTTGAACACATTTAGGACAGCTGGAATATAATGAAAAAAGAGTTTAACAGTGACAGCAGAGTGCTAAGGAAGCTCTTTGTGGATATTTCAGTGGGCAGGTGGATTTACCTATTCCTGTATACTACAGAAGGGCTTCAGGTTCTGACCAGCCAGAATTGATATATAAATAAGATATCCAACTTATTAAAAAAAAAAAAGACCCTTACCTTCCATCTTAGAATCAATGCTGTGTATTGGTCCCAAGGCAGAAGAGAGGTAAGGGTTAGGCAATGGGAGTTAAATGACTTGTCCAGGGTCACACATTAGGAAGTGTTTGAGGTCAGATTTAAACCCAGGACCTCCCATCTCTGGACCTGACTCTCAATCCATTGAGCCACCATATGCCCCCAGATGTCCAATTTATTACATGTTAACTTAACTCTCCAATGCAACTATTTGCTTCATTTCCCCACCTTTCTTCTTGAATTAAATAAAAATCTCTCCTTATTTTTGCCTTTGGAAATGTTTGTCCTATTAATGTTTACTTCAGGGAAGCGCTTTGCTTTGAGTCTGTGAGTTGCTCTGAGTTGCATTATATAAAATTGACCCCTAATAGGAACTTGTTTCCTAGCCACAAGAGAATGTGGTCTGGGTAGGTAAAAAACAAACAAACAACAACAACAACAAAAACTGGTTTCTGCCTTTGTTAGCAGCAAGACAGCTACTTGTTGTCATTGTCATTGTTTTGTGGTTGAGTCATTTTTCAGTTGTGTCTGACTTATGACCTCTATCAGGATTTCTCAGCAAAGGTACTGGAGTGGTTTGCCATTTCCTTCTCCAACTCATTTTACAGATGAGGAAACTGAGGAAAACAGGATTAACTTGCTTGCCCAGAGTCACACAAGCAAGTGTCTGAACCATTGTCACTTTCTGTCTATTCTCTATCACTAGTTATCACATTAATAAAGGTTCTAGAGATATATCCCTTTTAGACTCCTCAAGTGACTAAGCATCACAAATTGATATACAAATATAAATCTTATCATATTTTTTGTTGTAGAAGGTAACAAATAGACGGGAGGAACAAAAAACACTTTTCCTTCACTGTGTTTCAAGTTAAAGCAGGTCTGTCCCATTAATGAGGGAGAATATTAATGGTGGACGGATTTTGGGGGGATTTAGAGGGGTGTTTAGACCTGTGCTTTCTTCAGAGTAGGACACTTCTCATGTAGATATTCTCTTCCTCTCAAATAATGTACCTTCCCAACTCATCTATAACATTCTCATAGTAATACAGTTCATATGAGACTGAGACAAGGTTTGAACTCATTTCTTCCTAATTCTATGACTTGCCTACTGTCCACCAACCACTCTATGCTCCTTCTCTGAAGGACAACTGTAGCTGGATAAATGAAGAGTTCTGGGTTTAAGTCCCAATTTCCTTTGATGGAAGAAACGTAGGTAATTTCTACATTGATTCTATCACAGATTCCTCATCATTCATTTACTATTTCAAATGTCCTGAGATTTCATATACCCATACAGATTTGGGCATAGTACAGGTGCAAGTTGGAAATAGAACCCAATGTCTGGTATTAGCAAATGACTTGAGAAAGGAGAAAAGAAGAGGGAAAAATGGTTGAAAATACAGTTTGACAGGTCTTTTTCTCAGAAAATTGATAAAGGCAATTAGGTAGGAGTCTGCTAATTATAGATCATACAAGAAACAAGCAATGATAATTGATGACGTTTATATGGCACTTAAAGGTTTAGAAAGTATTTCATACCTATTATCTCATTTGTCCCTCATGAATGCCTGAAGTAGTCAATAGTCTTATTCCCATTTTTATAGATAAATTTACTTTTTTTTTTTTTACTTTCAGTACCATACTGCTCTCTAAATAACATCAGATAAGAGGAGAAAAGTTGAGATAACTTCTGGGAAAGTCTGCTATTAAAAAAGGACCCCAAAGCAACTAAGCTAGGAGTCCATCAGTAGAACCCCTACAGTAATAAATATACAGTTTGTGGCAGCAGGTAGCACTAGGAAGAGTAAGAAATTCAAATTAGCAAGAGCCATAGACTACTTAAAATCTGTTTTATCAGGTACGGAGGACAAAGGAGATTATTCTAGTAAATCACAAAGATTTCATTAGATTTGCTTTCTGCCAGTGCCAAGTGCTGACTGCAGATTCATGAAGCATAGATTCATTTCTCTGCCAAAAGAGAGTTTGAGAAAGGTTTCTACGAGCTCTTTCAAGAAGAATGAAGTACTACTGGAAGGAAGGATGATATGGTTTCAGAGGGAAATTGATGAAGAAGAAGCAACCAGAAGAACCTAGGGTAATCTCAGTCTGTGTCAGGAAGGGAATGAGTGGAAGTACACAAAGAATGATTGCAGAAAAGATCACTGATATCACTGAAGCTATGTATTAGATATGAGGCTGGAGAAGGTGTGCTCAACCCCCTTAGAATGAGGAAATAGCTCATGCATTGAAAGGGAAGATGATTAGGATCCATGAGAACCATTAAAGTCACCCTAGTTATAGTTATAGAATGAAGGGGCTGAGATAAGGTGGTTGGCAAAGATTTGCTAAGGGGCACTAAGATCAATGTGACATTGTGTTGAATTCATATATACTTTGATTCTTTTGTTTTAGGTGCATTTGCATCTCATCTGAGACTTGTTGAGTCTACTGGGCTTCTCAGCAATGCCAGACTATTTCCTATTTGTCAGGGCTGGTTGTCACTGTTCCCAGATGCTGGAATGTATCCCAAATGCTGAGTGCATACTCAATCCCTCCAGCTGAATGCTCAGGCTAGGACTTTGAGAAGTCTGGACTTGGTCCAGACATTTTGTTGCCCCTCTCTCTATATGTCACTGAATCCTGTCAGCCTGGCTCTTGTAGTCAGTTTCCTCACCCATATTATGGTCTAGATGTCTTTTTTTAACCATCTCTCTCTTCCCGTCTTCCCCTTCAATTTTTAGTTATTATAGTTTCTTCCTTCATTGTCTTGCTAACCCGAAGACTCATATACTCTAGAGTATGTTCTATGCTAGGGCCAATTAAAGCTTTTAAAATAAAGGAGTGACATAGTCAGACCTGTGCCTTAGGAAGATTCTTTTGGCAGCTGTTTGAAGGATAGGCTGGAGAGAGGAGACCAATTAGGGAGACCAATTAGAAGACTATATATTAATCTAAGTGAGAGGTGAGGAAGACCTAAACTAAAGTGGCTGTGCGACTTGACAAGGGAGATAGAAATGGTATATGTCAGAAAGGTAAAATACAAGACTTGGAAGATGAAGAAATGTGAGGACTGAGGATGATGGGCAAGTCAAGGATTCTTTTGACTTTCTTAATTTGGGTGTCTGGGAGGAAAGTAGTAGCTTTGGTGGAAATAAGATGGTTTGGAAGAGGGAAATACTGAGAGAAAAGATGATGCGTTTGGTATTGCATGTGTGGAGTTTGGGTTGCTTTTGTGGTCATGTTTAGCAGGTAGTCAATGATGCAAGCTCAGACTCAGGAGAGGAATTAAGACTAGATTCAAAGATTTGGAAGTGATCTGCTTATAATTCATTGTTGAATCCAGGAGATAGGCAAGTAAAATCATGAGCTCATGTAATTGGTGACACATATGCTGAGCTTTGAAGTGAATTAGAGATTCTAAAAAGTGAAAAACTAGAGGCATTGCATTTCTGGAATAGGGACAACCTGTTCAAAGGCAGATATGTATGAAGAAAGCAAAACATTTGACAGAATATGTGAAGGAGGTTAATGCACTTAGGGAAAGTAAGAGGGAGCCAGATCTTTGAATGCCAACCAAAAGGATTTGTGTTTTATCCCAGAGATAAATTTCTCAATTTTACTGGGGTTTCTAAAAAAAAAAAAAGAGTGTGATATGATGAGAATGTGCTTCACCACTGGACTTTAAAAATCATGCTAGGCCCCTGCATTGATTATATTTCTGAAGGATTTCAGTGATCTTTTCTGTTATATAATGTTAGTCATCATGTATAATGTTCTTCTGGGTCAGCTTACTTAGGTCTACATCAGTTCATATATCTTCTCAAGTTTCTCTGAATGCTTCATATTTACAAGTATTATGACACAATAACATTCTGTTACTGAAACAACATTTTGTTCAGCCATTTCACAATCAATGGACCCCAAGTCTCTTTCTAGTTCTTTGATATTACAAAACATGTTGTTATAAATATGGCACCTTTCCCTCTTACTCTTCTTACTGGTACATGTCCACTAATGAAATTCAAAGGGTATGTATTGTTAATAACTTTTTCATATAATTTAAAGTTGCTTTCCAGAATGAACTAATTTATAGGTCCAATTACAATAGCTATATATATATACATATATATATGTATATATATATATATATAGCTATCTTCCTATAGTCCTCCCCCAGTAAAATTTTATAAATTATCTTTGACAATCTGATAATTATGAGGTTTTAGTGTGTAATTTTGAACATTTCTTCCTATGTATGGTTGTTGATCATATGCATTAGTTTTTTTAAACACTACCGGTTTTCAACCTTTAACCATGTCTAGTGGGGAATAGCTCTTCTATATTTTTAAAAACTTCCTTTGTATCTTGATCAGACCTCTATCAGAGATATTTGCTGAAAAGATCTTCCCTCACATTAACTACTGTTCTTCTAATTCTAGTTTCACTGATTTTATTTGTGCTAAAGATTTTCAATTTTATGTAATACAACTTGTTAATTTTATTTTTTATGCAAACCACTGTCTTCATTAAGAACTCTCCCTTTCACCATTGTCATACAAGTAAGTTTCTTCCATTGTCTAATTTTTTATGATGAAATTATGTTGCACATATATCCATTTTGAATTTGTGATATATATATTTAAGATGCTAGACTAATGGCCTTCTAGTTTTTCCAGCCATTTTTGTCAAAATAGGACTCCTTATCCCAGTAGGATTTATGGGAATTATTAAATGGTAGGTTACCATGTTCAATTGCTTGTGGGTCTTTTGTACATATTCTTCTCCATGGGTCAACTATTTTTTTTCTTTTTTTAATAGCCAATATAAAATAGTTTTAATGGCTACTGCTCTATAGTATGGTTTCAGATCTGGAAATATTTGACCACCTTATTTTCAATTTTCTTCCCATCATTTTCCTTGAATTTCTTGAATTTTGAAATAGTTTTCAAATGCTATTCTGTATTACCTTATATGAGGTATAAGAACTCCTTATACAAATTGGGACTATTAATATTTTTGTAGGAGAAAAAATGCCTCAAAGTTATATGTCATTTGTGTTTATAGATAATACATGATGCTTGCAGGAAATAATTTGGAATTAAATTCTAATTTTTTTTGTTCTTTATTTCACAAGTAATTACTTTAAAGGAGAACTATTTAGTTCCTTTTTCTTATTTTTAAAAAAATCTTATCTTTTGTCTTAGGATTGCTACTAAATATCAGTTCCAAGGCAGAAGAGTGGTAAGTGCTAGTCATCTGGAGTTAAATGACTTGTCCAGGGTCCTAGGAAGTATCTGAGGTTAGATTTAAACCTCCTGTTTCCTGACCTGGCTTTCTACTCACTGAGCCACCTATCTGCCCCCCCATTTGGTTCCTTCTGCTTAGGATAATAAGTCTAACTTTTCTTTTTTGTGTCATTCAAATATATTTCATTTCTCTAATTACACGTGATAACAATTTTCAAAATACCTTTTCTGAAACTGTAAGATCCAAATTGTCTCCTTCCCTCTTTTCCCTCCCCACTCTTGGAGCTGTTAAGCAATTCAATCTGGGTTATACATGGATTATCATGCAAAACATACTTCAATATCTGCCACTGTTGTAAGAGGATACTCAGATAAAATCAAAAACCCAAATAAAATTATAAATAAACTATTGTGAAAGACAGTATGCTTTGATCTACATTCTGATTCCAACAGTACTTTTGGTGTAGGTAGTTAGCATTCTTTGTCCTAAGGCCTTCAGAATTGTTCCAGATCATTCATTGTATTTCAGCATAACTTTTTGAAGAACAACTTTTCATATTTTCAATATTGTAGGTCCTAAATAGCCTTTTTGATACCTCTTATACGTTTGTCACATCTAACATAACTTCCTTGCTAAATCATCATTCTTCAAACATTTTAGCTTAGTTTATTCATTTTCAGTCATATTGATATTTCCTTTCCTACAATTTATCTTTCATTAGCTTGTATTATGGGAGTCTCTTAATTTGATTAAAACTTTTAATTATTTAAAAAATTATTTAATTTTTATCAAAAATTAAATAAATTTAAATACAAATTAAATTTAAAATTTAAAATTTTTATTTAAAATATTAACACTAACATTAACATATGTCTCTCACATTTCAAAAATCAGGTATCTACTAAATTCCTGATAGGTAATCTCAGCTTTGATGTGATCTAGGTCTAAAATGCAAGAGGACCAAGTGCAGTCAGAGTTGAAAACTTTCAAAGAGTTATGAGAGGAAAGTCATAGTTATGGTGAGGTGAGTGTATTTTTCCTCTTTGCACTTTTCATGTTTATAAGTCTGGAAGACATTTGGAAGGAAACATTGTTTGAATTTTGTTTTTGTCTAATATTATTGATTTTATAGAAATTATGATTTTAAAAAGTGATTTGGAACATGAATGTATTATAGACTTTAGAGAATTGTTTTTTCCATTTCTATCTGGGATAATTTGCAACTGTACATGTATCTCCTGATAACTGGTATATACGGATTTCAAAATATTGAATGAGGCTTTCAGCATGATAACAATTTGAAAATGCATATAGTTGAAGTAGGTACCTATTAATTGAGATTCATATTATATTAATATTAATAAGTTGCTCTTTTCTCTTTTAGTATCATGTCAGGTGCCTGAAGACTAATGCATTTCTTTTGAAATCCTTAATATAGTTAAAGGTTACATTCCTCCATGAAACTGATGTAACTTGTAGTGGATGGATTTGAGACATCATGGATTTCATTTTATTATTTAAAAATAATAATCTCTTCTATTTCTAGTTTAATAGAAAACGGTGGGAGGGTGTTTGTTACTGCTCAGTGTTTTCACCCAGATACCCAGCAGAGAGTTAACAATATGGCTAAATGAGGGTTCACCAACCATGTGGATCCCTTTCCAGCATTATATTTGCTTCATCAGTAATAGTATCTACTACTATCATGATTTCTATAATATTTCTTATAGAGGACATTTCATTTTTTTGGATATGGTTATATTTATGTCAATCCTAGAGCCACTGCTGAAAGCATAATCTGCTTTGGGGCAAGTATTTAATAGCTTAAAGTAATATAGCACAGAACTTTATGACAGGGAACAGGGAAGAATATTTCATCAACTGAAACTACAAGGGCAATTTACAGGTGCAGAATAGGATTCCTCATGATGACTTTTGGCCAAATAAATAGGCTTTAGAGCTTTCCTTCTTTCATGAAGCATCATGGCATTGGTAAAGAGTACCTGCAGATAGGGTCCTGGATTAAGAGTAATTACAAAGCATTTGACCATCCAGGATGGTCTAAAATAGCTTATTTCATATGCAGTCTTTATGACAGCTTCCTTTTACTAGCGGCTTCTATTTCTGACTTTGTGCATTCTCACTGGCTGTCACCTATTCCAGGAATTCTTTCTTTCCTCATCTCTTCACCCCTTGACTTCAAAGTCTAAGCTAAAATCCTATCTTTTGCAAGAAGCCTTATTCCGAATTCCCTTATTGCTAGAGCCTTCTCTCTGTAATTATCTCCAATTTATCCTGTATAGATTTTGTTTGTGCATGGTTGTTTGCATTGCTTTCCCCATTAAGCTCTATGCTCCTTGAGGCAGGAACTGTTTTTGTCTTCTTTTTTTTTTCTGGTATCCACCACTGCTTACCCCAGTATCTGGAACATAGTAGGCAATTAATAAATGCTTGTTGACTTGACTTCTCTTCCCAAATTTTCACCCACTAGGACACTGGTTTACTACACCATGAATACCTTCTGGTATGCTTTAGACGTTTTCTTTCTGTGGCAGGACTTGATGAAGCACAGCCCCTGGGTAGGGGCTGAGATTCAACTTTCTGCTATAAAGGTAAATTTTTCTGATCCCTACTTTGTTTTAAAAATGATGGATTTTACTACTGACTTCATTTTATTTTATGTTTCTTATTGTAGTGACCTTCAGATTTGATTACTTCTGGGAGAAAAAATTCTTGTAATCACTCATTCTGAATCCTTATATTCCCATTATTTTTATACCTCTGTTTGATGATTATTCACTAGCACATATGACAACTTTCTTGAAAACAAGATGGGCACTTTTTTTAAAGGTAGTTTCAGTAATTCTGCTTTCCAGTGATAAAAATAGCATCTTGAAGCTCAATCTGAGATTACTTTTGTTGAACCAGAGATGAGTTCAATACGCACTTTAGGAATCTGAGACTTTTCTGGCTTCCTTATTGTACTTTTTGCCAAGCAACAATAGCAACCTGTTTTGGCCACATGGTATAGTCCAGTGATGATGCACCTGGTCTTACTGAAGAGATGATAAATGTCTCAGCTGGAGAAAAAGGCAATATAGTACAGGAGAAGAGAGTTGAATTTGGATTCAAAGAACTATTGCTTGAATCCCAGCTTTGCTAGATGCAACCTGTTAAATCTTGGGCAAATCACATAATCTTTCTGGATTTCAATTTCTTCATCTATATAATAAGGGGGTAGAACTACTTAAACCCTACATTCTATAGGAAAACTTTCCAATTCTCTCTATTGATTACATAAAATCCAATGATATAGTTATATAATTTCTTTTTAATAAAGTTAAATATATGATTATTAATATTAAGTATACTTAAGCATATTTATAGGATAAATTTATATAAATTATATATATATGTTACACACTTGTTTGTACATAATTATTTGCATGTTGTCTTCCCCCATTAGACTGTTAGTTCCTTCAGGGCAGGATCCATTTTTTACCTTTCTTTGTAAACCCAGCATTTAGCGAAACTCCAGTGAGATAGTATGTGCTTAGTAGATGTTGACTGTTTCAATAATCTGTAAGGTAACTCTAAGATCCTTGTTTTGTTGTTGTTGTAAGGCATTTTGAGTTATATCTGACTCTTCATAATGCCAGTGGAGCTTTCTTGGGAGAGATACTGGAACTGTCTGCTATTTCCTTCTACAGGGTCGACATTTTACAGTGAAGGAAACTGAGACAAACAGAGGTTAAATGAGTTGCCCAGGATTAAACATCTAATAAGTGTCTGAGGCTGGATTTGAGCTCAGGTCTTCCTAACTCCTTATTGTTGAACATAGGTTTTTGGTTTAGCTATAAGGTTTCTTAAACATTGGCAAGATAAGAATTGGAACGAATGGGAAAGAATTTAACAAACATGTTTTAAGGGCTTACTATGTGGCAGGCATTGGGGACACAAAGAGAAAAGTAAATAGTTCTTGTCCTTAAGTATCTTATAATCTATTAGAGGAAGCACCATGTTTACTTAAAAATGTGCAAAATAAACACAAGATAATTATGTGGGAGGCACAAGCATCTTGGAAATAAAGTAGTATCAGGGAAAGTTCTTATATAGAAGGTAGTGTATGAATTTATCTTTGAAATAAAGTTGGGATTCTAAAAGGTGAGAGGTGAGGAAATAGTACATTCTGGACATGGGGTCATATAGTCTCTTTAATCAAAAGAACTATTTTCTGTTATTTCCCATTCCATCATGGGTTACCTGATGGTTACTACATAGGGGGAGCAAATCAGTACCAACTTTTAATCACATGGGGAAATCAGTGATGGAAAGTGAAACATATAGCAAGTGGCTCTGATAGCAAAGCAAATTAGCAATCAGGAATTGACATTGACTAGATGAAATACTATTTCAAGATTACTGTTTGGCCCCTAGTTTGGTAGTCTTATTTTTTCTTCAACATTTTTTCATTAATAATTTATTAAGAGCTCACCCTGTGCTAGTCACTGTTTTAGGCACTGGGGGTCCAGAGGCAAAAATGAACCAGTACTTTCCTTCAAGGATCTTACATTCTTTTTGTGGGGTGGGGTGGGATTATGTACCTGTACAAAGTATTACAAAATATTTACAGTCATTTTATAGGTTGGGAAGAGCCTGGTACTAGTCATTGAGGCTTTCATTGAGGATTATATCCACTGAATTATTATAGCATTGTCATTCTTCTAGGAAATATGAATAAAATAATTTCCCTAATTATATCCTATTTTACTCATCATAATTCACTTTCTTTTACTATGTGCAAGCCTATGAATAGAATAGGTGTCAATAAATCTCATTGACTACTTTTTGACACATTTTTGAAAAAGACTTTCAGAAAATATTTAATGCTGCAAAATTACTAAGTTCTCTTAAAAGATTTCTTGGGTGATAAGCATATAGATTCCTGTGCTTAAATATAGACACTTGTCAAAATGTGTTATTTAAACAACTTTCCTAAGTCTATGAAAACTTCTAGCATAGTTCCTGTTTTTGAAATGATTCAGGGAAAAAGATGAAAAGTTGAAATAGTGGGAGAAAATAACAATCCCATAGATGTTATATGATGTGCCTATTCACTTTCTTGAAATAAATTACAAATGAATATTGAAGAATAAAATTTTAAGATTAGGTGATCCCAATTTGCATTCTAATGGATATAGGTATTTTTACTGCCCTTTGATAACAGCTAATGTTAGCCAAGAAACCAAAATATTTCTGTCTAAACTCTAAATCAGATGTTTTATAGAGTACAGAGAATCTTTTATTATACAATTTTCAACATAAGATATCACATTAAGAGAAGAAGGTAAAATTTTGTACTTTGGTTCTCTTTAATTTGAGTGAATGCAACTTGAAAGAGAATCCAGCTAATAAAAAAAGTGCAGGAGGAACAAGTGTGACTTGCACTCTAAACAGATTAACTGCAATGGTGGAGGCAATGTGGGGCAATTCCCATTTCTAAAGAGCTTGTTGAAAGTGTCAGTCACTGTAATAACATTATGATTCCTATTAAGAATGTAATGCTTAAAGAGGAAAAGTTTGAGGACTTATGGTTACTAAAGGTACTGAAATGAATCTATAATCTCATTAAAGTATGTATTTTCTCCAAAGATGCTGCCCCCAGATCCATTCATACCTACCTATCTTGTGCAACTCTTTTCTTTCTTTATATTTTTAAATCCTTACCTTTCATCTTAGATTCAATACTGTGTATTGGTTCCAAGGCAGAAGAGTGGTAAGGGCTAGGCAATGGGGGTTAAGTGACTTGTACAGAGTCACATAGCTAGGAAGGGTCATATTTGAACTCAGGACCTCCCTTCTCTAGACTTGGCTCTCAATACACGGAGTCATTTGTCTTCCTCCTTATCTTTTTTATATCTTCCATAAGTTTATGTAATGGAGCACAAGTAAACTTTGCAGCAATTTTCCTTACTTCTTCTTGACATTGTGTATTCCGTTGTGCTGACCACTGGGCTTTATTATTGTCACATGATAGGACCATGCCCTTTTTTATTGAGACATTTCTTCAATGACATCTTTTATGATATTTTATAGTTGTTATTACATACGGATAATGTGCTACTGCAGCCTGTTCATGAACAGCACTTGTTTCTCCATTGCCATTTGGTGAGATGAAGAAGTGAAAGAGCAAGGGAACAAGCATTTATTATGCTCCTCTTTTGTGCCAAGCATTGTGCTAAGCAGTTTACAAATATTCTCTTTTGATCTTTCTGACAAGTCTCTGAGGTAGATTCTATTATGATCCTCATTTTATAACTGAGGAAACTGAGGAGGACAAAGAGAGAAGTTAAGTGATTTAACCAGGGTTATACACCTAGCAAGTGTCTGAAGCCAAATTAATCTGATCTTCCTGACTTTGGGCCTAGACTTCTAAGCACTACCCTATCTCTTTAGGTAATGTTCAATTTTAATTCTTAGTACTTTATTGAGTGTCATTATATGACAGAGTGTACATACATATACTCATTCTGTCTGTCTATTTCCACATAAAGATGAATAAACTCTAGAGAATGACCATTTAACTGCCTTTTATATTCTCCAAAGTATGCATTCCTCATCCAGTTGGTTTTTCCTATATGGATAGATACACCAAATTCTCTTTAATAATAATTAATATGCTTTAGGAGATTGCAGTTTTCTTTGGCTTGGTTATATAAACACCATGTCCTTAGCAAACAGGACTCTTGAGAGAATTTCTGTCTCCAGAGACTTGCTTTTAGATGTAGGCTTTCTTTTAGAAATTCTTCATGATAGTAGCAAATGTCCTTTGCAAGTATATATCTTTTTAACTTCTTACATAATATTAATGATCACAGAATTGTCAAACAAGGTTATTTATATTGCTATATATTTAAGAAATCTTATATAATTTTACAGAGGCATAGAAGACATTTGGTTGAAGAAGAGCCTTTAAAGTGATATTGCGCAGCATCAAATCAATTTTTTTATAGCCGACAATTAGCACAGTGGGTTCTTGTTTTCTTTCCAACTTAAAGTAATTTAAGATGGTAAGAATGTGGTATTCTGTGAAATACTAATTGGAAAAGCTGCCTGTTTCCTTCTAATATCATCAAATATGCCCTTTATGTATGAGTAGAAGATTCTCATAAAACTGTATAGAAAGAAAAAATTGAGATAGTAGTTATCATTTATGTTTTCTTAGTTGCCTTTTTGATAATAATATGCATTAAGATTGTCCCCTCATCTTTAGGTATTGTCCTTTTCTTCAGATATTTTGGGGATTGATCCCTCAACACTCTTAAAATTATTTCACCTTGACCAAAAACCTCCTCTGTATATACTGCATATAGTCCAATGGCTTTGTCCATCTTTATTAACTTTTGTCTTGTTTCTACCCCCTCAATAAGCATATCCAGGACTATGGTATAAGAATATGAAAGTGGTCAAAGTCCTTGGTGGTAAATGAGTTTATTATAAAATGCTTTGAAGATTTTATATATATATATATATATATATATATATATATATATATATATATATATATATATTCCTTCCTTCCAGGTTTGTCCTTAAAAGTTCTCAGAATGTTTTTGCTTAGTTGGATGTCACCAAGTTTTCCAAGTTTTCCTTAAATTAGCTTTTCTTTCTATAGTTTCCCCATTTTGTGAATTCATACTACTCATAATCTTTCACTATGCTTCTCTGAGTGGTTTTATAAATTACTTCCTATTCAAAATTGATGTTGTTCTAGGCTGCCATGCCTAAATCAAATATTTGCTAAGGTATTTTAATTCTCAGATATTACTACTAGCTGTGCAACCTTGGGTAAGTCACTAACCTCCCAGATTCTTCATCTCTAAAATGAGGGAAGTGGAATCAATAATCCCTTAGCTCTCTTAGTGCTAAATCTATGACTCTATGATCATTTATTTATATTTTTATAAAAGTTGGTGTCCAAGTATTTTCCTCCATTCATTTCCCACCTACTAGTATGTACAATTCATATAAAAGTTGATGTTGTTTTAATTTTGTAATTTTTGCCCTTTTGTCTAGGCTCCTATAATTTTTGTCATTGCTTTAGTGAATTGTTTCCCAACAATACAGAGAAAATAATTCTTGAATGACTTCCACATCATTAAAGTGTCATCTTTTGTTTCTTAAAATATTCTCATTCTGTGCAATGCTATTTGAGCAATCTAATTCCTTTCTTGAAGGTTTTTGTATAGTCTGTGTATTCCTGGGCTCTCTCATTCCTTACTCCTCAACCACATATTCCAATATTTTTTTTTCACCAGTGTTATGATGCTTTTCTCTGGCACTTGGTGTCAGATTCTTCATTGCACTTCACAAACTGTGTTCTCTGTGATAGACACTGGCACATAAGTGAACATCATGCTGGCTTAAAAATATTGATTGAGAGCATTGCAATGACCAAACATCATGCTAAAATTATGTTCCTGTCTTTGACATATGATGATACTTTTTTTTCAACTCCTTTATTTGCCTTTCCATGGAGAACCTGGGAAATATTCTCCCGTTTTGCTACTTTTTTTTGTCTCTTTGTATTTTTTCTATAGTAAGAATGCAAAAATGGATGTAATTCTGTTGTAATATCTACTGGGCCTTTGTACAATGGTCTCATGTAGACCAGCAAAAGCCAACTTAACATTTATGGGCAATGTAAAAACTGTGATTCTTTGTAACCTTTGATCCCTTTCTGCAGCTCTGATGGTACAGAAACAGGAGGGAATTATACAGAACTGATTGTCACATTGCCTTTCACAGTCTTTCTTTTGTTTCCATGGCCAAAGAATTTGCTACTAAGTAGCTCTATGCTGGTGATGAACCTCTCTGATTTAACTATGTTGGTCCACAGATAGCTGACACAGGCTGTTGCCAGGACCTTGCTCAAAATCTTTCCATCATGGTAGAACCTCACAGAATTTATGCTTCCTTGTCATAGCCTTCAGGAACCCAATGCCACCTCCATGTCATAATGAGGAATTAGAGTAGGACTTTGTTTTCTAAAGGTATTAGAGACCAAATGAAACAAGTAATAGCAAGTGTAACTCAATGAGATGTTAGCTGTAGAGTGAATCTAAAATCTCTTATACCTCTCAATGTACCATAAACAATTCAATTTCAGCCTGCTTTATTTTGAGTGTATTTTGAACAGGCAGTAAGGATGCCTTGTGACTGGAGGTGAGGGCATAAAAGCAAGTACCATATTTTAAAATAATGGCCACATTTCTGTCGGGACCACAATTGTTCTGGTTGACAACTTTAGCTCATCTGATACCCTGGTCAGACAGCTTTAGATGTCTGTCTTTGAAAACCTGGCTGTCAGGATAATTAAAACTTCTTACCCTATTTTTCTGTTGCTGGAATGATGAATAACAAATAAACTTTTGAGAAGACCAATGCCTCAGGCAAAATGGGCTGTTATCTCTGCTGCAATACTTCCTGCTCAGAAGCCACTACTAATGTTTTTCAGCACTCTCAATATTAGGAGAATAGGTAATTACATTTTATGCAAAGAGAAGTCAAGTTGGAATTCACAATCAAACTTCAGATGCCTAACTAAAAGAATGCTAATTACCTTTTTTTCTCTCCATTTCTTTCCTCTAAATTTCTTTTCCTTTCCCCTTTCCTTTCTCATTTCCTTTCTGCCACTCCCCTTTTCTTTCCTCCCCTCCCATTCCTTTCCCTCCTCTTTTGTTTTCTTGTCCTGAGGACCATGGACAGTTCTATTACCAGAGAAATTGGTTTGAAGGACTGGAAAGAATGGAACTAGGAATATCACAGAATAACAGTACAGTACTTATAGCTCAAGAGAGCATGTGGTCTTTCCCTCTCCACCTTCTCCACACAACAGGTTAGGGATCATCAGACATTAGATTTCACTTTTAACATGTACAAAACATGTTTTTATATATTATCTAACTTGGGCATAATAATGATCCTGGAAAGTATGCATTTGTATAATATTTATTTTATAGATGAGGAAATGCAGGTCAGAGACAGTAAGTCATCTGCCTATGGGTGCATAGCTAATAAATATATGAGGAAAGTTTTGCATCAAGGTCTTCCTGAATCTAAGTCAAATCTGTTGTTCACTAACTTGTCTCCTTGTTTCATTTTTCTTAGTCTGCTGTGCACATGTTCCAATGACAAGTTAACCTTCCTAAAAGACAATTTTAATTAGTCCCTTTTTCCTAATGAAAAACTTTGAATAGTTCTCAAATCTCATACCAAGTACCCAAAACTTATAGAAACATGAAATTTTCAGAATTTAAAAGGGTCTCAGAAATCTCACTGTGTTGATGATCCTTAATCATTCAATCTTTCAGTTTCGTTGACTATCCTGATTCCAATCAATTTTGCCTCTGAATTCCAGTCTTGCTTCATGTTCTTATTTTTGGAAAATTTCCACTGGATATCCCATAGGTATGTCAAACCAAATTATTGCAACCATACTTTATTTTCTACCTCTCACTCTGTCCCAGTCCCATATATCTTAAATTCTCAGCTAGAGTCAAGGGAACTACTCTTCTTTCAAGTCATCTGGGTTTACAACCTCAGTGTCATCTTTGATGCTTCTCTCTCTCTCTCTTACTTCCTAAGTATGAAAAATATAATCTATTTCATGTGTAACTTCACAGAATTTATCATATCTGTATCCCCTATTAATTTATTCAGTCATCTCTATAGTTCTGGGCTTTATCATCACTTATACAAAATATTACATTAACTTCTTAATTTGTTTCCTTGACTCAAGTCTTTTTCCTTTCCAGTCTATCTTCTACACAGCTGCAAACATGATATTATAAATCCCAATTCTAACTGTGTCACTTCCCTGCATAATAAGCTCCACTAGTTCCTTACTGCCTCTATGATAAAATGCAGAGCCTGGTGGCATTAAAGACCTTTCCTAGGTTTATTACATATCACTTCCCTTCATACACTATATTCTAGTCAAATTGGCTTACTTGTTGTTCCTCTAGACAACATTCTATCTCCTTTCTCCAAACCATTTCTAGACTGTACTTCATAGCTAGAATGCCCTCTCTCTTCATTTCTGTGTTTTAGAAATTTAACTTTTTTTTTAAAGACTACTTCAGGTGCCACTGATTAACTTCCATTCTTTTTCATTCAGTCATTTTATTAGTTCACTAGTTACCACCCTAGTATGATTCTTTGTCCTAATCTTCTCTCTTCTTTCCCTCCACTGAATTAAAATCTCTTGGTAACTTCCATTACCCAATTTCTCTATTCTTACATTAGACTGCTAAGTCCCCTCAAGAAAATCATGAAATAAAGTTGATTTCACCCACTACAAATTTATGGTAAAAATAGAACTAGGTTCTATTCTACTCTGCTTCTGTGATAGAGGTCTAATACAAGAATTTGAATGACAGTCTGGAAAGCTGCAGTCTTCTCATCCCCATTGGGGGAGGGGCTCAAGGAGGATTAGAATCTGGAGGGAGGAGATTACAACAGTGGAAACCATTGGTCTCTCTCTCCCTCCCCTCTCTCTCTTTTTCTCAACAGCAAAGGGGAAGGTCTTATATGAGACTGGATCATGATGAGCACACTAGACTAAATCCCTCCATGAACCTGATCACCATCCCCACTCAAAGATCCCCAGAAGTGTGGCAGCAACCTGAGAAAAGGAAGAAGCAGCCCTAACAAGAATATCTCACAGTTCCTTGACACCCTGGGTCTGGACATTGCTCTGCTGTGACAAAGACCAGGGTTCACCAAATTTAAACCTCTCAAGAGGCCAAGTTGTCAAGCCTGGGACTCTCAATTTTGGAGGGAGGGAAGGAAAATTTAGATAGACAGGGACCTCCTTTCCCCTCCTTCCTCTAGACCCTAACTCTTCAGATATCTTCCTGTTTTATCCCTGATAATAATTTGTTAGAATAAAGATTGTCCTCTATCCTCAAATGACTTCATTGTGAATTAAGGAAATAGTCACAGCAGAAGAGAGGGAGAACTGATTTCTCTCTCTTTCCCCAAGAGAAGAAGTTCATCAACAAGAACAGTTATTAGAGGGGAGTAAAAGACAGGTTTAGTGAGGAGACATATTTGGAGAGGACTGAAGGGGGAATAGCCCATCTCACTCTCTTTCTACCTTCTGGGGCATATAATATCAACTTCTTTTCCTTTTCCTAAACTTGAGGGAGGGAAGACTCCATTCTTTCTCCCTTCTTCCATAACACCCAAACCAACCCTCTAATACACTTCATTGCCCACAGAGTAATAATAATAATAGTTGATATTTATGCAACACTTTAAATTTTTCAATTTTACATGCCATCTTATTTGACTCACAAAATCCTGTGAAATAAGTACTAGCGTTATTATTATCCCCATTTTACAGATACAGAAGCTATAAAATCAATGAGGTAAATGACTTGTACATTGTCATACAATTAGTGTGTGTGAAAGGATTCTAATGTGGCCCTTTTCTATGATCTGCATTCCAACTTCTACAGTTCTTTGGAGCTGGATTGCATTCTTTATCATAAGTCCATCAGAATTGTCCTGGATCATTGTATTGCTGAGATTAGCTAAGCTTTTCACAATTGATTATTCTACAACATTGCAGTTACTGTGTGCAATGTTCCAGTTCTGCTTATTTCATTCTGATTATATCAGTTCATGTAGATCTTTCTAGCTCTTTCTGAAATCATCTTATTCAGCATCTCTTTTAGCACTATAGTATTCCATCACCATTATACACCACAATTTGTTCAACCATTCCTCAGTTGATGGATATTACCTCAATTTTTAATTTTTTTGCCATCACAAAAAGGGCTATTATAAATTTTTTGTGTATTTATGTTCTTTCCCCCTTTAAAAAACCTCTTTGGGAAACAGACACAGCAGTGGTATTACAGGATCAAATAGTGTACAAAGTTTTATAGCCCTTTTATCGTAGTTCCAAATTGCTCTCCAGAATGGTTGGATTATTTCACAACTCCACCAACAATGCATTAGTGTCCCAATTTTGCCTCATCTCTTTCAACATTTATTATTTTCCTTTACTGTTACACTGACCAATCTGATAGATGTGAGGTGGTAACTCAGAGTAGTTTTAATTTGCATTTCTTTAATCATCTGAAAGTTGCTTATTCATATCCTTTGGCTATTTGTCAATTGAGGAATGGCTTGTATTCATACACATTTGACTTAGTTCTCTATATATTTGAGAAACAAGATATTTATCAGAGAACATTGTTATAAATTTTTCCCAGTTTGTGGTTTCCTTTCTAATCTTGGTTACACTGGTTTTGTTTATACAAAAACCTTCAAATTTAATATACTCAAATTATTTATTTTACTTCTTATAATGCTTTCTATCTATTATTTGCTCATAAATTCTTCTTTTCTTCATAGATCTGACAGGTAAACTATTCTATGTTCCTCTAATTTACATATGCTATTATGTAAAGATTATTAGATATTGGTCTAGTTTCTGCCATATTGTTTTCAAGTTTTCCAAGCAGTTTTTGTCAAATAATGATCAACTCAGTTCTCTTGATTATAGGCCCAGAACTCAATCCACTGTACCACCTAGCTGTATAATTAAGATTAATGATCATTAATTATGTGTGATTATTAGGTAATAATTGCTCTTGAAGATACTTTGAGAAATCTAGTCTCCTTTTCTACCTTGCCAAATCATCCCAGATAGTTTTATCTTATTTAAAACAATAACAAATAAAAGAAACCTATAGACAAAGAGTTTCTGAAGTTTCTCTCAGCATTGTATATGTCTGGTAACGGGTCTCCTTAGATAATTAGATATTTGAAATTAAGAACAAATCTTTGTGGACAATTTTGAAACTACTGTAGAGGTTCTGCAGTATGGTAGGAGGAAATTCTAGAAAACACTCTCTACTTTTGACTTCATACTGCATCAAGTAAGTGAATAAGGAAATTTTTATTTCTAATATATGCAGACTGCATTGTTCTTTTACTCCACCTGGAGTCTGTGGGCCTATGCTTGAATTCTGGCTCTTCTCTACCTCTGTAAATTCTGGCAAATTAATTTCTTTGGGACTTAAATTTTATCATCTGCTAAATAAGGGACAAAGTTTTTCTTGAACCCTATAACTGCTGGTATTTTTCATCCATAACTGTTCTTTTTTGTAGATACTCAATAGCAAATGCCTAAATAGAATGAAGGCTCCTTAAGAGTTGGGATTGTTTAATTTTTTTAATTGCATCCCCATTACCTAGTACAGTGCCTAGCACATAGTAATCGATTAATTAATATTCGTTCAATAATTACTGGGACACTTTCCTAAGGTCCCTTCCAACTCTTAATTCTACCATCTTATGATTCTACGTGATCTCAAATGTAACCTCAATTAATAACTTACACAGGCCCCAGAAATTTCTCCTGATGATCACAAAATTTTATCTATTTGTTTTTATTTTTAGCATAGTAGGAAAGCATATTTATCAACCATACTTCCAAAGAAATAAAAAACACATTCACACTCACACGCAAATTGACCCAAACCTAACAAAGGGAGAATTCAACCACAGTTGCCAAGTCCTTCAGCATTACATTTTTTCCCCAAAGTGAACATTTCAGTGTTATTTTAAATGAAGTGGATATAACCCGATTGCTTTTGAAGTATTTATTCAGCTTGTCTTTGCTACTGTTTAACCTTGTATAAAATGAAGAAAATATTTGCTGCCTATGTGGTAGGGCAGTGCTGAGGATTAACAGGGAAGCTAAAGTCTGACCTTTGAAGAAAATTGTTATTGTAAAAAGCAAACTTTTAAAAAATATTTAGTCCCTATTTTCCAAAGATCTCAAAGATCTAATCTTACTATTGAATTTTAATTATGGCAAATTCTTAAAAAATTTTTTTTACCTTCTATCTTAGAATCAATACTGTGTATTAGTTCTAAGGCAGAAGAGTTGAGAAGAGAAGATTTTAACCTAGGACAGTCCCATCTGTGGGCCTGGCTCTCAACCCACTGAGCCATCTAGCTGCTCCCAAAGTTTTTCATTGATATTATAATTCTAGTCTGAATACTCATGGTATATCTTAATTAGCAGAACTAAACAATATCTTTTTGGCAAAAAATTATTCAGATATATGGTTTTTTCTTCTTAATACAAAATGTTTTCTTCCACTGTGGCATTTTCCCATATTAAACTATGAGAAGGATCCTCCTGATTATTGCAATTGTTTGAGATTGACCCCCAGTCCAAATTACTTTGTATATATTTCAGATACATGTTCTGTTTGTTTATCAATTTATATATTTCTTCTTGGGAGCATGTTACCTCTTTGAGGGCAGGGATTATTTTCATTTGTGTTTTTGTATCCTAGCATAAAGACTGGAACATAGGTATACAGAGCACAAAGTAGCATACCAAAACACACCAGGCCCATACTCTATGCATGCCCATGGTAAACACAATAATTATTGAATTTAATTAGGTGTGGGAAATGAATACTATTTGGCTGGATAAAGTGCAATGTATTCAAGTCTGTGTGTGGATAAGGAGCAATTTAAAAATTAAAGTCTCTATGAATTTTAATTTTTTAAAAATTAGGAGCTTTCTTTCATAGTCCTGGATTCTCAATAGCTTTCATTTGAATTATCTTTTTCCTCTCCATCTATACTATCCTATTCTGGTGAAAGTTCCAAATCTTATCAGTTAAAGCATATTATTTCTTGTTCTAATACAAGGCATATTGGATGAGTTGCATTTATGAGAAAACAAGAAATGAAGAATAATTTTAACAATAATATAAACAAAATCCTAAAGTTAGTTGGGACCTTTGATGTCATCCCTTCCAATAGATAAATTTCTTCTACACCATTTACTATATATGATTTCAGATACTGTCACATCCTTTGCCTCATTCTTCTCTTTTTATCTGCCTTCTTTTCCTTCTCTCTGCCTCAACTTTTTCTCCTCAGTAAGTTTTTTTTTTCTCAAAAAGAAGTTGAGGTAAGCTTACAGGCGGTGAAGGACAAGTTCTTGAAAAAATGAAGAACACAGTGAGAAAACTATGGAAGGAAGTACAAATGCCTGAAGAGACTTAGAGATACATTGGCTCACTCAGGAAAAGCAATTTGTACTACTGAATGGGCACCCTTGATCTTCTCTCTCTTTTCCTTTCACTAACTTATGCTGTCATGTAGCTTCCAGTTTTGCCGGGGTTAAGGAAGTGGTGATTAAAAAGGGAAAATGAGAGGTGATTTGGGACTGCTGGGCAAAAGAATCCGGGGTCATCTCTGTATTTCAACTGCACAGGTGTAGGATGTAATAAATGTTTAATGGAGCTGGGGTGGCAGGAAGGAATTGTAATATAACTTTTATCTCTCTGTGGACAAAATAAGATCAAATATTAGTATGGGTGTCTACCAAAAACACAGGTTTGTGTATGTCTTTGTTTCCCATAGAAAAGTATCATTGCTCTTTCATTTGACCTCTCTACAAGATGAACTGGAAATCTGCCTTTGAGAAGCCTTTCTTTAAGTGGTTAAATCATAACTATTAATTGTGGTTCCTTATTGGTTTTCAAAACAAAATTTGGATGTGTTCTACACATTACTGTATAGGTAAAATTCACTTCTCAGCAGCATAAAGGAAAGGATGGCAGATTGAGAGTCAAGGGAATTGAATTCTGGTCCTGGTCTAGTTATACTCTATGTGATCTTGGGAAACTTACTTCCTTTCTTGCTACCTCGGTTTCCTCATCTACAAAATGAGGAAGTTGCACTAGAGGATCTCCATGATGCCTCATAAATAATATTAATGTTATATTAAATAATTAATATTAAGATTATACAGGGTCACTAAACTAACCCATCTTAATAAAGAGTGAGTTGAAGTAAATATATTATACAATGATACATGACTTACATGAAATTCTGCTGGAGAAATTAATTTTAAGGGGCAGCTAGGGGAAACAGTGGATACAGTACCAGGCCTAGAGTTGGGAGGATCTGGTATCTGATGCTTTTTAGCTTTGTGATCCTGGGCAAGTCACTTAACCCCACTGTTTAGCCCTTCTGTCTTAGAGATGTTACTAGGATAGAAAGTAAGGGTTTTAACAATTAATTGAAAAAAAACAAACCCTTGGCCCAACTGCTTTAAAAAAGTTTAGTAATAGTAGAATTCAATTTGCCAACAGGAAATATATCACTTTATAGTATATATAAAATAGACTCCTGTCATAGCAGTGGCATTAAGGTATAAGGATAGTACCTACTTTATAGGTTTCTAGTTTTCTAGTGGGAGAGGTGTGCGATACATCATCATGTATATAGGTAATGTGTTTGACCTTTAGTATAAACAAATCCATGGTATAGGGCCATGCTGTAGGATTATAAGAGGGTTTTACTGTTTCCCATTACATGAATCACTGTGTACCAAGCTCTTTGACTATTGTAGACTTGAAGCATGACAATAATCAAAGGGTTCTTGTGTAGCAGAGCCCATGTAAGATCCTATATGGACAATAAATAAGTAAACGTACCACTATTAATGAAAGTTTTATGTTTCAGTGACAGACTACTTTGTCAGCGACTTTATAACCAGGGATAGTGTTAGGAACTAGACCTGTGATTTCACTGCTATAGTGAAGTCTCTGTTGAGGAAACTCCCTCTATTAATGCCAGTTGTCACCCCTACTACCTGTCTTAGGGAGTTGCTTAAGGTGCTCAGTATGTGTCAGAGGCAAGGCATGAACCCAGGTCTTCATGACTCCAACGCCTGCTCTCTATCTGCTAAGATGAATTTCCTTTCTTTTATAACTAATGGTAGAAATAATAGCTTAAGCAAAGGATGTGTTTCTGTAAATTTTAAATAAGCATTGCTATACCATTAAATTGTTAATCTTTTATTTGTTAAATACTAATTTATCACAAAAGCACAAATGGTAGGTAGAAATGGAAGAAAGATTTGTAGAAGAATCTCAGGGATTAATAAAGGAAGCCTGGGATGAGTGGATGAGGATAGAAAAGAGTCAGAGCCTTAAATAGTGCAGAGTGCCTAGTGCTTTGCTTCAGGGCATTAACAAGGATGGGTGCTTTCTCCTGGGAAGGGCATATTTCTTCCCTGAAGTTACTATCATTCCTAGACTTCACTTTTAGCCCTTTGACAGTGTGTGGCACAAATTATCCCTAGGTTACTACCTCCAGGGTCCCTTTCATTACTGCCAGGTCACCCTCTCAGACCACCCAGGGTGAAGGTAGGATTTTATGGATAATGGGGCATCTTCAATCCCAGCATCACTGAAACCCCTCCCCCCAAGATGGACTGACTGCCTTTTCTGCCACCATTGTACTCTAACCTTTGTCCCTATCCTAACAATTACATTTTCCCTGGGTGAAATTGAACTATTATAGTTCTACCGAAAACTGTTGCCATCCATCTTGGTGCTTGTGACACAGAAAATACAGACCAAAGGTAAACATAAGGCTCTGGTGACACTAGAAAGGATTAGTTAAAGGAGAGATACTACTTAGAAACATTCTTCCTGACAGAAGAAAAAAATAACCTGTATTTGACCAAAACTAATAAAATTTCCTCAGTAAATGGAGTTGAAATCTCCTCTTAATGTATACTTTGTGCCCCTGCACATGGCAGCTAAGAATAGTTTTGAAGAGAACCAAAAGATAGAGTATGGTCATGTATGATAATGAGTTCTTTCCCCATAGGGGCTCTAAAGCTGGCTGAGGGATGTTTGTTTTTCCAGAATGTTTTGAAACTGAAAACTAGAACCTACTACTCCCTTAGTTGCACTTATCTTTTCTATTCTGGTGGTTTTTGCAAGTGATCTGAAGTTGAAAATGTCATGGTGGCAAAGGGCAGAAAAAGAGAATTAATGACCACTTTTCAATATTTATAAACATTTTATTTATTTAGTAACTCTCTTCAAAGACTCAAAAAGGTGGTCAGTATGTCAGAATACAGTTAGAGAAAGAAGGCTTGAAAGCCAGGCCCAGTGTCTCATTTTGGAATCACCACGAATGTTAATGGCAGAGCTGACCTATTGTTTAGGGAAGCTCATTATTTTATTATTCTAGTTGACTACAACAGTAAGAAATTTAGTAATAACAAGTTAGCTCTTTTATGGCATTGGGAAATAATGGATGTGAGAATCTAAGATTTTTGAGAAGAAGGTCAATTTCAGTTTTGTATCCCCAAGACCTGGCATTTTAGACACTTGGTGCTTATTAGACGACTGATATAGAGAATTCCTGTATGAGAAAATTGTCTCTATCAATGAAATCAGCAACTATTCTGCTATTTATAATTTTAGTTCCATGGAGTCAATGAGAGATTAAGTCAGTCAGTCAGTCAGGCAATCAGTCAGTATACAAACATTTATTAAGTGCTTACTATATGCCAGGCACTATACATTGCTCATGTTCATGGTATGTATTAAGGGCAGAACTTGAATCCATCTCTTCCAGATTGTGTATAACTACTTTTCATAAGCTCTTGCTAACATTAATTATAACAAAATTATCATAATCATATAGTCTACCATGCTATTAAAAAACTCTTACTTTTTGTTTTATAACCAATACTAAGTATAGGTTCCAAGGCAGAAGAATCATAATGACTTAAATGACTTACACAGGAAATGTCTAAAACCTGATTTGAAACCAGGACCTCTTATCTCTAGGTCTGCCTTTCTATACACTGATCCACTTAGCTGTCAGATTTTCACACTATTTCTGAATTTGAAATATTTTTCCATCCTTCAAATTCCAGATCAGACCACCCCATGCCAGGAAGACTTGGCTGATTTTGTATGATCAGTGACTTCTCCTAGCTCTGAAGAAGTATCTCTCTATCTCTCTTATTGTCTCCCTCTCTCTCCCTCTCTTTCTCTTTGTCTCTCTGTCTCCCTCTCTCAATCTTTCTGCGTCTTTCTCTGTCTCTCTCTTTGTCTCTTTACCTGTCTTTCTCTTTGTCTCAGTCTCTGATGTTTCTCCTTTCAGTCTCTCCCTCTCTGTTGTTTTTTCTCTCCTCCCTTACTCTCTCTTTCTGTTTCTCTCCTTTCCTTCTTCTCTCCCTCCTTTTTATTTTATGTTCTGTTACCATTTTAACATATAATATAGTATGTAACAATAATAATATGACACATGATGTTATAAATATATAACAAATTATAATAAATATGCTTATCCAAGAGAAACAAATTCTCCATTAACTATGTCCAAAAATCTATCTCATTTACCCCTTCCTTCACCCTTTCATGTCTCTTAATATATCTTTTATAATTTGAAATTCACAATGGATAGAGAAATGATCCTGTTATCAGAGGAATTAGGTTCAAATACACCTCTGATACTACATTTGTGAACTTATGCCAATCACTTAACTTCCTCAGATGTCAGATTCCTCAATTGTAAGGTGATGGGGGCCTCCGAGGTCCCATTCTACTTGTAATAGCTCTTTGAAGGAAGTACTGAAAGTGTTATTATCTTGTTCACATCCTGGCCATCTCTAAACTATGCTGCCTGCACTTTGCCATCATCCCTATCTCTTCCTGCTCTTCCTTCTGCACCAGAGCTTGGACTTTAATTGGGTTCCATACTCTGATAGGGAAACGTTTGCCTTATTTTGCCCAGAATCTGACCTACATGTTGCTTTCTGAGCATATTTCCATGATTACCCTTTCTACCTTTATAGCTCCCTTTTATATGCTGTCTTTTCCCAAAAGTAGATGTTATCTTCAAAGGCAGGGGTTGTCTTGCTGGCTCATATTTGTATATCCAGTGCATGGTAAACATAGTAAACTATTAATAAATAGCCCTCCTTCCCTCAGTCCCTCTGTTCCTTCCTTCCTTCCTTCCTTCCTTCCTTCCTTCCTTCCTTCCTTCCTTCCTTCCTTCCTTCCTTCCTTCCTTCCTTCCTTCCTTCCTTCCTTCCTGTTTTTCAATCTCTTTCCATTTTGTTGGTGAGGAAATTATGGCTCTGAGAGGTTAATTTATTAGCACATAATAACATAGCTAGAAATTTGGAGGTAGGATTTGAAGCTTTTAACTTTAAGACTAGTATGCTTTTTACTGTGACATTACTAGAGATTCTCCTACAATTTTATAGTTGAGAAATCTGAGGTAAAGAGAGGTTAGGTATTTACCTATAGCCACACAAAGCTGGCTAAATGTCAGGGTTGAGGCTTGAACCCAGTTCTTATTTTCTGAGGCCAGTACTGTTTCCATTATGCCATGCCACAAATATCTGTTGAATATTGAATATTGAATCCAGGAGATAAGGGGTAGGAGTGGAAAAAAAAAACCTGGAGAAACTAGTATACAAGTTACCAAGAGATAAAATGCAAAATTCATGTAGAATATGAAGAGATCTTGACTCCTCTTGGCAGTGTAAAAGATATAGTGTTGCCTGAAACAGGTGTCATGTTTTAGACCAACTTGAATAATTGAGTAATAATAGTGTGATACCAAAACCCAGCCTAGTTCTATATGGAAGAGAAAAGCTCACATATTAGATGCAGGCATTCCTAAAAGACCCATCCATTTTCCTCTTTTTACTCTCTTCATCAACACTTCATTTTCTTTCTAAACTTAAACTTCCTTCTATGCAGATAATTGCTCAATCTTTATCTCCAGTTTTGACTTCTTTCCCAAGTTATAAATCATTTCCACATGCTTATTAGACATGTCTAGTATTATGTTTCCCCAGTATTTTAAATAAAGTATATTCCAATATGTTTTGTCCAAAATCTTCTACCCTTCTTCTTTGAATTCCGTAATATTCCTTAATTTTATTAATGACATTGGTATACTTCTAGTTACCTTTATTTGAAAACTTGAAGCCATCTTAGATTCTTCCCACATCTTTGATCCAGTTGTCACCAAGCCCTGCTGAATCTACTTCTACACTAGCTCTTGAATCCATCCCTGACTTCTCATTCCCAGTGACTTTATTCTAAGTTTAGCTGATTCATTATAACAGTCTCTGTGCTCTCCCTTAGCTCCAGCCTCTCTCCACTCCAATCTAATTAAGTTTATCAATTAAAACTAGAATTGCATCATTCAACTGTTCAAAAGTCTTCCAAACATCACCATTGTCTACTGAATGAAATCTAGACTCTTTAGCTTGGCATTCAAGAACCTCTGAACTCTCTTCTCAAGATACCTTTTAAGTCTTAGTTCATTCTGCCCCCGCCCTTGTATGTCTATATACAATAGACTTTTTGCCACTCCCCCAAAATTTCTTATACTTTTCTGGTTTTTATTCATGTTTTTTCTTGGGACAGGAACATGCTCCTTACAGTATCTCCACTAGCTGAAATGCTAACTGAAGCCAAGCTAATATTTAACTTTTTCCATGGACTCTTCTTGTATGCCAGTTAAGAAAGATCTGACCTGCCTCAGAAGTCTCTTAGTACTTCATACATTGCATATAAACTTGTTACATGTTATTATGGGTTATAGATATTTGAATACATTCCATCTTTTCTATTAGATTGTGCACTACTTGAGGGCAAGGATCATGTCTTATTTATCTTTGTTTCATTCTCAGATCTACATACTTTGCACTCTTCAGAAGTGGTCTGGTGGTAGGGATGGGTCATGGCACACAATCTCTATAAGGTTAGCCTTCACTATAACTACACTTTCACTTTACTCATTGCTTCTGTTTTGTTTGGTTTTCAGAGAACTGTGAACTTAGAGCCAAAACCGAATACATTCTGTGAGCAGATAGACATGCTCTCTCATTATCTGGACAATAGATGGATGTGGGGATTATTAGAAAGGAGAGGCATGGGGTACTAAAAACTGGAGGCTTGACCTGTATAAAATTGTAAGTCAAATGGAGTTTTTGAAATTATTAGTGGAAATATGATTTGTAAGGACATCCTATGGTTTGTTTAAAGGCATCTTTTGTCTGTATAAGAACTATTTGTATAGATGAATGTATTGAGGTTTGGATTGAAGTGTATCTCATGGAGTATCTAACCAATTTCAGGGAACCATATGATTATCCCTGAAGGACTTGGTTCTTTGGAATGATTCAGTAGTCCTTTGGCCTCTGTGATAGCAACAGGGAATGGGAATATATCCAAAGAGGATTGGAAATCTAGGAATACTCATCCACTCAGGAGACTTTAAAGAGACAAGCAACTTACATTCTTTTTGTTTCCTGTCTCTTTCCATTTGATATGTGGAAGGGGCCAGGAAGTTGTCTACCATTTTAATGGTGATATTATAGTCTTCAAGTTAATCCCCTTCAACAAAGGTCCCCTCCCAACACTCTACAAATACAGCTGTATGGCCAGGAAAAAAGGTTCATTCCTCAACTTCCAATCCCATCTCCAGCAAGAGGGGCTCACAGGATGATGAAAGAAGAGGGCCAGGGAGTAATGGGTATGTAGGAGCCACATGATCCTATGTGCTCTTCCCATTGCCAGGGATAAACAGATCTCCCACTTCTCTTCTAATTTTTCTCTTCCAAAAACAGTTTCAGAAACCTAACTTCAAAGACATGATAAATTTGTTAGATTCTGAGGTAGTGGGTGCTTGAATCTCTGATTTTCTTAGCACTTGCTACGTGTGGAAGGTGGTACATGTAGAAGTCATATCACTTCAAGGTGGCATTAAATAGCCATCGTATCATGGCAAGTAAACACCCACAGGACATGACTGAAAATGCCCAATATATACATGTAATTGTTAATGATTACAGAAAACCAATGATGAAGATGCTCCCACTTCTGACAAAGAACTGGAAATTGAGGGTATGTTCATCAGTTAGGGAATGGCTAAACAGGTTGTGGTGTAATAACTACTGCATCATGATTATTAGGTTAATTAAGATTAACCTAAATAAAATTAGGTTAATTAAAAAGGTTAATTAAAAACATAGAAGGACCTACATAAAATTATGAAAAGGGAAATGAGTAGAACCAAGAGAATATTATACACAGTAACAGAAATATTGTTTGAAGAATGATTTGTATATGTTCACCATTAGAGAAACAATGGAGAAATAGAAAAAAGCAAGACATAATTTGATATACATTTTTTTTCAAATTATGCCTTCTCTAGTGTAGGGAAGGATGGCTATACCAGGATATTTATTGTAACAAGCAAGCAAATAAGTGAATAAATTTTTTAAATGATGCAACCATTTCCAGAGATAAGCAATGGCCTAAATATGTATAATAAGATATTTTTTTGGATATCACTAATAAGGGAAATTTTATTTCCTTTCTTTTTCAGTGTGGGGATGGGAGAGAGAAAATATGTGTAAATTGAAAAAATAAAATTTAATTAAAATAAAAGTGATAATTATTTCATGAATATATTAAAATCATCTAGTGACAGTGGTCAGAAGAATGCCATGGGCACATGGAAAACAACTTAAAGCAATGTCAGAGCAGTGACTACCGGTGGAAAGTGACTGTAGACAACTTTGGTGCTATTGGCCTACAACGGATTACTTACTTTGAACAGAAGCACACTATTATTTGGAAGGCTATAACTGCAAAGGGTTCAGCTTTACAGTAGTCTCTCCTATTTTTAGCCATAGGAAGTCTATGAAAGGGGTATAGAATAGTACTAAAATGGACTTTTGAGGCCTCCTTGTATCTCCTAAATGAGGCTGAAACTCCAGCTCTTTCATGCCTACTAGGTGACTCCCTACCATTCCATAATCCTGTGTCCTACAAAACAAACAAAAAGATAGTAATAACAGGAAGGATAACTGAGCTTAGCCTATCTTGGATAAGTGTGTGTTTCCCTTAGGGGCCAGTAACATTGCCCAGTTTTAGGGGACATGCTGATAAAAAGACTCCACTTGTTGCATATTTTATGGCTGATCACATCACAAAGTTTACTGAGGGCATCTGGCTTCTGTCAAATGTTGGAAAAGAGCAGCTTAGGTGGGCCTCAGTTATTTCAGTGAAGAATAAGAACATTTTTATGGTAGAAAACTTAAAAAGCAATTAATCATTTTTCAATTTACTTGATGATAAATTGGCTTTTATTTTCCATTGAGGTACACATAACCAATTCCTTCAGTAATGCCTGATAAATTACTTAACTATGTTTGCTAACCCAAGTACCAGAGGAAAGATAAGAGTTACTTCAATAAAATTAGGCCTGCCAAGCAGTTGAAAAGAAGTTGAAGTTGCCTCCCCATCTTTGTTGCTTGAAAGTTGACTGCTGAAAGTGCCAAGGGAAGTCAAGAAAGATCAGAACGACAAGAACAGGCTCTCAAAATTAAATATTCCATCAGACCTGAGGAAATCACTCACACTGAAAGCTGCCAGCTGCTTGAGGGGAGGCTGCTGCAGGCAGACAGGAAGACTTAACCTGAAGAGGAAAATCAGAGGGTACTGTTTCAGTCACTGGTTCTCTGGGACTGTGTCCTTCATTGACACCTGTAATTATTTAGGCGGACCTTGCTATTGGAATGTCAGGTGTCACCAGGGGAACATGAAACTGTGAATTGACTCGGAAGTTCTCTACATAGACTGATTCCTTCCACCTGATCTGCTTTCGGTGTTCTCATTCCACAGCTTATTTTCTCTCTCAGTACTTGGGCCGATTGTGTGGTACAGGTTAAACCCTGCAAAGCGCGATAAAAGTATATCATTTAATGCTTGAGTTGAAGTAGCATGAGAGGCACTTGAGATATATTAACATTTTCTGAGAGACATATTATCTAGGAAAGGTTGTGTTATGATGGGGATGAGATGACTCTAAACATGAACATATTATAATTTAGTTTTATTCCATGTGGTTGTAATGAATGATGCTAATAATAATTTGATTAAACTATTAAGCTTGTTTTAGTTTTTCAATTAGTAACATGTGGCTTGAAAAGAAGAGAACTCTGACTAAAGAAAATGTGAGTTAAAAGAAATCTTGGAAGAATTTAAGGCCATATTTGCATTAGACAATATCACAAAAGATTTCCCCTATCTTGTCTTATTATAAGAGTCTCTATATTTCCTCTGTCAAACTTACTCCTTGTTCTCTGTGATCTCTATTCCTGCAGCATATGTGATTAAGTTATGCCAATAATCCAGTGAAGATGTGCAGTTAATTGAAATGGTCCAGTATGGCTGCCCGTGAGCATTGAACTGATGATAGAAAGAACGTTTTCATCTAAATATTGTTTCATCATAAGCAGTTTCATCAAAATAGTATTCAAGGGTTTAATTCCTCTGCTTGAGTCAATTCTAATGTACGAATTCTAAAAGCCTGAAAAATCGAAGGCTGAAAATCCCTGTTGATATTCTAGAATGAGATTTGACAGGTAAATGAGAATACTATGTATGAAAATTAGAAAGGACACAAATTACAAAGTGTCTCTAGTAATTTGCCAAATGTCTGAATTGAAAGGATATGAGCAGTTTCTGGATATAAATAAGGGCAATAAGCAATATGGACTGATACTGCAATAAATGGGAAAAATAGGTATTTCCTACATGAACAGTTTAGGGAAAGAAAGAAGGGACCTGGCTGCCAGTAGTGGTGGCAGCATGGGTGGTGGTGGTGGTAAAGGAATCAGAATGGAAAAGATGACTTAGAAATCACCAGAATGCTGTTTCCTCATTTGAATCTCATAGTTGAAAAAAATCCTAACCTAATTTTCCTAGTTCCTCTCCCCACCAAAATTGCTACTAGTGACCAGGCAAATGCACTAACATGCCACCATTCTACTGTGGTTTAGCCAATAAGCACGTGGTGTCATAAATGGTACTGACGTTTCTGCGCATTGGGCAATATATATTTTGACAAAACATTTTCTTCTTTTCAAACAATATACTATGTGCTTTTGGAAGTTGTTGAAATAGCAATCTGACAGACTGAAAGTTCCCCGCTTTATTTGTGGAACAGATAATGAAGGATTGGTAGCTCTTTAATTTTTTCTCTATTCTCTTTAAGCCTTCTATTTTGTGGGGGCAGACAGTTTATCTCACTTCTATGACCAGTCTGTTACTGTGTTCCTCATTTCCATCCTCTGCTCCATTCTTTCCAGTCTTCTTCACTTCATTCAACTTCATCTCTACATGGAGAGAAAAATACCATTTTTCAGGTGTTACTTTTGCAAAGTGACTGAAAAATAGCCAGAATATCTTTAGTGAAGGTCCATATTCTCCTATGAAACACCTTGTTTTTGAAACACCTGTGGAGGGTGGCACTGCAATGTTTAATTGTTGTGTAGACCATCTATGTTTATTCAAATGAAATAAACAAGACTCATAAAATTGGAAAAGCATCTTAAGAGTTTGATTAATCTCTTCTCTTCATTTTACCCTGTGGAAAAATTCAGGTTAATATAGAAATTAAATGATTTGTCCAAGGTCACACAAGGTAGGTTTCACACTTATTCTTATAACTTTGACATGACATGGGATAGCTGGAAACATATGATCAAGGTATTTGCTTTATTTTGGTAAAATATTAAAAGTATTATTATTCATTTTATTAATTCAAGATAAGTCTTAATCTCCTAATTTATTTTGCTATAGTGATCCTGAGCTCTCCTAGGTAATGCCAACAGAATTTAATATCTGGAGGTTCAACCAAGCTGGAAAGAGACTTGAACAGACTATGTAGAATTATTCAAGGGCTATTATAGCTAAATTTGCACAGTCTCATTACCAGAAATTTGTTTACCAGGTGATAATTTTTAGTGTTTATCATGGAAAATAGGAGAACATTTTAAAAGGACACAACATATTTCATGGAGACTTTATGAGTACAGCTTTTCTTCCTTGAAACCAAATTTTTTCAGTTCATTATATAATAACTATTTTTATGCCATTCCATGTTCTTCATAAAGAGACATTTCCTTTAGACAAAGTAACTAATGACCTATTTGAGGCTCATGGAAGGACAAATTTCTAAGACTCTTGAAAAATCATCTGTATAAGTGATTATTCAAGTCTAGTCACTGGCAATCTAGAGAATGATCACATTTACTATGACCCAATATTGATAGGAATTTATTATGGTGGTGGTTTGGTGACAATTTTAATTTTGGATAGAAACTATAGTGATTGTAGGACAAGAAGCTAAGTTGCAAAGAAAATGTATCCTATCTATAAGTGGGAGAATATGAGATCTCACAATCAAAGACTTGAAGTTTTTTTTTTTTTTTGTAAATCCTAGGAATCATTAACTTAATAATTCCACTATGTGCAAGGTACTGTGCTTTGTGCCAACACACAAAAGCAAAAATGAAATATAACTGCCCTCAAGGAGTTTATGTTCTACTGGAAAGATGTACTCTCACTATTTTTTAAGTGAGAGATGAAAGGTGGAAGTGAAATAAGAATATTACATCGATGCAAATGCCAAGATGGTGAGCCTCAAGAAAAGCCCCATAGTCACAAAGGTGTAGCATGTCAATCTGTTCATTAAACCAAAGAGTAGATTATTTGTTAACAGGAAGAATGGGAAGCACTGGTGCTATCTGGAAATTATATATATATATGTATATATATATATATTTATATTTATATTTATATGTATATTTAATTTTTGGTGTTAGAAAGTGCCTCTTGTCCACTGAGACCATCTACAAGATATAGTGGGACTGAAGGATTCTGGAGACAGCCTACTTCCTTTGAATTCAGGACACTTATCTTCAACTAAAGGGACAGGGTACAAAATGACCTTAAAAGCCTAGATTTGGCTGAGTGTGATGTTTCTTTATCATACAGTAAAAATCTAGATTTATGAAATTTGACTCTATGCATTATGATACTCTTCCATAAATAAAAGCATTTTCAACTTTTATAATGTGTGTGTGTGTGTGTGTGTGTGTGTGTGTGTGTGTGTGTGTGTGTGTGTATGTTTAGGATTTTGAGAAATGATGGGACAAAAAACTGAAATCTCTAAGTCACAGGTGTCTTTTTCAACTTTATTGATGTTGTCCATGAGGGTGTTGCTTGTTTTTCTGTTCTCCAAATCCTCCACTCTCTTGCTGGAGGCTCTCCTCATTTGCCTTGACCTCTCCCTCATCTATAAAACTAGAAAGGCAAACTACCTATTAAAAACTTTTTAAACAGTGGAGAAGAGACTTCTTCTGGGTCAGTGTAGCCTGTGAGGGTGGGGAAGGGCAAAAGAAGGTGGGATATTGGGGAAATCACAGGACATGACATTTTCAGCCTTGCTTTCTCACAGGCAGCTTGTCAATCCAATCCAGTTAAATCTTCTTGTGCCATGGGTTATTTTTGTGGCAAGCAACTAATCCTCAGCACGTTATCCACTACACTGAACCTCCTTCTGTTGCCAGTCACGTCAGTGCAGGAGTCCTCCAAATGCTGGCACTCCTGGAGCCTTTCTGGAATCAGGCCTGCTATGCTCAAGCCAACTCTCAAGGTATTTTGGGTTGTTTGAAAAACAAAATATCACCCCCCCCCCCAAAAAAAAAAATAACCCCCTCACAAGGCTGAAATCTGTTGCACAGGGCCAATCTCCGAAGCTCCCCCTGGCTGCTGTCAATGGCCCTGGTCCTCGCTTGGTCAGACTGCACTGCATGCCGGTTAATCTGTTTACTTATGCAATGATGGAAATGTGACCTGGCTATTGTGGTGATTAACAGAGTCAAATATCCTCCCATTAACAGGCTGGAGTATTGTTACATTCAATTTAAATTACAGTGGCAGGACAGGTCTTGAGGTATTTAGTAACGGATTTCACAGCACAGATATGCTTCACGTGTAATGAATAAACTCTGGAAGCAACAAAAGGGATGGGGGGAAGAAGAATAAAATAAAAAGGTATTTTATGATCATTGTGAAAAATTTATGGAGTGTAGCTGGCATGAAATTCTATAAAATGGAACCGGCTCCAACCAGTCCAACAAGAAAAGCATGTACTTTCTTCCTGCTGCTTATGAATTATTGTTACCAAGTCCATCAGTGTTTACTCGTTAGCATGGAACCCTTTTGCAAAACTGTGATCCAAAATTGAATTCTTCTTAATTGAAAATACCCCTACTATGCTGGGGGAAAATGAGTCTTATGGAGGGCAAAAAAAATGGAAGCTTTACCACAACAGGTCAGTTAGCTCTGTGATATACAGAGAGGGTGGCTGGACTGAACTGGAATTGTATTCAGAATTCACAGCTGGCTGACAGGAAGGAAAAGAGCAGGTTTCTTTCAGGTTGTTCTGTACATTGACATACATATAATTTAAATATTTAGCCACTGGTGAGCGGCTGCGGTGCATTAGCCCACTAGCACCACAGGGCATTAATCCTGTTGTGTGTGCCCCTTGCTGACTCTGACCTGTTTTATGCCGGGGGACTGAATAACACATAGTACTTTTCTTGAAAAACCCCCACTATGATCTCAAAACACATCAGTTTCAATTAACTTTGAAGAAAAAAAAAAGTGATCACTCTAATTTTGGGCTGCAGTTACCTCTTGCAGAGCTGGCTGTACTGATTTTGAATAGAGTTTGCTGGAGACTTAACCAAATTACATAAAATCATGGAATATTCTTTTATCATCTTCACCTGGATGGATAAAAACCACTAAATGTTATATTTTGTGGTTGAACTTGCTTAAATCACACAAAGTTTAGATGGGAGAGACAAGTCCCAGTGAATGCGTGATTGAAGGAGAGATGTGACAGGAACAATAAATAATTATTTTTATTTATTTATTAATGTGGATTTAACTGTAAGAAGCCATGGTGAACTCCAAATAATACCCTTGGAAAAGCCCGGAACAATGTGTTTGTTTTGGGAATTTAATGTTGATGTGTGAATGGATGAATTTAGCACCTTAAGAGGATATTCCTCTGTATCCATCAGACTTCTGTGAGAGAACAGCACAGTTATTGAAGCACCTAAATGCTTTGGTGATGGACATTGTACAAACACACAGTGGGCATTATTAGAGATGTATTATTTCTCTCAGAATGCTATTATTTTTCTATTTTTATAAAGTTAGTGTTGTCTATTTTCTCCATATGCATGTTACCATTAAGGTCAATCAATCAGTCAATCTATACACTTCTTATTAAGCAACTACTATGTGACAAGAAATGTATTAGAACTTACAGTTTAAGGGGAGAAACAAGGGAACACTCAAATTCATAAAAAATGAATTTAAAGAGAATAATTACAAATAAATACAAACTTGTTTGTAGTGACATTTGAGAGGATGTTTGTTGACACTGTGTTGCTTAGAGATTCTTAATGAAAAACTTTAAAATATTAAAATGACATGGTTTCTGTTCATTTTTTTATGTTGTAGTGGTTTATCATGAAGACATTTCTAGAGATTTGGAAGCAAAATTATAGGTTCAAAATGGTAACAATTTTTATTTTTGTTTTCATGAAGTTCTTTTTTATATTTCTATTTAAAAATCCAATATTTATTCACATATTTCTTTTTAATTCAACCTCCAAACAATTCTAAGAAAGAAAGAAGTAGGAGCTCCAATTTTTTACTCTACTATGAAAGTTGAGCACCAGGAAGCTTAGTATGGAGGCCAGCAGGTTAAATGGAATTATCATGAGCTTTTATCCCAGCTGGAAGATGATTAAAAATTTATCACATAGACCCATGCTGGGATAATAGTAATACCTATGGTACCATCCCACTCAAAGCTGTTAAGGCCCGGGATTTCACCCACCACCAAGGAAGACCTCGGACAATGCAATCAGGCAAGGAAAAAGGCCATTTATCATGGAACTGGCACATGCACCAGTGGGAACCTCTACCATCAGAGTTCTGATCTGCTTCTGAAAGGCTGGTCCTTAAGTACTTTTCAACATGTATGGCCCCCCTCCCTTCCAGCCCCCTTATCTGCTACATACCACCGTTGGATCGTTGCCGGCATGTATGACTCTTATCTGCTACATACTATTCTTGGAACTTTGACAATTTTATGTTATTGGGGTCTTCTTGGCCTTTATCTGGTACCCACTACAACTGGGGTTTGGCATATTTATGGTTCTGACTAACTTCCAAGGCTAGCCAGCTCCCTGTTCAGGCCTTCCTGAACTTTCAAGGCTGGTCAATTTTGCCTCCCTCAAAGCTTTCTCTCAAGTGATAGAAACTAATGCCAAAGATGATATATACAGAGCTTGGCCAGCTGGTCAATGAATGGTTAGGTGAACAACCAACAGACTGTCCCTTCTTTCTTAAAAGCTAATTCAGTTCAGCTTCAATCTCTAACGTATGCCTATGGATTGGGCTCTGATTGGAATCTTTTGAAAGCTCCCTTGCTTTTCAGACCCCCTATAAGATGTATTCATTCTCAGGGATTTTCAGGGGTTGGTTTGGTATATTTCCTGAAGTGGAAATCTGCCACTGTGGCACAGGTTTAGACTGGATTTGGCTTTCCTCAATAGTTTTCTCAGTAACTTCCTAGGACTCCTCAATCTATCTTAGACCATACTTGAATTTGTAATGATAATAATTTATATATCAAGTTAACTTTAACTATATATATATATATATATATTTCATTTGACCCTCACAACAGTACTGTGAGGTATCTTTTTACAGCTGAGGACTCAGACTGAAGGAAGTCAAAGGACTTGCCTATGGTTAGATTGTAAATATCTAAGGCAGGATTGAAACTCAGTTCTTTCTAACTTCAAAATTAGGGGCCTCTTCACTTCTCTACTTAGAACCAAAGTGGAGCTATAGACTTTTTAGCATTTGCTAAGCATTGTTCAAGATGGTAAAACAATGAGTATAAAAAAAAGAGGAAAAAACTTGGTCCTTGCCCTCAAGGAAAGTCTGTTCGAAAGGGGGAGACAAAACACAACTAACTATGCATAAACACTATATATATATATATACATATATATATATGTACATATATATATTTACACATATACCCATCCACATATGTATAAGTATATATACACGCACAATGTATACATGCATATACACGATGTACACATACATGTGTACATTTTCACACACATGCAATGCAAATGGAAAAGAGAAAGAACTAGATCTATATTATGTGTGTATAAGTATTCTGTTAGATACCAATGTGGATTGAGGAAGAAGATAATTAAAAATATCGATAAATTATGTGTTTTCTATAGAAAGAACTAGGGATTTTGTAACTTATAATATTTTATGGGTCATGATGATGTGTGAACATAAGGTTACTGTAAGTTTTCACAGTTCTATAGACTATTTTGCCAATTCTTCATTGACTAACCAGATTATTTACTTTCCTCTAAGGAATTTGGTGATGAGAATAGTCTATAGAGGCTGACTCACACCTGGAAGGTTTATGGCATTTTGCTTCATTGGCATTATAAACATTACCAGAAAGAAGAATCTTGTGGTATGTAGGATGGGAGAAAATTAAGTAGGAAGGCTTAATGAGATATGGCTCATTGCTACTAGTAATAATAATAACAACAATAATACTGACAAGATTATGATGCTTTATAGTTTGTGAAAAACTTTATATATATATATATAATTTCATCCTCATAACACTATGAAGTAAGTATCCCAGGAATAATCATTCCCATTTTTTAGATTTAACAAATAGCTTAAGGTTTAGCAAAAATAAGGTCACACAACTAGTAACTGGCCTAACTAGGATTTAAACCCAGAAAGATTAACTGCTTATTCATTGTTTCTCTCCCTTTCCCCTCAAATATATCACAGCTGTCTTTAATCACAATATCCAGAATTTAGTTGTTAGTATCACTGAAAAACATTTTACTTCCATGCTAATTGGAAGTACAAATTCAGGTTAGTCTTCATTTCCTGTTCTGGAGTAGGTGCTCTTAGATTTGAGGAAGTATATTTTATGACCTTTGGTCTAGATGACAGCTAAGTGGGAGACCAGAAATGAACCCATTTGTTCACGCTATCTGATTGGGGTTATATAAAATATGAGAACATCAAACATTTTTTTAATCTCTATCTACAACAGAATTAACATCTCCTCATGCCTACAGTACTTATCACCAGGCTATATAGTTTTTGTCTGGTAAATACATCTTAATTCATAGTAATGGGGGTATAAAATACTAGCTTTCATAATCTCATTCATAGGCATGCATAGATCATGGACTGGATTTGCTAGCGCACTTAGGCACACTCACCCCATTCTCTAATTATTCTTCTTGCTTCCCTTCATGAGATCTTCTCTTTCTAGTAAATTTGACTCAACTCAACAGATGTCTACTACAGGTAAGTTGCAGATGGGAATGAGATACTTGCAAAAAATACTCTACAATGTGGAGTATAAAAGTACACGAGAACAAAAAAGTCTTTTGTGAGTTTATAAGACTCACTGAAGCCAGAGTGACAAGGCATCTGAGATGGATTTTAAAAGTTAGATATGGTTATTAGATATATTTCCTTTGAAGACACTGGACATGATAGTCATTTTTTTCCTTCATGAAGGCACCTAGTTTCATAACTAGTTTCATTTCTGACCTGTCAGAACACCAAGATCCTTTAAGTATTTCTACTACTTGGGATGCAGGTCTTGGGTAAATAATTTTCTCCTCTCCCCCATCTCTCCATTTCCACTTTTCTTAGAGCTCTCTTTTTCAACTTAGCTATCCCAGGGCTAAAAGAATTCCACAATCATTTCCGAGGCCATGCCTTGAGGAGGGCAGATCTGTACAAATCCAGGGTTGGCAGTGAGATGCTGCTGTTGACAGAGATGGTGATAAGAACGGGTCATTTTGCCGTCTCACCCTTAGGCAGTGGCTGACAATGGAGATTTTTTAACATCCTCCCTCCCCATAACTGTCACATGAGATGAAGTGGAATGATACAGGACAATATGGCTTGATGTCCTTCCACCAATCAATAGCCTCCAAAGTCTGTGTCAAAGTCAGCTGACCAGAGAGTCACTGCTGTGTGGGAGGAGCAGAGTGCCAAATAGCAGATGCTTATTGACTAGTCTAATGATTTTAGCTGGTGGATGGATCCCTAGGTCCCTCAATTCTGCAGCTTTTCCTTTTGGAAAATAGCAATAAATAAATCTTATGCTTTTCCCTCTGTTCAAAGTTATCATTAAAGCTTTTCTGCCTTCCTGTGACACAAAAGGAGAGAGAGTAGTGCTATGTAAAATGACAACCTTTCACACCCTCTGTTCTCCTTTTCTCAGGATACACTTGCTTGGTTCTTGTGTTTGTTCTTCTCTTTCAGAACATTAAACCTGGCAACCTCAGATGACCAAATCATTAATACTTTAGCATGTCAGGCTGGTAATATGTCACCTCTTGCTTTTAGAAAAACGTAGACCATGGCACTTTTGATAGAATTCCAATAGGCAGAAAACAGACATATGGATATATGTAGGCATCTACCTTTGTGTGTGTGTCTAAATGTGTCTACACACAAGCATTATTTTATAGAACCTCTTTCAGAACAATAGCAGTAACTGGAAGAAATCTCTATAAAAAGGTAGTTATGTAAACAAAGTACAACCGTGCACTTATTCAGTGGGGTTGAGATTCGTGACTTAGTCAGTTGACTCAGGTCATCATCGAGATCACATAAAGATATCCATTTATGGGAAATGATGGAAGTAAAATTTCAATGGAAACATAACCTTTCCATTTTACAGTAAACTTTGTCTGGGGCATAAGTCAGTATCACTTACATGAATTAAATTCGTGCCTCCCCATTGGGTGGAGTATACTCCCCTGGCCCTCTCTTTTTTTCATGTTTTCATTTTGTTATTAAAGGACATAGAAGGACACAGAATGCAATAATTTCCTCAAGATTCATGATGGAGGTAATTTGACATACCTGGCCCAGTCTGAGTTCAAATTACTATAAATAAAAGAGCAAGAGTGTCTCTGAGTTGCCTCTGTGTGTGTATGTGTGTATGTATGTGTCTGTGTGTTTGTGTCTGCGTGTGTATGTGTGTGTTTATGTGTGTGCCTAGTTCTGAGGCATTCAGAAGAGTCAGATACCATGGGCATCTTGTCTATAAGCCCTTGGGCATTGAATTTCACTGGGATGTTTGGCAGGAAAAGGAGTTTGCAAATGTTGTACAGTATTTGGAAAGAGTCTGGAGTCATTGCAAAAATTTGAGAAGGTGACACTAATGCCTTTAAAGAGATGTCTGTTTTAGCAAGGGTATTTCTTATCATCTATATAGTAAATCCATTCTTGGACTGTCAGCAGTAAGGGTAGACAGTTGACTATATCCTGACTTTGAGGTCTGTTCTGCTTTGGACATAATCCAACCTATTCTATGGGAAAAAATTGTGCCAGTTTTCTTAATTACTATGGATGTCTGGCTCATCATACCTTGAACTTCCTCAGAGTGACAGAAACAGAATAGTTTGCTGAGGAAGCACAAAGCAAAATGAACATAATCTTAAGAAGAGCTAAGCAACAAAATCAGAAGACATAAATATGGACTTTACAATTACTTTAAAAATGGTTAGAAAGAAAAATTTTGAGTTGTGCTTCTAGAACTGTTTTCATATTTGTAAGTGAGGAGGGTCTCTCACAAGGAAAAAAATGGCATGCCTATTTTCTGTGCTATATTAGAAAGGAAAAGGCCAAAGATGACTTCTGTGGAAAACATTCATGTAAGGATTAGTGGTAGTGGGACTGAACTGGGTGTATTGCTATGTTGGGGAATGGGAATCTTTTCCATCTATCTCTGAACTAACCTAAATCCTAGGGGACCAATATCTTTTATGCATAAAAATTAATGGTTTTGTTTTACATGAGTCCACCTATTACTTGTGTTATTAAAAACAATTGCTAGAGAGCCCCTGACTGAAGCAGACATGAAATTTTAGGTGGAAATTTAAAAATTAAGTTTAACAAAGCATTTTTGTATGGCACACCATCATAAGTTAAGCATTTTTGTATGGCACACCATCATAAGTTGTGGACTACATTTAAAATAAATACAGGTCTGTTTCTTTTCCTCATAAAGTTTATAATTTGAGGGGATCAAATGCAGAAAAAAGATAACTGGATTCAAAATAATAGATGATGAGTGGATTAGAGAGATGGGCAACAAAGTTCTTGCTGAAGCTCAAGAGAAGCTCATTGTCATTTTTGGATATGCATGAAGAAACTGCAATTCTTTTTTCTTCTTGTGAAGGACCAATAGGAAGATCTCTAGAGATTTACCCAGGAGATATTCTGGCTACCACAATTTTGAGATTTATAAATATTCAACCAGGACTAGCATAAATCTATCATGACATTCTATATGAACAAAAGATTTGGTAACAAATGAAAGTTAGATGGGAGTAATCTTAAATCTTCTTAGAACAAACTGTTTTGGAGCAGTGGAATAGCATCTATTTGCATACAAATAATTAACCTGCTGATTACATGGGAATGCATTGTTTGTTCTAGCAATAAATTAATAAAACATTTCTGATGAAGTGAGATAATATGTGTGACACCAGTTTGTAAATAGTAAAAGTGACTATAAAATGCAAGTGATTATTATTATTTGTTCTAAAATACCCTCTAATTCAGACTAGCTCCATTTCTCCAAATTGCTGAGATTTTACTATATTAGCATTCTGTTCAGGCTTAATCTATTGTCGGTCCATTAGCTACAAGGATAAAGTCACAAGGGAAGATATTTAAAATAAAAAAATACTTCAAATAAAAAAATAAGGTTAAACAAAGAGCCTTTAAACTAAATGAATTTGTAGTTTTATAATAGTAAACAACTTCTTGGTCCTCTCTTAAAGAGACTCTCGTTATGAAGAGTCCTAAGATTTACCTGGCTAAAGAAATTTCTTCAGGAAGCAACAAATAACCACAAAGTAAGGACAGATGAGGTTTCAGGCAAACTTTCCTCCCTTCCCCAGGGATACATTTAATGTATTGTGTACAAAAAAATAAAAGGAAATTTATATCAGTCTGAAAAAATAATCAGCTCAGAATTTTCAGTTCAGTATTCTGATTTTTCTAATTAACAGGGAATATCAATAATCTGAAGTAGAGTATCCATTTTGTGGGTTATGCATCCCGTTATTAATTTCTTTTAGAACCAGTTAAGTCTTTTGGGGCTTGGGAGAAAGTATAGAAATCTTATATGAACTTATGTGCATGGTTGAACTTATCAGTTAGTCAGGCCAGAGTCTATCACCTTGTTTAAATACACACACACACACACACAAACAGAGAGAGAGAGAGAGAGAGAGAGAGAGAGAGAGAGAGAGAGAGAGAGAGAGAGAGAGAGAGAGAGAGAATACTTTTATTTCTGAAGTTTTGGGCCACAAGGAATGAATCATTTTTTTGTTAATACTTGAGATGGCTGGAAATTAGAATATATAGGAGATCATTTTTTTCTTAAATTAGCAAGTCTCTCACAGATAGATGTACTCCAGAATCAAGTTCTGATATATTTATTTTATAGGTGGCTGATGGGAAATCAATGAATACAATTCTTTTTAAAATAAATAGCAAAATGCGACACATTCCATTATATTAGTCAGCTGTATCACTATATTATCTCTAAGGGTTCATTACATTAAGAATCATGAATTCAGTTTCCTTGACTGTGAAATTCAGGGGCTTAACTTTCTTCCAGGTACCCCTCTAATTTTAAATCTAAATCCTTTGGGTAATCCTATTGGGCTCTTATTTTGTGCTAAGGTTGTGGTATAGAGAGTGAGGGGATAGGGGTTCCTGCTTTCTTGGAGTTTATAATCTATTTGGAGAGATAAGGTACATTCTTCCTTAAATGCTGGATCTTTTATAGGATACATAGATTAAGGTTTTTTGTTTGTTTTGCAGGAAGTTTTGCAGGGTAGATGGAGAAAGGATGTTTCTATGATTTAATCAGTATAGGAATTTTCAGTACGGAAAGACCTCCTATCAATAAAGATCAGTATTTACTCTGTAATTTAAAGTTAGAGGGGTGACCAGTGTCCCATAGCCAAAATATGTTAGAGGTGGGACGTTCTTTCTGACTCCAAAGCTGCTATGCCAGCTGCTGATTGAGCATTATTCTAAATAATCCATTAGGTTAGGATTGGACAAAATAACCTCTGAGGTCCCTTCTAACTCACATTCTGTGACTAGTATAGAAAAGTGATGAGATTAGAAGCTAATATGCAGAGAGAATATGGGGAACTAGGAAAGGAGATTCTAAACTTTGAGGGAAATCAATTGGATCATTCTAAATTGGGCTTGAGAAGCATCTAGGTAAAATGGATAGAGACTATCATTGAAATCAAAATAACATGGATTAAAGTTATTTCTGACATATACTGACTTTATAAATCATTTATCATCTCAAAAACTCCAGGCAACTCCCTTAGACTTTGTTACAACTGAATTGCTATTCTACACCAATGGAGAGAGTTTCCATCTTGGAGAGTTCCCCACACCACTGAAGTCACAGGTTCAGCACATCTCTACCTCTCTAATAGATCCAGTACGCATTATTCAACATTTGTTAGCTATGAGTATGATTTTCCTGTATAATAGACTTCTCTCTCCATCCACTGCCCATCCCCACTTCCACCACCCTTCTCAAGGTGAAACTAGTGGCCCAAGAACCTGTGGGTGGTACAAGTGTGTTAGTGTTATGGGGGTGTTACAGAGCAACAGCTTGATCACCGCTAAATGGTGTTTGTCAGCCAGCTATAAACTGACTTTTATTTTCATGGAACTCTGCCAGAAATTGGAGGGGGAAACAATCCAACCCTTTGAGGTGGGCCAGAAAGGAATTCGGCTGCTTTTGGAGGGGGAGTCCTTTAGCGCAGCCGTGATTATAACCTGGCAGAGCAGTCACACCTAACGAGCAGCCTCCCAGCTTAGCAGAGGCAGAAGACTAAGGCATCATGCCTACCTTTACCTCAGAAACAATGTGGGAAGTGACTACTGTATATTAGCTGCGGAGTAGCTGACTTTGGTTCTGGAAACCCAGAAAGCCGCCTCCTTGTGCCCTTCCCCCTGCCTTTTTTCTCTCTCTCAGCAAAATAATATTTTTTTAAAAGCTCAATTCCCAATAGATAAATAGTAATTACAATTACCATTGCAGACACTTGATAAACACTGACTTGGCCCCCAACGCAAGAACAGTCACCTTAGGAAACTTCCCTTTTGCAAACAAACTGATGAACACAATCCCTGGGGCGGCTTTCCTCTTTTTTTTTTTTTAAGTAATATTTAACATCGCTACAAGCAATTTGTTGTTTAAAAGAACTGATTAGCACAGTTGTTGTCCATCACAGTCTGCTACATTCCCAGTGTTAAAACATTAGCCAAGTGCTATCCTATAACCGTTAAAACTACCTTCGGTTTCAATCAGTTTTGAAACACAGTCTTATTAACAAAGTTCTGTTTACCCATATGGGAGAAGGTGACTGACCAGATGTTCTGATTTTTAAAAGATCTGTTGGTGTCCCAGTGATTTCCGCTGGGAGATTGAATTGTCCCAGATTTTCCTGCTGAGAGCTCTGAGCGGGCACAAAAGTTGCCAGCAAGGTAAAGCCCCTTTAGCCACTAAGGAGTTTGGAGAGAGGGATTAAGGGAGCCCTTCCCCCTGAGAGTGGAGGCTTCCTCCAATGTGGTTCAGATTAATATGTGAATTATTATAAATGGCTCCTTTGCCCTTTGCAAAGCAGTTGCAGCGTTACCACGAGCAGCACAGAGACAAGTATGTTCCAAAAGGGAAATGCATTTTTTGTCCCCACTGGGGACCTATCGCTCATATTCAAATCTTGGTGTGTGTGTGTGGGGAAACTCTGAGTATAGTCCCCTTGGGGCCCCTCCCACTGTCATTTGTAGACATGTGTGTGTATGTGTGATCAGAGAGAAAGAGATTGAGAGGGGAAATCCTCTTTGTCCTGTGAAGTACAGCCACAGACCTCCTGTGTTGTAATGTAAAACTGCCGGGGTGGCTGGAATGACCATATGCTGTGAATGTGAGCCTGAGGCCTGTTTAAATGTAAATTCCCCCCTTTATCAGAATAAAAGAATATCTGTTTAATATGGAATGAAGGCGGTTTGGCAGGAGCTGCCACTACTTCAGGTAAAGCCAGAATAAACAGCAACATTGATTAAAATGAGCCCCCTATTCTGCACCTGTCATGTTCACCTCCTCAGTGACAAAGGCCCCACTTGTTTATTTACCTGTAGAGCTGTTATAATATTTTGCTTTCTAAAGAGATGGGGAAGCCACCTGCCATACCTTTGGCATTTCTTTCACAACAAAGCACTCCAGCCTCAAGAGCTGGTGCTCATTGTTCTGCTCCACAGCTTGGAAAAGAAGATGAATCAAGAAGTGCAGGATCCAAACAGAAATTATTATTGATTTAATCACATAATCAGCAGCAAACACTTCAGGCTAAGATAGCAAATCCATAACAGCCTGCCCACAGAACCACCCTTACAAATTTACCAGCAAACCACCGCACACACTTAGCAAACAAAAAGAGCAAGGGTCACCTTCACTTGGCGGCAAAATATTGACATTCCTAAAGCTTAAATATGTTTTGAGTTAAGTGTTATCAATCAGTGATAAGAGTTGAATGTCTGTTAAACATAACTGCATTGGCAGAAGGATTATGGAATGCTTTCTTGCCATAATCTAGAAGCATCTTTCAGACAAAACTCTGTTTGAAATCAATTGTGCAAGAGGAGCTGCCTGCTGTGACCATTCAGTGTCATACAAAAGGAGAGAGAGTCTCCCTGTGATCTTTAACCATAACCGGTTATCTAATGAGACCAGAGCTTTAATTTCTTTTCACATCAAACATAGAATCAATGCTCCGGATTCAACAATGTGTGTAAACAGGCCGTGAAGCCATCCCTTTAGACGGCAGCCAAGTCAGCTGTCCAAGCCCCTGGCGTGGTTATTTCCATGAATCCTCTTTAGTTCCAGGTAACTGCCCCCATCAGGTTCTTCCTGGCTCCTTCCATACGGAGAGTAGGGCCAACTCACAGTCATAAGAGGCCTCCTATTGTAGTAATGGAAAATTCTGCAAGACAAACTGGATTTTTGCATGGATGCTAGAGAAAGGCAATATTATGAGGATTCGTTCTTTTGGGGAAAAAATGGTGCTAATAAGAGTGGAGAGGTCACTGTCTCTTCAAGGTACCATTACGATGACAAATTTATCATTTAAAGAAGAAAAAAACTGGTAGGATGCTTCACTGGTATTGAAGAATAAGCATTGGTGTTCTCCATGGACATTCTCACTGAGATTGTGAAAACCAAAAGAAAGCATGGAGAAAGTAAAGCAGAAGACTGCAGTTATGTTACCTAGGCTGTCAACTTCTTTGTTCTGATCAACTGGCTACCAGTTCAGATAATTGATACCAAGCCCTGGATGAGTAAAAGAAAGATGAGAGAGGAATGAGTGATTTTGTGTCCTCTCCCTAATGTGATAAGGTCTACCACACATGATTTTAAGGTTTTTGAAACTTGGAATCTCAGTTGGCTTTGTGGAATCTCATGTTTGGATATACAGGTGACTGCTTACATTTGCAAAAGGCTGGATTTCCAAATATTTCTAATGAAAAGAACAATTGAAATACCCACAGAGAAGGAAAGTATAGAAACAAAGAATTACAATAAAGGTAGGGTCAAGCTTTCCTGTTTCCCATCTCTGCTATTGTTCATCTGCCACTCTGAGGGAGTTTTCTAATATAGCCAATGTTTTCCTAGACCTCCATTTTTGAAAAAATTTGTGTGATTTACTATTCCTCCTACTCTTTCACCTCCACATAAACTGATCTGCCCCATCCATCTGCCTCTTTAAAGTAGGCATATTTCCCCCTTTCCTCCATCAAATTTCTAGTGATTTTATTTCAGGAAAACTGAAACCCTCTCATTTACAACTTGCCAGCCTTCAACTTCAACCTCTCTTTCAAACTTTTCTGGACAGAGCATTTCCTACAACTAGTACTTCAACTTAGCATTTGCTACTATATTGCCTTCCCCTAGGGATCAGTAAAAGACTTTTGATTTAGGCCTTTACAGTCTCTTGACAACTTATGTTGCCTTATGTATTTCTTTCTTCTGCTGCTATATTGTTTCTAAACTTATTGTTTTGTGTGTATACTTGGTATTCCCTCTCTTGTTATTCACGTTTTAGCCTAATCTATCAAGAATATGTGGATAGCCTCCCTCATTCTGCATGTCTGCCCACATTCCTCTGTTCCTTGGGTAGCTTCTGAGATAATTCTTCCAGAAAACATCCTCAAGCTAATGCCTCCAGTCTTCTTACTCAACTTATGATCTCTGAGCACCCTTTCCCCCTCAGAGTACTAATGCCCTTTAGGCACTTAAATTGGTTGCCCTTTGTGTCTCCAACAGTAGGCACTTTGAGTAAGCATCTGACCAACCAAGGGCTCTGATCAATTAATTGTAGCATTCTATGATACTGTGGCATACCAGTAGAATATAAATTATGGGAGAGCAAAGATTATTTTGTTTATTGTTTGTATATCTCCAAAGTTTAGCACAGTGCCATAAAGTATATACTTAATAAATCTGAGGTATCGTTGGGTGGTATAGTAGAAAGAGTGCCAGGCCTGGAGTCAGGTAGACCCAGTTCAAATCCAACCTCAGATACTTAGTAGCTATATAATCCTGAGCAAGTCACTTGGCCCTGTTTGCCTTAGTTTCCTCATTTATAAAATGAGCTAAAGAAAGAAATGGCAAATCACTCCAGTATATTTGCTGCAAAAACCCTTAATGGAGTCACAAAGAGTTGGATATGTCTGAAAAATGATTGAAAAATATTAATTGTGAATTTGACTCTTTCTGTATTAGTCTATATTATCTAATATCAATTATATGCTGTCTAGTTATATGCAGTGGTGTATGGGGTGCTCAGGGAAGGGTAGTATCTCTGGTATAGAGGGCTTGTCGTGCACTCCTAGGGCAGCTCTCCAGCCTCTGACCCTTACCTGACTCCCAGCTCTCACTTGTGGCTCCCAGTAGCTGCTAGCATGAGGCAGCGGCCACACCCTGGGCAATGGCTTTGACAGGCCGGCTAAACCTGGTAGCCATCGGGTCGTGGACCCCTGGTGAACTAGGGCTTTGCTCACCCAGCATGTGAAGACTGCTTCGGCTGAACAGATGGAAGAAACCAATAAGAAGGTTCAACGGCTGAGATGGTGATGCAGCAAGGCACTGTGGAGTGCTCAGGGCATGTTGGAGCACAAAAGACAACACGGCCATCCAATGCAGCTGAGGAAGTCTCCAGGTGTAATGACTTTTCGTGCCACTGGACCCAGGCTTCCAATGCCGAGAGAGTGGGACTGTCCCTGTGCATCAACTTTTCCACTTAAATCTTCTTCACGCACGAGTGTCTTTGTGCACAAAAACACACAAAGACAATCGTCATCCTCGGTTACCAAGAGACTACTACTAACTACTAGTTATATGCATATATTTGGTTTATATTTGCAATTTTATTATAAGCTTTGTGAGAATAAGGATTTTATGTCTTATCTTTTACGCTTGTGGAGTACAGAGTTTGATCTATTAACAGAGTTTAATAAACTCTTGATGGTAGAGCAATAGGACTTAAACTTCTAGGACTTAAACACTACCGCTTGCTCCTTCTTTTCTCTAAAAAGTGTAAAGAGTACAAATTACATCACAGTTTCAAGGTTTTCTGACACTGTTCCTGTCTATTTGAATCTCTCATGTTTCCACATATCATTTTCTATTCTTTTTTCTGGTGTTCAACTGTTGTCTTAAAGAGAAAAGAGGGGGAGTTTGTACCCCTAATGGGAAGCTGGGACTTTCAGTATGGAGAGGGGGAAAGAGAGGAGAACCCTCTTCTCAAAGCAGGGTTCAGGGGAGATAGCAGCTGTAACAGGTTGGCTCAGAGAAAGGAGATGGGGTTTGAAGATTTTCCCCCTTCTGCCTTAGTTAAAGCTGTTCTCCCCAATTCACTCTTGTCCCTCTTGTCCACCCCCCCTCCACTACTCGAGACCAAAAGGTCTGGCCTTGATCTGTTCACTCACACTGAGCTTGGGGAATAGATAACTTTTAATGTTAACTCAATCAGGTAATTACAAAAGGAAAAATGGGCAAGGAAGAGTGGGAAAAGAAAAGTGGGAAAAAGGGGTCCCTGTCTCTATCTAAACCCTTTCCCCGCCCTCCTTGAGTTTGGGGGGGGGGACTCAGGCCTTGGCAGCCTGAGCCCCCTTAGAGAAAGTCAGGTTGACTCACCCCTGGACAACAGGAGCTGAGATAAAGTCTGCTCAGGTTTCTCTTCAGAAAGTCCCTTCAATTGGGAAGTGTTGGGGGAAAGGATTTTCAGTCACCAGCAAGAAAAGTGGGTAACCCTCAGGAGAAAGTCTTTTCCCCACCTTCTCTCTTCGAAATCTCAACGCTCACTGCTCTCATCACCAGAGTCTTCTCTCCTCAGGATTCCCCTCCTTGGGCCCCTCCCCCATCAAGGTGATCAATTTCATATACTCTTCAGCCTGGCACTTTTTCTCTATGTCAGCCTCTATCACAAATCCTCCATTTCCTGTTGTTCACATGGTGGCCACCCTGGCCCACGCCCATTACTTATCTTCTATGTCAATTCTAATCTATCTATGCTACTTATTGTTCCCATCTAACCTCTCCCCTCCCAAAATAATAAATCTTATACTAATCTGTCTATTTGCTAATCTAAGTTCCTATCTTATGCTAAGACTGAGTTGTGGGAAGAGGGTTAGGATTATGTGCCAACAAAATTTTTTACAATATAACAATTTCTTAATACAAAAATCATTCCTTTGCAATCAATATAAAATTTAAATCTTAAGTAAAAATGAACTATCCTATGCCTTATATAATGCGAATTCCAATGTAACAATGTAACAATTCATAACATTTATAGGTTTATATTTATATGTAAATATATATATATATATATATTAACTTGTATCTAATGAAATCTGATTTATTCTGTCCCTATGTTACCTCTCTAGTTACAATAGTCCCTTTTCTACCCCAAACTACTCTGTCCCTGTCTATTAATGGTTAGTATTTTAACTCTCCTTTCTCTATATATATTACTGGATTAGATCGTTTTTATGCTATACATACATATACATGTCTGCTATTTTTACACATTTACATATTTCACATGTTATTTAAATACATATATACATATATATCCTCTGGTAGTAGAGATTTATTTACAGATATACAATATATGGGTTGTCCTTATTTATGGCACAGCACCTAATGTCAATGTGAAATTTGTTTGTGTTCTATATATGTTGTGGTGGATGCATATTTATTCCAATGTGCATGTGAATGTACTTCCCTATTTGTGAAGTTAATGTGATTGGAGATTAATCTTATGTGACCCAATTTCCTGAAATTCATTCCCCATAATGTCCTTGATTCAAAGTTCTCTCCAGTTGTCAGTGTATCTTCCATCCTTTGGTATTGCTTGACTCTTCATGACCCTGTGGACTTTGACTCTTGGACCATTGTCTAAGTGTTTTTTAAAAATTAAATTAATTAATTAATTTGTTATATTAAAAGACCCAGCTATCATTTGAAAAAAATGTATACAAAACTATATTGCACTTATTTCTATATCTGTTCTTTGCTACAATGGTAGCTTAAGCTTGACTTAGGACAGCCCAGGGGTCTGTCAGTTGTTTCTGATTTGTCTTTTGCTAACTCATGTCAGTTATAAGCCATCCTTCTCAACACTTAATCCTTAAGTAGGGGTGTAGACATTCCTGTTTTATTAGGCTAAGTAGGGTGGAGTAAATCTAAAATTCACAACACTGAAGACGCCAAGATTATCCATTGCATTCCCAGACCATTTCCAGTCATCCTAACTTTTGTCTTGCTAATGGACAAAGATAAAAGATAAATAACAACAAAGAGTATCTGCCTTCTGATGAAAGCCATCCCAAAATGGAGTGGGCAGCCTCTAGAAGTAGTGAATTTCCCTTCGTGGGTAATCTTTAAATATACGTTGGTTGACCAGTTGTTAAGTATATTGTACTAGGGAATTATTTTTCAGATATGCATTAAATTAGATGGTTAATGAAACATCTTTTGACTCTGAAATTCTGTGATTATGTAAATTTCTGGGCTCGTTTTGGTCATTGAATTTTCAAAGAGAAAAGGTAATGTAAAATTAGATTTAAATTCCAAAACAGCGCCCTTTGCGTTATTATCCAAAAAATAGCCAATTCAATACTGCTCAAATGGTCAGAGCCATTTAGGGTCACTTATATCTAAGCAAAATTGAAGAGGGATATCAGGTACATAAATTCCCAAACTCATTATTTCCTGAGATCATTATTATACCTTCCTCTTTCTCTAACTGATACCACCTACTCTCTTATTCCCAACCCCCCAGTGCCTTTCCTTTAGATTAGAAACCTCAGGATTATCCTTAACATTCTTGATTTCCTTCAACTCATGTATGTACTCTACCCAAAACCTTGCAACTCCACCTCTTAAATATCTCATGCCGTCTTTTGGTTCTATTCACTGAAACTCTCATTCAAGTAAATATTGTATTTCTACTCTATTCTTTAAAAGCACTTTCCCTTCCAGACTATATGCTGTCTACTATACACTTGAAATAGTCTTGAAACCCATTTCATCTATTTTTGTCTTTTCTTTCTATCCATTCAACTCAAATTAATTAATTTCCTAAAGCCATGAGTTTGATGTTGTCATTCTCAGATAAAAAAAACAAACAAACAAACAACAACTAATGAATTGTTATTAATTGACATGATTTTTAAAAATCATACAGGTTGGATTTTTAAAAAGAGGATCAATTTTTTTCCATAAAGTAATATGGAAAAGAAAGCTAGTTATAGTGCTTATTTACACACATACACCCATAATATATATATATATATGTGTATATATATATATATATATATATATATATACACATATCACACACACACATCACTAAATATATGGAATCTTTGTGTGAAACCAAGACCTTAGACAAGTTGTGGGAAGTGGTGGTCTTGAGTAAACAAGTCTGGCTATTGGTTGAGATGATCCCTCAAAGTGTTTTTCCTTATATCTAGTTCTTACTTTGAGGTAATCTTTAGTTCTGTCAAACTAGGAAGACTGATAGCATTTAGAGCTGGAACTTTATTTTAGAGACTGTTTAGTCCCTGTTAGCTTATCCTTGGATATTTCTTTGACTTCATTCTTGTTACCTGTCTCTTGATTTTCTGGAGACATCAAACCATCAAGGCTGTCCTTTTCATAACATTAAAAAAAATCAATGTGAATTGGTGTAGTTAGGATACTCTCTTATCTCATAATTTACTTGTCTTTAGAAAACATCCTCCTTTTTCCAAAAGTTATCCCCAAATATTTTTTCTTCAATCTCCTAGATTCCTTCTCTTAATCTAATTCTTTAGGTTTACCTCCACTGTTAACCTACAAATATCCAATCCTTATCTGAGTGACGCAGTAGATAAAAATGCTGGGCCTGGAGTTAGGGAGACCTAGGTTTAAATCTAGTTTCAGACACTTGCTAACCATGTGATATTCCATGTCAAAACATTTAACATCTGTTTGTCTCAGTTTCCTCAGATTTATAATGGCGATAATAATAGAACCTATCTCACAGGATTGTTATAAGGAGCAAATGAGATAATATTTGCAACATGCTTAACATAGGGTGTGACACTTAATAAATATTTTTTTCCACTCCTTCCTCAAATATGTCAATTCACCTTTTCCATGGGTCTTAATCTTTATTTCCAGGATGTACCTCAAATCACTGGGCAAATGAAAGAATCTCTCATTTACAAGTGTTTTCCAGATGCAAGATTACAGGAATTTTAGAGCTGTGAGGGACTTTACAGATCATCTCTTCTGACTCCATATTTTATTGGTGGGGAAAGACAATGGTGAAAGAGGCTAAGTGATTTGAAGATGCTTAACTTGTTAGTGGGAGAGAAGAGGTGAGAACAACAGAGGATTAGAGGATTTAGAGTAAGAGGGATCCTCAAAATTCACTTATTATAGTTGCTTCATTTCACAATGAAGATGGTGTCCACTGTCACTGGATAAAAGAGTTTTAGACATGTTGAGTTTAAGATGTCTATTGCAGATATGAGATTGGATGATAGCAGTTATAAAAGAATCAAGGGAGCAGTTTTGAAGAGGTGGGAGAAGTTCATATTAGTAAAAAATGGGGAAATATCCAAAAGACACAAAGAGACTGGAGATAAGTGATAGAGTGAGAATAACAGATGGAGATTTGGAGGAGATGTGATGGAATGAGATTTCTTGAAAAGATGAAGGGGTTAGCCTTGGTAAGGACTATGCCACCTCTTCATGTGTGACAGGTGAAAGAGGGGATAGTGGCATAAGGAAACAGAATGAAGAAGAGGGGAAAAGAGGGAGCTCAGGGAAATTGGCTTCAATTTTTTTCTCTAAAATATGTGACAAGATTTTCAGCTGAGTAAGTGGAGTAAAGGGGAGCGATGGGAGGTTTAAAAAGTTATATAGCCAAATGCAGCCAGATATACTTTTCATTGGTTTAAGATATATATGAACAAACATTAGCCAACTGAATACAGAGACAATTTTATTGACTTAATAGTTTTGAACAAAAATTTTTTATGGATTTAGTTGCCTTTGAGTCCCTCAAATGAGTTTTTATTTGAATAGGTCCTGTTTGCAAACTTGCTGAGTAGCTTGTTCATTTGCAAATAAGCCTACTTTTGTACATAAGCTGAAAAATGGCTCTCATTACAATATAGTTATAATTAATGACTGTCAGTCTATCATCTATCTATCCATGTCTGTTGTCTTTTTTAATTCATTTGTTCACCTTTTTACTTCTTTCCCCTATACAAAATTAGATTTGGCTTAAGAAGGACTTACTTGTCCTACCATTGTATCATGGAGAGAATGGGAAGGAGAAAGGAAAAGGAAGATATCTAAAGAAATACCTAAAGGAAAGGAGTAAAGCAAGAGATAAAAGAGCAGGGGGATGAAAACATGTCACTTAATTGAACTATGGAGAAGAAAGAGAAAAAGGAGGGGAAAAAGTATGGCCTGCAGCTCCTTGTTTATGAGAACATCTGTCTAGGGTGTGGACAGCTGGAGATGCATCTTTGGAAGGATTTTTTTACTACTTGAAATTTGTTTCAGCCAAATAGATTTACTTCAATGTATCACTTTTTCTATTATATAAAAATGAAAAGTTGGTCATGCAAATCAGTTATGCCTTATTGTAAATATATTTTATACATATACTTATTATATATTATAAGTTAAGGGATTAATTCCCTGTGGAAAATTGTCTAATGACCAACCCCTTCCTAACCCTAACCCCCACCCAAATGAGTTAAGCAGAATTTCCTTAGAACCCTGCTTTTGTAGACTTCCCACCCTAACCCTTTGCCCCTGCCCTTGTAAAACTCATCATTAAACTATAAACTTCAGGAAAAAGATCAAGAAGAACTATTTGAGAACCGTAGCATTTCTCTTATTGTTTAAAGTTTTTTTTTTAACCAAAGAATTTGTGATATTTTAAACGAAACTTTTAGATGTTCTGAGCATCCCATTAAAATGAGTTTATTAGCAATGAATTATTAACTTAAATTTTCAAAGCAAAGACAAAAAAAATGCTCACCAAATGTAAAGAGATGTGTGGCAATGTGTAACTTCAGGCCATTGTTTATATATTATTACAGCTATTATAACTAATTGATTCACTAGCAGTTAATTAGTAGCCTTGATTCCCCAAATGTTTTGCAGGACAATTATGTTGTACTGCTTTCAAAATTTTCAATATTTCAGAGTCATGGTGGGCCTTCTTAGCTCCTGCCTTACTTTTCTGACAACTCACTTGCTCTATATTTCCAAAGAAGAAGAGGAATTAAAGCTAACCCTCTTGAATATCATTTAAGCATTATTTTTACAACATTCTATTTGAAGCTCGTATACACATGAATATATTTTCATGTTAATTAAAGGAAAAAAACAAAGAGGCAAGGTCAAGTGAAAACTGGCTTAAAGAACTGGCATCTCTGATAACAATATCTAAATCAGCCTGACTGAAAGCAAAGTTACCAGTGGTATAACCCAATTATTGTGCCAAAAGAATTCCTTAATCAAAAGTGAAATGTACAAAGTATTTTCTTATTTTGTTTTCCCATGTAGTTTATTAGCAAATTTAAATTTAATTTTTCAAAAATATTGAGATCCTTGTTATGGAACATTTTTTGATCTAGAAAGTTAGTTATTACCTTTGGACAAGTACCTTCATTCAGAAATATGATATACCCAAACAGTTTCCATATCACCTCTCTTTGGATAAAGAGTTTCTATATATCTCTTTTGCACATATGATTATGTAAAATGATAATGAGAAAGTAGTATAAAACAAGTATATCTTTGGGTAAGCAGAAAGATCAAATTTCTATCACCAATATTTTCTTTTTTAAAAAATTAATTTATTTAGTCAATTTAGAACATTATTCCTTGGTTACAGTAATCACATTATGTCCCTCCCTCTCCTCCACCCACCCTTCCCACAGCTGATGTGAAATTTCATTGGGTATTATATGTGTCCTTGATCAGAACCTATTTCCATGTTGTTGGTGTTTGCATTAGGATGTTCATTTAGAGTCTACATTCCCAATCATATTCCCTCGACCCATGTAATCAAGCAGTTGTTTTCCTTCGGTGTTTTTACTCCCACAGTGTTTCCTCTGAATATGGATAATGTTTTTTCCCATAGATCCCTCCAAGTTGTTTAGGATCACTGCTTTACCACTAATGGAGAAGTCCATTACATTCAGTTGTACCACAGTGTATCAGACTCTGTATCACCAATATTTTCAACCAGTTTCTACCTAGATGCTTTTGATCATGTGAAGTAACAGGGATTTATATTTACTTTCACAAAATCAGTACGTTAGTGATTTCATATCATATAATTTTGGATTCAAATACAGAGAAACCCAAGGCACTTTATAAACCATCATATTAATAGTGCATATATGTACAGGATAGAGCACTGGACCTGGATTTGGGAGAACCTGAACTTAAATCTGGCCTCAAACACTTCCTAGCTGTGTGACCTTGTACAAGTCACTTATCCCTTTTTACCTAACTCTTGCTCTTTTGTTGTTACCAAGGCAGAAAGTAACTTTTATATGTAAAAGTACATATACACTCACATATATAGTAATTTAGAGGACGGACTCTTGTTCATTTGTACTTTTTTAATATCTGAAAACAAATGGATTTGGAAGGGAACAGAGCAGCAAAGATATTCTCTAAGAATGGTCAGATCCTCCACAGACAGTATATTAATGACACAGAAGTGTTGGTTGTATCAAGCCTTTAGGAAGAGATCTATAACCAGGCAAGAATTTGAACTAATCAATGAATAACTCATAAGCTCTATTCATATATCCATTATATTCACAGAAATTCATTTAATTAGCAGAAATCATCAGTAATGTTAGATAAACTTCCTGAAGTGAACTTACAGGAGGATATGAACAGAATCACACCTAATGGGCAACACGGATGAGCTGCTAACTACATTTTTAGAGGTAATACCCACATGAATGAGATCACAGATTTGAATATGCTAAGGATTTTTATCTGCAACAATAGTAGAACCATGACAGTTAGGACACCTTCTGTACCCGACTAGCTGATTAAGGAAAAATGCCATTTCAGCTTAAGTCAGGAAGAACAGCTGGACCTTAAAATGAATATACAACAAAAATCTATTTTGAAGACAACACAAATTTACAAACACAAAGGAAATGAATCTCAAGATATCTCAGAGTGGGTATAGTTCTGAAAGAATGGAAAAAGATCATGGACTATATCTTTCTTAAAGAAGAAAAAAAAAGGTCAGGTGTAGACATGGGTAGATGACCTCAGCCACTGCTGACCTGTGGACCTGCTTTTTTGTTGCTACAAAAATCTTTATGATGACTTACACATATATATGTATATATACATCTTCAATGAAAATGTAAGGTGGCAGGGCTTAGAATAATTTTCTGTAGTAGAGCGCAATGGATTTCATTGTTACAATCATGCAGCTGACCAAGGTATATAGAATATAAATTTTTACTGTGTTTATTGATTTCAGAAAAGCACTTGACTATGTATAACGAAGTGCAGCTTTGAATACTCAGAGAAGATTACTCTTATACATGCTTCAGTACCAAGGAAGACACCATGATGGAAGTCTATAGAGATAATTCTACTAAAAGTCTGCTGAATATGGCTATTCAGTGTGATACTAAATAAGGAAATGCTATTTTGCTAAAGGTATTCACTCATGACTGGAGAAGGAAATGAAAAAAAAAAACCTCCTATATCTTTGCCAAAAAAAAAAAATCCCAAAGTGTTGGATGCAACTAAAACAACTGAGCAACAATAAAAATTCACCTATGTCATGGAAGATATCTTATACAAAATTTAAATAAATGATTTCCTATTGAAGGCATGACTTTTTAAACATGTATACTCTCTGATGATTTGCTCCTAATTTCAATGAGCTTTAGAAAAACACAAAACCTGAGTGAAATCCATAATATTATGAAAGAAAACAACAAACTTGAACATTGCATAAAATGGATGAAAATAATATTTTACATATTTGTTATTAAGTGGATAGAATGTTGGGCCTGAAGGCAGGAAGACCAGAGCTCAAATCTAGCCTTAACCACTGACTAGCTGTGTGACCCTAAGACAGTCAATTGACCTCTGTTTGCCTCATTTTTCTCATCTTAAAATGGGGATAATAACAGCACCAAACCTGAAGGATTGTTGTAAACATCCTATTAGATCATATTCATAATGTACTTAGCACAATACCTGACACATAGTAGGTGTTATGTGAATGCTTATTTCTTCTTTTCCCCTGAAGATGGAAAATTAACAGGTGTTGTAAATGAGAAGGATGAGTTCAAAGTGGATTATATTGAGAAACTGAACCGTTCTTTTGTTTTAATTACCAAAAATTATTCACTACCACTGAAACTAATTTTTAATATCAATATTTTTTCAATTGATCCTCTTTGTTTATGAAGCAGAGAATACTACAATACCATAGAATTAAAAATTGCAAACACTTTCAAGGGCAATGGAAAGGTATTATATGTATAGGTCAGAATGTGCTATCAAAAATGACATGCAAGATGAGCAGCATGAATATATTTTATCCATGATATTAGACATGTATACATCTGGTCAACCAAATTATCTGTATGTATGAATGTATGTATGTATGTATATATGTATTCATCCATCTATCCATTTCTCCATCTCTATGTTTATATGTCTGTCTGTCAGGTTATTTATTTCCTGGAGGAAGGAATCAGATTTATGATTTCACTTGGTTCAGGTGTGAGGGAGAATGACTAGTCAGGTAGCTATGCTAATCTCCCTGGTGGATTAGAATGAAGGCTTGACTCTTCATTATCATTGCCCATGTTCAGTAGCCTAGCCTGGTTAGAGGACAATGCTCAGATTTAAAAACAAATTAGCTCCTAATGTAGATCACAGCCTATTGATTCACTCATGGGTGGTACTTCCCAAGTCAGGACCCTGGTCTTGGGAGCTCCTGAACATGAGGAGTCAATACCCTCTCTGCTACCTTCCATCCTTCCCTTATTGAGCTCATCTTCATGATGCTTCTGCTGATCTCTCCATGTTGTCTGGAAGGGAAGAAGCAAAACTTCTTTACCAGACGTCATTTGCATTATTATATAAGAAAGAGAGATCCAGGGGGTTGCAATGAGAAGCCAAGCTGAAGGAGAGACCAGCTGAAGAGCAGAGGAAGAGGGGCAGAGGGAGAGAAGCTCCAACTATTAACGGTCTTCCAGTCTGGGAGGTAGAGGAGGAAAGAAGGTTTTCCTGGAATCTGAGAAAGAGCCCGTCCCTGTGGGACCCGTTATTGCTTCTGGGACCCAAAAACACCTCCACTAAGACTCTTCAAGAACAGCTACTGGAATTCTCAAGAGGGTTTTGGATTTGGATTCATGCTGGTCAGAGCCATCCAGATCTTTCCCTGAGATTTCTCACTCTCCCTGACCTGTTCCTAGACTCCTGAATTAAAAGCTAGTTAGCTGAGGAATAGAGATCAACCAGCAGCTGGCCAGAGGAGGGTTCAAGGCACTCAGTCTTGAACCCCAAGAACTTGGGGGGGAACCTGCCAGAGGGGACCAGTGTTAGGCTTTCCTAATCCCCACTTTCCTTGCCAGATACCCCTGCCCCTTCTTCCCAGTGTGAACCCAAATAAATTTGGTTTCTGATGCTAGGAAAGGAGACAGAAGATTTGGGGAGAATCACATCTCTCCCCAAAAGGTGAAGGTTAGCTAAGGATCCCAGGGTCCCAAATGGCCTAACCCAAGGAACAACATCTCTCCTTGATAGTGGGGTGACCCCAGGTTTCTGAAGGGAAATGATAGTGGGTGTCCTCCATCTCCCAGATCTATTCTCTGAGGAGACATATTCCCTCTTTGAGGGGGACAAGGCTTGACTACCTCTCTCCCAGAAAAAGAGAGGGGAAGAAGAATCTTTTCTTTCCCTCTCTCCCCATTTCCCTCTCTCCTTCCAGTCCCCCATTCCCCTCTCAAATCCTTCTATTACACCATGAATGTAGTTAGGTAGGTAGATTATCTTTTGATGGTAAACAATTTTATGTCTATAGGAGGATGGATTAAACAATGTCTTTTTCACAAGGAATGTATCTATAGTTTGTTCATTAGTTAGTCACTGGAACTTCCACTTATAGGATATATAATAGTGTATCCTTTCCCTTACTAGCTTTTGGGGTAACCCATTGTTTTCTCCAATATAAATATTTCTTATACAAACTACTCAATTTTCCTGATATAAACGTGGCTTGTTTGCTGCTTCCTAGCAAGTGAGTGTTCTATCACATTGGTATTTCACCTTGGGAAACTCTTTTAGGTCTTTGTTTTTTCTTCTGCATTAGATTTTGAATTTCCTGTCTTTAGTTGAACGCATAAAATTATTTGGAAATTCAGCTGTAAGAATTGAGGGAGAGAGAGGGAGAGTGACAGAGAGAGGAGTCAGAGAGAAGAGACAGACAAAATAAGGCATAGAGATTATACCTTCTTATGACACTAGTAGTAATAATCCACCATGATAGAAAGCACAAAGAACTGTGTTTTTGAGTGTGAAGGTGTGCCCTCCTGCAACTTAAATAGGAAAAGATCATATTCTGTTGAAAATATACCTACTGAGATAATTCAATTTCATTTATAAAAATGTGGCTTTATCCAGAAATTGTCAGTGATATGATAAAGCTAATTAAGACATGCATGGTGTTAACAGTTTCATTAGAGGAGATAATATTGCACAAGAAAAATAAGAAATCATTATGATGAATGTTTCAACATTACATTACATGTTAATGAAGTGTAAATGATCTAATTATTTTTGAAAGAATACAGATTCGATTAAACTGTCGGAATTAAATTGGAAAGGACAGCCTATTGTACTTTTTATGTACAGACAAGTTAACGTTAATTAGGCACAATCTACAGGAACAAATGAGGCACAACCCTCAGTGAACAATCATGTATCCATTGCTCAAGGCAGGTTTCATAAAGAAATATATTAGGGGAAAAATTGTAAGTCAATTAAATACAGTGCTATAGCAGTGGGAGGGAAAATGAGGAAAAATCTCAGCTTCTTCCTCTTACATTTTGAATGTGTTTATAGAGCAATCACCCTGCTAGTGCTGCTCTAACAGGAATTTCAAAGAGTTGAAATGCTGGAAGGGACCTCAAAGGTCATCTATATTTCACACATATCAAAACAGGAATCCCTTTTTACACTCACCCAACAAGTCTTTACTTAGCATCTGTGTGAATATCTCTAGAGACTAGAAACTCACGACATTCTTAAGTATATCATTCCACTTTGTTGTTCAGTCATTTCAGTCCTGAATGATGCTTTATGACCCCTTGTGGCATTTTCTTGGCAAAGACACTGAAATAGTTTGCCATTTCCTTCTCCAACTCATTTTTACAGATGAGGAAACTGAGGCAAATGGAGTTTCAGTGACTTGATCAGGGTCACCCAACTGGTAAGTGTCCAAGCCATATTTGAATTAGGAAGATGAGTCTTTCTTGACTCCAGGCCTTATATTTTATCCACTGAACCACTTACCTAATAATTATGAGGAAAATTTTCATTGCATTGAGCAGAATCTTGGTTTTCTCTACTTCTATCTGTTGTTCCTAGTTTTCTCTTCTGGGGTAAAATGAACCTTGCAGAATTCCTTTGCCACATGATAACAGTTTAATTATTTGAAGACAGCTATCATATGACCTTGAATACTTTTGTTTCCCCTGGTTAAACATTTGTACTCCCTCCAGTTAGGCAGGATATGGCATGACTTTGATTGTACTGATCATCCATTGCAATGTTTCTCCTTTGGACCTGCTCCAGTTTGTCAAAATATTTTTGAAAATATCATACCCATTTCTAAATAGTGTTACAGATATGGCATAATCTGAGTGTGAAGAACAGTTGCATTCTATCTTTTTAAATCTGGATTTTATAACTTGATTATTGTAATCTAAAATTAGTTTGATGTTCGTATCACTTCATTGACATCTTGAGCTTGCAGCCAATGAAAACACTGAGATATTATTCATATGCACTTTTTGTATATGGTCTACCTATATTAACCCTGCTCTGTTCTTGAGCAAATGTTTTTTGAAACCAAATGCAAAAATTCATATTCTACCTATTAAATTTCTTATTAAATATGCTTTATCATTCTAGTCTGTTAAAATCTTTTTATTTTTCTATTCTGTCAGTTATTAAAATACCCAGATAAACCCACTTTATGTCATCTGCAAATATGATAGGTGTGTCATCCAGGCTTTCATTTAAATCATTAATAAAAGGGCTAAATAGAAGATCTGAGCTCAAATGCCTTTGATGTATTACATTGGAGATCTTGGTGAAGGATGGCAATGATGCATTACTTCCTGGCTCTGTTTATTCAACCAATTCTAGATCCACTTGCTAATCTATGTCTCTCCATCTTGTTCTCAAAGATATTAAGATAGACTTTTTGAAATATATTACTGAGATATAGATTTTATGGGCAATTAGATGGTACACTGGATAGAATATCAGGCTTGGAAATAGGAAGACTCATCTTCCTTAATTCAAATCCAGTTTCAGAGACTTACTAACTGTATGACTGCATAAGTCACTTAATCCAATTTGTCTCAGTTTCCTCATCTGTAAAATAAACTGGAAAAGGAAGTGCCAAACCACTCCAGTATCTTTGCCAAAAAAAAATACCATAAAGGACCACAGAATTGAGTACAACTGAAAAACCTGAACTACAAACACAGCATTTTTTATACCTAAAAAATTCACTTGGTCTATCAATTTCTCTCTCTCTCTCTCTCTCTCTCTCTCTCTCTCTCTCTCTCTCTCTCTCTGTGTGTGTGTGTGTGTGTGTGTGTGTGTGTGTGGAGTGCAGTGAAGGGGAATGTGATTTATAATTTTTTTGCATAGAGATATCTTGGAAAGAGCATTTTTTTTGAATTTATCAATTTAGTGAGTTGTCTGGAGGCACTGAAAAGTTAAGTGAGCCAGTATCTGTGAGCATGAAAACTTGAACACAGGTTTTCCTGACTCTTAAGATGGCTACTTTCTATGCTATGCTATGCTATCTCTCTTATAATCTAATAACTGTCCAAAAGGAAATAGGGTTTACCAGATATGACCTGATCTTACTCAACCCATGATAGATACTTGCTCACCTTTCTAAATTATGATAATAAATCTATTTAATAATTTAAAAAAACTAGATTTCTGAGAACAGACTTGAACCCAGAATCTCCTATCTCTAGGTCTGACTCTCTATCAACTCAGTTCCTTCTTTTAATAACTTTTAAAAAAGAAATTTTGATGGTTAAAAGACAATCTCATTAGGTTGACTCTACTTAGCATTCAATAGCAATACTAGACTTATTGTATTTTGGACATCATCTTTATGGTACCAAGATAATAATTTGTCTTATCCTTTGTTGCCTATCCCTCCATTTTCATATTAAATATATATGCATATGTCTATATATGTATATATATTTAAAACCCAAATTAATAGATGAGTTCCCAGGATCAGAGATCTAGAAATGACATAGTATTCAAAGACCATTGAGTCCAATGCTCTCATTTAATAGATGAGGAAAATTAGTCAGGAAGAACAAGTGACTTGATCACAGGTAGTATGCATTAGATGTGAAAATCAAACCCAGATCCAATGAAATCAGAGTTAGTGCTTTTTAAAAATCTAGCTTATTTTCTTCCTTATGCAATAATTTTATTCTTATTAGCATATATATGTATATATTTTGTTTGTTTATTTTTTTCTCTTTAGAGCATCCCATCCTTCTTTGGTCTGGTTTCTCTAGACTGTTAGATCACAGTAGACTATCTACTTCTTCTTCTAAAGGTTCTTTTAATGAAACAATAGAACATAAGCTTGGGATTTCGTAAATGACTTTAGAAGGCAATGTGATTTCATCAAAAGGTCCATGCTAATAGTGTTGGCAGATGTATTTTCTCATCCAGTGTTTCTTTATATGGAAAACCAATGAGTGACTGAGAGGCATAGGTAGGCTACTTATTGAATTTGTGGATAACCCTATGTAGGTCCAAAAGGCTTAATCAAGATCCAAAAAGATATTGGCAAGTTGGAATGATGAGACAAATCTAATATCATGAAATTGAATAGGAAGAAGTTTAAAGTCCTTTCCCATTAACAGCGTCCCCCAATCCTTAAAGATCTTGCCAGCTTTGTACAAGTTCTGGCAGATCCTATCATGTTGGAAGAATTGCCAATATGGTCCAAGTGCCAGAGTGTTTGCATGAATCATCTGAGGACCAACTTAGATAAGTTTGAAAGGCTCATGATCAGGTTGGATGGATGTAAGGTGATAAGTTTTTCAAGCATAGAAACACTCAAATATCATCTACTCCAGGAGCTAAGTGGCACAGTGAATAGAGTGCTAGACTTGGGATCAGGAAGAACTGATTGTAGTGGAATATTATAGTGTCATAAGAAATGATGAATCAATGAACATTTTGAAAAAACATGGAAAGATATATGAAATTACAAAGAGTGAAATGAGTAGAACCAAGAAAACATTATATACAGCAACAAAAAAAAAATGTTTGAAGAATAACCTGTGTATGCATATCTTCAGAGAAAGAATTAATAAATATAATTGAGACATAGTTATATCATATATATATATGTATGTACATACATATATCTTTTTGCCAAATGATGCCTTTTCTGATGGAGGAGGGAAGGTTATTTTAATGTAAGAAACAAATAAATAAACTGAAAAAAGAAGGCAAACAACAATAAAAAATGAGGAACTGAGCTTAATAGTCAATAGACAATAGGCATTTAAAAAGCAATTCCTATATTCCAGAAACTATGCTAGGTGCTGGTGATATAAGTACTAAAAAAGAGACATAGTCCCTCCTTTCAAGGAGCTTATAATCTAAATAGGGAGCACAGAATACAAAAAGAAGCTGAAAAGGGGAGAAAGAGGAGCAGTCAGAGAAGTCTGAAGGCACAGCAGCCACATGAGAAATGAGGAGATATCTAAGCTGGGCTCTTTCCTTAAACAGAGAGTTTAGAACTCCATCATACAATCAGAGAATCAGAGAAATAGTGATGAGATGGAGAATTAAAGTTGATGAGAACTTACAGGATCATAAGATGACCCCAACAATGAATTTCTTGGGACATGGTGAAGACATTAGTCAGAGAAATCCTAAAGTAGGAAGCATACTGACAAACTGGAGTACATCCAGGGAAATGTGAACAGGGAGAGCAATGAAATCAAAATCTTTAGACATGAAGATTAGTTGAAAGGACACATGTTTAATAGGACAAGACTTCCAAGGCAGAAATGATAGTGTCTTTAAGAATTCGAAGTACTCTAATGTGGACTAGGGATTGATTTATTTTGTACAGCTCAAGAGGTCATATCTAGGAGCAAAAGGTAGAAGTTATAGAAAATGATTTTTAGCTCAATATCAGTAAAAAGTATCCCAGTCATTAGTACTATCCCAAAGTGGAAAGAAGTGCCTTGGGAGGTACAAAGTTTAATTCAATTCAATTTCAGTCAATTTAATTTAATTTAATTCTCTCAGTCAATCAATTAATCTACTAGTATTTATTAAGTGCTTACTATATGCCAAGTATTGTGCTAAGAACAAAGTAATAATAAAAGCAAAATCAATCCAAGTTCTCAAGGAGTTTACATTCTAATTGGGGAGATGGCATGAAAATAATCAGGCAAATACAAAATGTAACCATAATGAATGGAAAGTAACCTCAGGCATCTAGGTGCCATAGAGGATAGAGCACTGGGCTTGGAGTTAAGAAGACTCATCTTCCTGAGTTCAAATCTAGTCTCAAACACTTACTAGTTGTGTGACTTTGGATGGATGTAAGCTGATGAGTTTTTCAACCACAGAAGCACTCAAATGCCAACTACTATGGTAGCTAAGTGCCACAGTGGGATAGAATTCTGGCTTTGGAATCAAGAACTGAGTTTAATAGTCAGTAGGCAAAAAACATTTTAAAAGCATCTCCTATGTGCCAGAACTATGCTAGGTACTTTCCTCATTTGTAAGGTGAATGAAAGAAGGCAATGGCAAACCTCTCAAAATGAATGAACAATCTTTAAGTGAAGGTTAGGAGTAGCCAGGAGTACTGGGGAAGTCTTGCTTTTTAGTAGCATTTGAGTTGTCTTTTTTTTTTCAATCAGTAAAAATCTACCTTTTCTTATTCCTACCTAATACCCAATTGTGGAATACCTAGAGTTTGGTCAGACGTTGAAGATGCCAAGTTATTCGACTGCATCCTGCTTCACTAGACTTCAGTGACTCTGGAAAAGAGAGTGAGGCTACTGATTTTAACTATGCCTCACTTAAATTCAATTCATGCACAGATCAAAATATTACCTAGTGATGTAATTGATCCTCTTTGAAATGAACATTGAACAACACCCATGCCCTCTTCCCTGCCCCACTCCCCCAACCTAAATGGGAATGAAGCAGAAACCCAACCCAACCACTGTTTAAAAAAAAAAAAAAATATATATATATATATATATATATATATATATACATATATGCAAATTTCTGCATTAGCATGTCCCAAACAAATGTGAAAGATGTGTGTTTAGGGTATAGGGATGGGGGGACAATGCATGCCTCTGGGGTTATCTGATGATGCCATCAAACTTATCCCACAAGTCTGCTTTCTTTTGGCCTTGTTTGGCTTATAGTCTTTGCTGGATGCTTCATCATTATTCTACATTGCTAGGGTTCATCACCGCTCTGCTGAAACTGTGGACATTGTTGCTTTTGCCACTGTGGCCAAGTGTAGGCAAGGGATTGTGGAGTAACTTTTGGTGTCCAGTTTCTGACTTCAGCATTTGAAATCTTCTCTCAAGGCTCTACCTTTCCCTCATAGGAAAATTTCTGCTTTAGGTTTTGCTTGTTTTGTATTTTAGGGAAGCAAAGGACCCAGCACACCCAGTAGTGTTACTAGGGAAAAGTGCCTGGATGGCTTTTTCTTACTAGGAAGTCTGTTTGTTTCTCTAAGGTTTGGTCAGACAGGGTATGTCTTCTTCAGAAGGAGATTCTTTACCCCAGGCACCAAGTTCTATGGAGTAAGGAGCAGTTGCTCTAGATAATTCATGCCTTCAGGCTTAAAACTATCTTTAATGCATGTATCCTGGTCACCTGTTTTCATATCAGAAGCATCAATCTCAAATAGGATTAGAAATTCTAAGTGGCTCCCTGCTGAATTTCCAGTGACTAAACTACACCCAGTCAATGAACTATTTAGGTACAAACTGACAAAAGATCTTTGGGTTCCAATACCCAGGGACTCAACTAAAGCTAGCATTTCAGAAAAGCTAATGTTTGTTATAGTGCTTTAAGAAGTTTTATAAAGAACTTTGCAAATAGAATTATCCCCATTTAACAGATAAGGAAACTGAAGCAAATAGAAGTTAAATGACCCATTCAGGGTCATCACTAGTATGTGTCTAAGTCAGGATTCAAACTTAGTTCTTCCTGATTCTTAAATCTAAATCTGCATCCTTTTTACCACCCAGCTGCCTATAAAACTTACTGTTCTATGTGAATGAGTGGAAGGGTAAAAAGGCTGTAAGTATAAAATTAAGTCAAGGAGTCAAGGTCACTGACTTACCTTTTTCTAATTACATTTCTGGCCTTTCATTTATATGTATGTCCACACACACACACACACACACACACACACACACACACACACACACACACACACACAGGCAGATCCTTTGGAGAGGTAACAGGCAGATCCTTTGGAGAGGTAACATGTCTAGTGGATAAAAAATGGCCTCAGAACTAGGATGAGTTGGGTTCAAATCCTATCTCAGTTATAATAGCTGTGAAATTCTGGGCAAATCACATAAACTCTAAGTGCTTCAGGCAATTCTCTGAGCCTCCAAATTGTAGAAAGGGTTCTGACTTCTGCAGGTAGAGAGCTTTTCATTTGATGATTCTTACACTGATGAGCCAGTTCCTTTCACAGTCTCCTTAAAGTTTTTCAGAGAAGCCTGCCTTACATCCACAAGAGGTCCTCAAACATAGCTGTTGCCAGAAGAGTAGTAAGGCTGACTGAAACCATGTCTCTTCTGGATTATCCATGTGCTAAAACAGTCAGGTAGCTCAGGAGGTGTAGCCTTCAATGGAGAAGTACCCACACTGCTTCATGCCATATGTTATGTTCATACAGACTTGCTTGGTAAGCTTTCTGCCATAGATGGCCTTTTTAAAAAAGGACAATCTTTTGCCAGCTATCATTTTAGGCAGCAGACATTTAGAAAATTCTTCAATACAGAATTGAGGTTGAAATGGAAGAGTGATTTCAGGACTTTGGAGAACAAGTTCTTCTTCTCTTCATATGTGGGTGGTGTGTTGCTAGTGGTTAATGGCGCCATTTTAGTATCCAGTGTGCATGAAATTAATGTAACAGTTTTAATGACAAGTCAGTGTATGAAGTCTTAAAACAATCTACAACAGGAGAATAAGAAAATGCTAAAGACGTCTTCTTATTTTAACTACATACACAAATGCCCTGATCTACAAAACCAAATAAAAGTCTCATTTTAAACAAAAAAGACAAAACAACTAATTAATAAGGGAATGATTATTTGCATGAACAAAAGGATTAATATATTAAATGAATGCATGAATGGAGCCTTTGTTTTAGGAAAGGATATACTTCAGGGGTCCTGTAAACTTTTCTGGTGCATGTAAAATATGATTTAACCAAACTCTTCATGGACATGCCAATTGCATTAAACAAGGTAAACCAAAATAACTACTCTTTAGCTTTCTCCCCTTTAGGAAAGCTCCTACCAAGGGGGAGGGGTAGCAAGAAATTACCTTGCGATTTGAAGGAGCCAGAATATATATATATATTTTTTTTCATTTAGCTTCAAAAGTTTAGGATAATTATTAATAATTAGAAACGAGTGGAAAACCCACACCAAGTCACTTATTCACTGTAATTTGTGGTTAACAATAGTTTCTTTTTAAAAAACAAGGCTATCTCATGGGAGTCAGAACAAGGGAGTCATATGGTTTTTTTGTTTTAATTTCTGGCAGCTAGAAGAATCAGGTTTTCATGAACTATGTACAGAGAATGGGGAGCTTTAGTTTTACCAAAAAGGCAGGGTGGTGGTGGTCGGGGAGATTGGGGAAGGGAGTGTATTCATAGCAACCAAAGTAGGTAAAAAGAAGGATATTTTTGGGTTAAAAAAATTCATTTGGAGACAGCATCTCTGTTTGTAAAAGGTGCCTCTCAGCAATTGAAGCTATTTGTTTTGTATATTCTAGGGGGATGGGAGAACTCTGCATTATTTAAGGCAATTCAAGGAACAGTATCTTGGTGTTTTAGCCCACCTGAGACCATAGTCCATTGCATGAGGCACACCTAATCATTCACTTTCTCTGACATTGGTTCTTCATCTGCAAAATTAGAAGGTTGCAATTCATGACTTCTGAGCCCTATCTAGTTCTAAAAATATCATCTTCCAACATAATCAAATAGATTTAAACTTCATTAAGAGAGATTTAGATGTTTTAGAATCCTCTTTCGACAGCAATATTCAAGACAATTCTCCAAAAGCTATGCAAATTGCATAGAAAATTTTCCAGTGTTATTCTATTTTTTTTTACCCTTTCCTTCCATCTTAGAATCAATACTGTGTATTGGTTCTAAGGCAGAAGAGTGACAAGGGCTAGGCAATGGGGGTCACACAGGTAGGAAGTATCTGAGGTCACATTTGAACCGAGGACCTCCTATCTCTGGGCCTGGTTCTCAATCCACTGAGCCACCCAGCTGCAGGAGCACATAATTCATTAATAAACCTAGTATCTTGGTTATTTTATTGACCTTTTCCAAATAATCTCCTGTAAGGGGGAAATGAGGGTTATTTTTTAAAGGGTTGGACTTGATTATTTAAGAGTTTGTTCACCAAGGATATAATTACTAAATCCCAAATGAATTACTAGAGTCAGAATGGATCTTATGGTAGTTTATTTTAAAATAAAGAGGGAAGATATTAAGGAAGAGAGAAAGAGAGGAAAAAGAGAGAGATAGCTGCTTTGGCCTCCTCTTGAGTCAGGCAGGAGTTCAGAGATCCCTGCCAAGGGAAAGGAGTCTCAAGATGGTGGGCCTTTTCAGAGGCTGGTGCCTTCAGAAAGGCCAAGGAAAAGGGATTCAGCCTTTTCACTTGCCACATGTCAGTCCAGTCAGCAGAGCCTTCTGCCCTTCTTCACCAGCCTCAACTTAAAAGCATGAAAAATTCCTCCCATCTCCACTTCCAAAAATGAAGAACTGAGTCTCACAGGAAGTGATAGACCCTTTTAAAGACATTTTTCTTACATCACTTCCTGTGCCTTCCCCTAATTCCACATCTACCAATCATTGTTGATGTTCTGTTCTAGGTCTGCCCAGAAGGCTGTCAATCAATTTGGATTCGTTAACCCACTATTTCACACATGGGTCACAGAGTGGGATGGTTATACCTTTGGTGATTAGATCTAACATGGGCAGATCTTCCCACCCAACTTTAAGTATCGTTTTTGCACTTTTTGTGATTGAATCTAAAAATAGGAAGGTTTCCATACTTAACTTTTAAGTAGGGTGTTTACACTTATGGGGATTAAAATCTAAAAATAGACATGAGTTACAATTTAAATCTTTACAATCAGGGAAGAGCTAAGTACCTTCATTGTTATAATCAGGGGAGAGCCAAATCCAATCTTCACACTCCTTAAGGAGTGAAATATCTTCTATGCAATAGTAATTCTGTGGTCTCCTTCTTCCCTGGCTCTCTAAATTCTGTAATCTCTTTCTTAAGGCCACTATAGGTGATTCTTTCACATTGCAACTTTCCCCATTGTGGTTTTGGTACAGGAAATATCAGAGCCAGAAATCAAACTCGGATCTTTTTTTTTTTAACCACAAATTAGGCAATTTCTATCATACTATATACTGCTTTTTTAAATGGAGATGATTAGACTGATTATAATTTTCTCTGTGCAAATGTTTGACTGGCTTCATATATATGCATATAGATATTTATGTATAAATATGTAACTTTCTATATATTTATGAGCATATTTGTTTGTATTTAAATATTTAATGTATATTTCTATGGCTTCATTAGCAAACAGTTAATCTTCTAAAATGGAGAAACCTAACAGAGAAGACCCACAACAGTTTAGAGTAAAATTCATTTTCAAAATAAGAAGATTGTAGCAAAATAGCAAAAAAAAAATCATCAGGGTTGGGAGGATAAGGAAGAATTCTAGGGTTCTGGATTTGTCCTATGAAACTGGAGAACCAAGAAAATAGATATAAAATGGAACAGATCTTCTATTATTCTCTACTGGCCTGTTGTTAATAATGATGTTAATGGAATCTTTCTACATTTGAACCCTCCTACTATTACATTGGGACAGCTAGGTGGCACAGTAGACCAAACAGAAAGGGTCAGGAGTCAAAGACCTGAGTTCAAATCTGGATTTAAGACACTTACTAGCTATGTGACCATGGGCAAGCAAGTCATTTAACCCTATTGTCTCACCTTTCTCATCTGTAAAATGAATTGGAGAAGACTCCAGGATGTTTGCCAAGAAAAGATCTTGGTGTTTAAGATGTCAGCAATCACTGATTCATATGCCTGCTTTAAACAAAATTTTTTTTTCTGGCTTAGAATCAATACTAATCAATAGTGATTCCAATGCAAAAGAGAAGTAATGGCAAGTCATCTGAGGTTAAATGACTTGCCTAGGGGTCACAGAGCTAAAGAATGTCTGAGGACAGATTTGAACCTATGTCCTCTCAACTCTGTATCTATTGAGCCACCTTAGTGTTCTGCCCTTGCCTCCCCTCATAGCTCTTCTTTATCATTTTTTTGGCAAACATTTTTATTAGATTGTTCTATGTGTTCATTGAGTGCATTCTTAAAATATGAAATGATAAAAGGCAGACTTTTATAGAAATTTTAAAAAATAGCATGCCACATTTTCATGGCCATATAATTAAGGAGTAAAAAGAATATATGATCCCTTGTGGGGTCTACTGTTTGTTGATTACAAAAAGCATTAAATTTGTTAGATCAAAATTCATGCTTGAGTGCTCTCCTCCAAAAAATGATCTTCCATTTTAGTAATTTAAAATTCAAAATGGATTCCTAATTTTGGTGATGTGGATGCTTTGTTAGTGTAGTAGATCATAGCCTATCTGTGTATTCTTATCCTATGTACTTCTTGTCCATGCCCTACCCCAAATCTTCCATAAAAGATCTATCAAAGTTACTGGAGTCTCCCACTTGGTGTGACAACATTTCAAAGGTACTATTGCACCACTCAGGTTATATTATACTGCACTCTTGCTACATGTATTATTCACCTTATTTCTGATCCTAAAGTTTGTCACTGAATGCTGGTGGTGAGGTACATGTGATATTTCATAAGCATCAAACATCACTAGGAGGTTAGGTCATACAGAACTGAAGTGATTAGCCACAATACTCCTACTGAACATGGTTAAGCTAGTTGGTAGATCTTTGGACGCTGTCAGATACTTAACTTAATATTTATTGAGGTGCTTAATAAGTCATTGTTGTAATCAGGAATATCATATATTGTAAGCTAAATTTATTTCCATATTTTGTAGAACATAAAACTTTTTAAAAATCTATTTTTATTTTATATTATTTATATCCTCCTCTGTGTCTCTCCTTCTTCCTCTTCCAGAAAGCTATCTCTTTATAACAAAGAAATTGTTTTAAAAGGAAAAGAGAAAGATATAAACATTTTAGCAAAACTTATTGATACATCAAACAAATATGACATTATATGCAATGTTCCACATCTACTGGCCCTTGATTTGATCTCTTTATAAAAATGGTGGAAGTATTATCTAATATCTCTTCTTAGATGCTGCTTTGCTTTTTGTAAATTTGTAGCCTTATATATTTAACTGTTATTTTCACTTACATTCGAAGTTGTGTTCTTACCCCTGCTTACTTTATTTAACATCAGTATATCTTAATCTTTTCCATTCTTCTGTGTATTTAGACATATTTGTAATTTCATAAATACAGTAAATTTTCCATTCTATTTTTGTACCAACATTTGTTCAGTCACTCTTCAGCCAATGGTGATCTATTTGGTTTCTAGTTCTTTGGTATCCTAAAAAGGCAGCATGTAAAACCTGATATGGGAGAGCAAAATGTTTTCTATCCATTAGTGCAGATTGGTAAAGTTCATCTTCCATACCATGTAGATGCAAAGAGGAATCTTTTTGGAAATTGTATTTCACCTTGAAAGAGATTTGTAAAATATATGAAATAAGACTGAAAATCCATCACTTCTGGAAAACAGAAAACTCATAGAGGTTTATAAAAAATATGCTTTCTATTAGACATTAGTCAGTCAGTCAATAACTAACAAGCACTTGTCAAGCACTTGCTAGGTGATAGACCAGTGATGGTGAACCTATGGATTAGGTGCCAAAGAGGACATGCAGAACACTCTCTTTGGGCATGCATACTGCACTTTCCCTCTCACTCCCCAAATAATTACTAAAAACCAGAGGGACTCAGTGTGGAGCTGTTCCCCTACCCCTCTTTATGTACCTGAGACCTCTTTATGTACACTTCAACCTCACCATCTTCAGCAGCCAAATGGGAGCATTTCCTCCCCTGTTTGGGGGTGGAGGCAGGGAAAAGCATGGCACTTGGTCTGGGAGTAGTGGCCAAGCCTGGCACTCTGACTCTAAAAGGTTTACCATCACTGTTCTAGGCATTGAGCTAAGTCCAGGGAACACAAATACAAATAGAGAGACAGTCTCTGCTCTCAAAGAGCTTATATCCCAATGAGGGAAAACAAGGATAGCTGACATGAAGGCATGGCAAAAGCCTAGGGAGAAAAGAGTTAAAAGATTCCTATATACAAAAATATTAATAGCAGCTCTTTTTGTGGTACCTATTTGGAAGTCAGTGCAAACTGCAAAATGGAATCATCTGTGTTTTGGCAAGAGTATTAAATTTTCTTTTGCAATACAGAGTAAAATTAGAAGCAATGATGAATAAACCCACAAACCTAGTAAAAAAGTGCATTATAACCATGTGCTTTTGTATATATAATCTGTGTAATAAAATATAAAATATAGTATTTTGCCAGTAGCTAATAATGCATTAACAATTATTCTCTTGTTCCTCACAGAGGATTCATGGTATAATCAATTTCAGGTAATATTTATTAATCTTACATTCTATATATCAACAACTCAGTTTTTTTAAAATAGTCATCAGACTGCACAGAGGAAAAAATGATAAAATTATATTCAATGATATTCAAAATAATATAATTTTGTTCAAATGATTTTCAAAGATAGTAGGATAGAGAGAATAAAGAATGCATCTTCTCCTTCTTATCTTATGGTACATAGCCCCACATTTATTGAGATTCAGACCCCCTAATTATGTATACCATTTCAGGTCAGGTAGTTATTGCAATATAATACCCAAAGAAACATGGCTAATGTCAGTGTTATTAGCACGGTCACTCAGAAACCAATTGTAGAACACAGTTAGGGTGTCAGATAGATTGTGCACTAATGTTAGACAATGAAAGATTAATTACAGCAAAAAAAAAAATCTGTGACTGCCAAACTCCACAACTAAGTTGCCAAAATGGTAGAAAGATCTCCACAGGGAAAATGAATGGAGCTTGCCATTCAAAGATGGTTTACAATTACAAATTGCAAATTGTTTGAAGATTTTTTTTGTCTTATTATTGGCATGCTTTTCTATTCAGTGGAAATTAATTTTTTAGTTTGATTTCAAGACTTTAAAAATATATGACCTTATGAAATCTGTTACCTCTAGAGTTGAGCCATATATCTATTGCCCCAAAACAGTTAACACAAACACATAGATGTGTATCATGTACAGCAACAAAGACCTGTTCTGCCTATAACTCCCCCAGAAATCAGCTGTGGTTGTTGTGTCCACAAAACCTCTTAGCTTTCTTATAAGGCTCAGCTGAGATGATTCTAAGGGGTATCCTAAAGCATCCTTTGATTTATAACTCTTCCTTTTCAAGTTATTAATGTCTACTTTTTGTTCTTCCTCTTACTTTGTATGTAACCATGAAAGCCAACCTAGTTAGTAGTTAAGAGCACTGACCTTGAGTCAGAAGGACCTGGATTTGAATTTTACTTCTGAGATTTTCAAGCTGTTTGACCCTCATGAAGTCATTTCATTTTGGGGGATTGAGTCTACTCACCTGAAAGGGGTTGCCTTTAAGCTCCCTTCCAGCTCTAAGTTCATGATCTATATACGTGTTGTATTCAACTATGTCCTATGATTTGCATATTTATTGTATTCTCTTCCCTTGCCCCCTGCCCTTTCCTGTTCTCCAAATATAAGCACTTTGAGGGCAGATGTTATTTAATTTATCTTTTAGTATTCCTAGTTCCCATCACAGTGCCTTGCTCATAGCAGATACTTAATAAATGTTTTGAAATTGAATTGATAAGATTAGTGTAGTGTAAAAATGGAGATTTGAACCCCAGACTTCAGTCCACAGAAGTCCTTGGTACTTCCCAGAATTCCCTATAATCTCACCTGGGTCCCCACCTGGGCAACAACACAAATTGTATTTAAACTGGCCGTAACACTTACTTCGATGTCTCTTATTTTGCCTCTAAGCACATGCATCTCTCTAACTGGCAGGCAAGAGGTAGTGAGTAGGTTGTGAATGGTCTAATGTGCCCTAGGCACATGCTTTTCTTATTTTGTATTTTTTTATCCTTGATTTCTAATAATCTTTAATAAACCTCTAAAATATAATACTTTTATCAGTAGAGACTAAATTTAACTTTTACAGTAGCTAATAATTTCATTCAATTCAACAAACATATTAAATGCCGACTACATCCTAAGATCTTGAGATATGAAAATATCACTGTTCTCAAGGAGCTTTCATTATAGTGGGGTCTCATTTTTTAAGAATATCAACTGATAACCTTATTAATAGATAGACTGTGTTTGATTTTCCCCCCTGTATGGTACAGTTTTAGGATAGAGCCATATATTGTATTGGTGCAGAAGAATCTCTTTTCTTCTGCATAGGGTCAATGTGGCTGAGAGCAGTGTCATTTGTGGAAGTAGAAAGAAGACTGAGTATAGAGTTGGAGAATCTGGGTTTGAATCTAGGTTCTGTTAGTTAATTCCCATGTGACCTTGGACAAGTCATTTAACTACTGTTGGCTTCAATTTCTTCATCTGTAAATGACAGGGTTGTGTTAGATGAGATGGGGTCCTGCTCTTTGGAACCTTAAATCTAGTTTATAATTCTCTGTTTAAAGAATTTTTGAAGGATTTAAATTTGAGTGTTGATAATGGTGTGATGTTCATTGAAAGGCTTTCAAAAATTTCTGGTGAAAGAACGTGTCTGTTTAATAAAGACTAGCTCTGATAAATATGGAAAAGTTAATTTTGAATAGAATGAGTTACTGGTGTTGGTTATCAGTCCTGTGTTGCCCACATCTGTTTGTTTAATGATTGTGGTGGTCTGATGCAAAAGGAGTCAGAAGATGATAAGAATTGAGCCAATTGGAGATGATCTATAAGCATTAATTTAGCTCTTATTGCTCTAAACATGAGGTCTTTGATGACCAATGAGTTGATAATAAACATAAGAGTTGGCATCGTTAACATTTTAATTGCTGTCCAAATATTATTTCATTTTATCCTCACTATAATTCTTTCAGAAGGCTATCATACATATTAATATCTCTGTTTTGCAAATGAAGAAATTAACCTTGGAGAGACTGTAGCTCTTCCATAGTTTGATGTCTATTTAATATCAGAGGCAGAATTTAAATCTGAACTCTAATTCATATACTCTTCACTGGGCCACACTGCCCTGTCCACAACTCAGTACAGGATCAAATCCATATGGTTTTTCTGGACTGAAATGTAACCATGAGACATAAGGAACTTGTAGATAAATAAATGAATGAGTCATAGCTTCCCTTTGAAGTGGCAAATAAAAGTGTGGGAAGAGTTGTTTTCATCTGCACCCAAATGCGATAAGAAGCATCATTTCATGGGTCACTGAGTCATTATGCCTTACAGTGATCATGATGAACAGGAGCAAAAATATCATCAGAAATTAAAGGTAGCATTTATATCAATTTCTGTTACAGAGAATACATATGTATGTTTTATGTATATGTTACATGTAGAATATATATATATAAAGTACACATAATGTATAAAGTACACATAATTTTAAAGTATTCATAGGTCTCTGTACATATGCATACACATTTATACATATATGTACATAAAAAGAAAGATGCAGAGAGAGAACTTCATGGGATCCTACAAACCATATAAATATATAACTTGATGATTGATAACTTAAGTATAATTATAAGCATTTGTTTTCTCATTATTCATTCATTTAATAATTGAATATGAATAATATATTGCCACTCATTTGGGATTTTCTTGGCAAAAATACTGGGACGTTTTGTCATTCCTTCTCCTGCTCATTTTATAGATAAAGAAACTGAGGCAAATTGCACTAAGTGACTTTTTCAGGGTCACAAAAGTAATAAGTATCTGAGGATAGATTTAAAATTGAGAGGATGAGCCTTCCTGACAATAGCCCCAGAACTCTATCCATTGTCCCACCCAGCTACTCAAATATGGGCACAAGATTAATAAATTGAAGAAACCAAAGGCTTATAGACTATTAAGAAACCTCATCTCTACATCTCTATAGCTTCCCTTTGTCATAAATACATTCAGTAAGAAGAGAGGAATGAAGTACTGGATATTGTCAGTACTGAATATGACCCAAAATGACATTTAATACACCTCAGCAGAAAGGAGATGAATAGTTACTGATAAGAGAATCTTTTATGACTCAACTATTATCTTATAATGACTGAGTTCTAATTGGAACAAAAGTTCAAAAGAATAAATTAGAATAAAACTAGGATAAAGAATTAAGTTGAATTATAAAAATTATAATCTGAGTGATTAAACAGTTATTGATTTTGAAAAAAGTTAGGTAAAGATCAAGACATTGTCCAACTGATTTAACTAATTGCTATAACTAAATCTAACTTATGTGACACAATTACCACAATAAAGGGGCCACAAGAGCTAAGGAAATATCATTAAAGAAAAATATAATCTTTTTCCAAGCAGAGACACATAGCATCCAAGAGCAATATGAGTTTAGGGTACAAGTTCACTTACAAAATCTGATAAAGGAAAATGATGAAGTATTTTGAGCATTGTTGTCCCATAAAACAATGAAAAGTAGTTGTAAGTGAAATGAATCCTATAGAAATACTGATGTGAATTTCAACAAAGGCTTGGAAATGTCTAAGAATATAAACAGCAGCAAGGGAACAGCTGGTGGCTCTGTAGATTGAGAACCAGTTCTATAGATGGGAGGTCCTGTGTTCAAATCAGACTTCAGACACTTCCTAGCTCTGGGCAAATCACTTAAGCCCCATTGTCTAGCCCTTTCCACACTTCTGTCCTAGAACTAATACATAATATTGATTCTAAAAAAGAAGATGAGGGCTTAAAAAAAAGACAAACAGCTGTAATAGATCAAATATTAATAGGAAACCATAATGGAGACAATATAATATTGAAAGTATTGGTGAATTGATTTTAAATATTTTTCAAAATGAAGAAGAGACTTGAAAAATATGAAAAAATGTGGATATTACTATCAAAAATGTCCCTATAAATAATTAGCAATTATTAGCAATTATTGCTTTCTCATCTCTATAAAGTCTTTTTAAAAATAATTGTTAATATTTTATTTCTTACATATCCTTTCTCCTCCCTCTCTTAGAGAGCCATTCCATGTGGCAAATAGTATTTTGAGAGTGAGCAAAATTGAGACATTAAAAACTATGAAAACATGTGCAATCTGTAATGCCCGTGGATGTCTCTCTTCCATGAAGGTGAAGATTAGGGGTGTCTTCTCATATTTGTTCATTTCAGTCCTATTTAATTTTTATAGTCTTATTCCATTTATTTTGATTTTTTGTTCATCATTCTTTCAATTTACATTGTGTAAATATTATGTACATTGTTTTCTTTGTTCTGCTTGCTTAAGTTTCATCAGTTTACATAGCTCTCATGTATTTCTGTATTTGTCACTTGTACCATTTCTTTTTAAAATTTTTCTAATTTATATGTTGTTACATTAAGATTTTCAGGAATCTCCTTCCCTTCCCTTTTCATACTATAAAGAAGGCATCATTTGACAAAAAAGATATATGTATATATATAAAACTATGTCTTGCTTGTTTCTCTTTTTCAGCTTTTTTTTCCTCTGGAAGTGGTCAAACACAAATTATTAAGACAGTACTATTCCATTAAATTCATGTAACATACAATGTTTCAGTCATTCCTCATCTATTTGTTCATATCCTTTGGTCATTTATTTATTGGGGAATGGCTACTAGTCTTATTAATTATTTACATATCTTAGATACCAAACTCTTATTGGAGAAAGTTGATACAAAGTAAAATATTTATAAGAATAATACATAGAGATTTACTACATACATGATGAAAATATAATAAAGAAAAAGTCATAATTTCATAGACAATTTTGTATAGAAGTCTTGATTTGTTAACATTCAATTGACTGAAAAGTGCAGAGACCTCAAAATCTGACTATATTTATTATAAAAATAATTTGACTACATTGAGCAAAATACAAATTTAAAAGCTTTCCTCCAGCAAGGTATGTTCTATGCTTATGCTAAGATATTTTAACAAGAGTTACAATAGAGATATAATTTTGTTCCATGGTGCTCTGATTATTATTATCAAGTAAGACATAAAACTTGCAAGCTAATAGTGTTGGACATGGAAAGGAGAAGGTCTATAATTGAGGTCAAATGGAAGACAGATTCCTTTTAGTTTCTAGGATTATCTAGAAATGTACACCAGTTTGGAGATGACATTGTGCAAGTTCCATCAAACCTTAGAGTGCATTGTAGCCTCTTCAGTGAGATCCATGGCAATCAAAATGAAACTATCTAACAATCTTTACAGGAAAACAAAACGAAATGAAAAATACTCATTACTTACATCGATGTGCATTTGGAACTAGTGTTTCAGTGCATAAATCTTTGGAAGTCACTACCAGGACACAATGATCTGGATCCAGAATTGATTAGGGAGAAAATAGCAGTCTGTATTGTGTTTTGGGAATTGATGCTATTATTTTAATGATCCCAAGATTTTCCCTGACACAAAAATGTATTCTTTTAATGCCAATATTTTTTAGGTAAGAATACACAGTTTTTATTTTTTAGCATCCTGTTGATATCATATGGTTATGGAACACTATGATCTATCTCCAAGACATAAGTATTGGGGATGACTCAAATAATAATAAAAAGATACAGGGTGAATAGACCATTGCATATTACCAAAGATGATTTGTACAAAATATAAAGGATATTATTTGGAAATAATATGATTGGAAAAGGAGGTGGGTTACTCATGGAGAGAACAAATGCATCTCTTGTGCTTCATTGGTAGCTACAAAATGCTTAAAAAAATAGAGAAATGCCTTGGGTAGATCATCTATGGAGGATTTAAAGGGCAATGTGGACAAGAATCACACCAGATAAGAAGGCCCTGATAGATTGTGATTTGTGCTGGTAGACAAAGTGCTCACATTGATAAGATCATGAATTCATTCAAGTATTGAAGTATAAGTGACATTAGGATATTTATTTCTTTATCTTTAAAATGAAAGAGTTGGATCAGATTATCTCTAAGGTCCATCCAGCTCTAACATTTTGGGCTTTAAAAAAGTATCCTCATAAGAAATTGTTTTGTAACACAGCCCACTCCAAGTAACTTCGGGGGGGTGAGATATGTTCACATATATACCTATATTAGTACTCTAATTACCCCCTTCCCTTGGGAAGAGTAGGAAAGAAGCTCTTATTGAAGAGTATTTAATTCATATTGCTTCATACAACATATTATCTTATTGGTAATCATTTCTATTGGCATATACATACAATGTACATTGTGAAGCTAATTAATCCCTTGGAAACAGCTTAAGTGGATTATGTAATTCAATGTTGGCATCATTACTTGTCTTTGGAAGTTGCTAATGTATCAATTACAGTATTGTATTTATGGAATGTCTTGGTTCTTGCATGAAAATGATAGAGAATGTATCAGCAATGATATTAATTAGTTTCTTTTCTTCAAAGCCTGTGCAAAGTTTCTCCAAGGCAGAAATCTTTGTTTACTTCCTATCATATACAGCATAGTTCTGAACATGCCTCATTGGTTATCCCTGTTAGGTAAACAGGAGGTGGTTAGGTGGCTCAGTGGATAGAGCCCTGGACCTTGAGTCAGGAAGACCTGAGTTCAAATGTGCTCAGACACTTACTACTTGTGTTACCTTAGACAAATTACACAGTTTACTCTGTTTGCTTTAATGCATTGGAGAGAGAAAAGGCAAACCACCTCATGAATTAAACCCCTGTGCTACGGTCTACTGGGTCACAAAGAATCAGACAAGTTGGAGCAATGACCAGGTAAATAACATTTAAATTAATTTTTGTTACATTAAAATAATCAGGCAATTCCTTTCCCTCCATTGGAGAAGGGATTATTTGACAAAAAGATATATGAATATGTAAAGTTACATCTTGATTATTTCTTTTTATTGGTTCTTTCTTTGGAGAGGATATACACCAGCCATTTTTCAAACAGTATTTCTGTTGATGTATATAATGTTCCTTTGCTTCTACTTGCTTCACTCTTCATAATTTCCTGTAGATCTTTCCAGGTTTTTTTTCAAAATTAACCTGCTCATCATTTTTTATGACTCATTAGTATTCTATGCCATAATCGTATCAGTGTATCCATAATCATAGGTCACATGTTTAGCCATTCCCCAATTAATGGGTATTCCTTCATTTTCCAATTCTTTGCTATCACAAAGTGAGCTGCTATAAATATTTTAGAACATGTAAGGTTTTCCCCATTTTTCATCATCATATTTAAAATATTTTATATTTTTAATTGTATATATATCCTCTATAAGATATTCCTGAGACCATATTCTGATCACATTCGACATCTGGGTTCAAATCCTGATGCTGCTGCTTACCAGCTATGCAACTTTGGGCAAATTGCTTAATCTTTCTAGTCATCATCTATAAAATGAACCAGTTAGATGAGATTACCATGATATCATAGCATCATAGATTTCAAGTCACAAGGGACCTTGGGTAAAACACATAAATTGTTCCTTCAAGCTATAATCCCCTCTGATTCTAGGGACAGAATTCCCTTTGGATAATCCTATGGACCTTAATTTTGTGCCCATCAGCTCTCTTTTCTCCATTTTAAGGTTCTGTTCAGACCAGTAAGTTGAGGTGGTTTGCATATTAGGATACAAAGACTTTGTTCTATTTAGTATGCTAGGCAGCTGGTTATTTAATCTGTCAACTAGGCCCTCATGCTGGTGGTGGTTGGAGACATGTAGGGAGTGGAGACTTTTCCATCATTTGCAGGAAGTAGCCCCATGGGGCAAAATCAAATTCAACTCAATTCTAGTTGAGAGCCTATTTTATTGGGATGGAAAGTCGAGACAGGATGATGATCAGTGTATAACATGGTCTGCCTGTCCTCTTAAATCCAGAAGGGAACACGTTAGACCCCAAAAAGTAAAGGGGAAAATAATTTGATGTGTGTGAGTGCGTGTTTTGTAACAGTTTCATTAGAAAGAAGCCAGAAAACCATGTCAGTAGCTGGTTATGACACTAGGCATATATTTTAGTTCATTCATTTTTATGTAGGAAGTTGAGTTAGGTGATTTCTAACATCATCTTGAATCTGTTGGGCATTTAATAGCTTATTTAAAGCCATTCCAATCTTTAGTATTTATAAAGAAGATTTTTTGTGTCCATTGGAAAAAAAAGGCTCAGCAATTAGACAACTGCTGAGAAGGGTCCATCTATACTGATTGACCACTCTAGTCCTTTCCAGTTATGAAATTCTGTGATTCCATGATTTTTCTAGGTCTAACACTGCAAGATTCTTTCAGTCCAGGCTTGAATATTAGTACTTTCAGGTAATATTGAAATATAGTATCAGATAAGAGGTAGTATGGAATTGTTAGAGGGCAAATCCTGAAGTCAGTCAGGAAGATCTAGGTTCAAGAGATGACACTGGAAATATTATCTGTGTGACTCTTGGAAAGTCATTCCACCTCAATGCTTTTGAGAGAGGACGGGAGGAGGAGAAGGAGAAGGAAGAGGGGAAAGAAAAATAGGAGGAGAGGAAAGAGGTGGGTAAGGAAAAGAAGGAGGAGGAGGATGAAGAGGAAGGAGAAGGAGGAGGAAGAACTGTTCCCACAGTTCTTTCTCTGGATATGTGGATAGTGTTCTTTCTCATAAGTTTCTCTGGATTGTCCTGGGTCATTGCATTGCTACTAGTAGAAAAGCCTATTTGATTGTGCCATAATATATCAGTCTCTGGGTACACATTCTCATGGTTCTGCTCCTTTTGCTCTGCATCAATTCCTGCAGATCTTTCCAGTTCACATGGAATTCCTCCAATTCATCATTCCTTCCAGCACAATAATATTCCATAGCCATCAGATACCACCATTTGTTCATCCATTCCCCAATTGATGGACACCACCTCATTTTCCAATGTTTTGCTAGCACAAAGAGCATGGTTATAAATATTTTTGTACAAGTCTTTTTCCTTATTATCTCTTTGGAGTACAAATATAGCAGTGGTATGGCTGGATCAAAGGACAGGCAGTCTGTTAAAGCCCTTTTGGCATTGTTCCAATTGCCCTCCAGAATGGTTGGACCAATTCACAACTCCACCAGCAGTGTATTAGTGTCCCAATTTTGCCACATTTACTCCAACATTCATCACTTTCCTTTACTGCTATTTTGGCTAGTCTGATAGGTATAAGGTTCAGAGTTGTTTTAATTTGCATTTCTCTAATCAGGAGGGATTTAGAACATTTTTTCATGTGTTTATTGATAGTTTTGATTTCATCATGTGAAAACTACCTATTCATATCCCATTTGTCAATTGGGGAATGGCTTGATTTTTTGTAAATTTGACTTAATCCTTATATATTTAAGAAATTAAACCTTTGTCAGGGAATTTTGTTATAAAAATGTTCTCCCAGTTTGCTGGTTTCCTTCTAATTTTGGTTGCATTGGTTTTGTCTGTATAAAACCTTTTTAATTTGATGTAATCCAAGTCATTCTCTTTATATTTTGTAAATGCTCTCTATCTCTTGCTTGATCTTAAATTCCTTCCTTTCCCATAGATCTGGCAAGGATATTCTTCTATGTTCCCCCAATTTGTTTATGATTTTACCCTTAATATTTAAGTCATTTACCCATTTTGAATTTATCTTGGTATGGGGTGTAAGATATTGATCTAAATCCAATTGTCCCCATACTTGTTTTCCAGATTTCCCAGCAGTTTTTGTCAAATAGTAAGTTCTTATCCCAAAAGCTGGGATATGGGGATTTATCTAACACTATCTTGCTGATGTCATTTCCTCATAGTCTATTCTACTGATTCCTTCTGTCTCTTAGACAGTACCATATTGCTTTGATAGTCATGTTTTATAGTACAGTTTAAGATCTGGTACTGCTAGTCCCCCATCTTTCACTTTTTATATTATTTCCCTCGATATTTTTGATCACTTGTTCTTCAAGATAAACTTTGTTATAATTTTTTTTCTAATTCTATAAAGAAGTTTTTTGGTAGATTGAAAGGTATGGCACTGAATAAGTAGATTAATTTAGGTAAGATTGTAATTTTTATTATGTTAGCTCATCTTGACCATGAGCAATTAATGTTTATCCAGTTATTTAGATCTAGTTTTGTGTGAAAAGTATTTTGTAGTTGTGTTCATATAATTCCTGTGTTTGTCTTGGTAGATAAATTCCTAAATATTTTATATTCTCTAGAGTGATTTTATTTACTTTAAAAAACCCTTACCTTCCATCTTGGAATCAATACTGTGTGTTGATTCCAAGGCAGAAGAGGGATATGTGCTAGGCAATGGGGGTTAAGTGACTTGCCCAGGGTCACACAGCTGGGAAGTGTCTGTGGTCAAATTTGAATCTAGGTCTTCCCATCTCTAGGCCTGGCTCTCAATCCACTGAGCTACTCAGCTGTCCCCTCTAGAGTGATTTTAAATGGAATTTCTCTTTCTAATTCCTGCTGCTGAATTTTGTTGGAAATATATAGAAATGCTGATGACTTATGTGGGTATATCTTGTACCCTGCAAATTTGCTATAGTTGTTAATTATTTCCACTAGTCTTTTAGTTGATTTTCTAGGATTCTTTAAGTAGATAGTTTAGTCTCCTCGTTGCCTACTTTAACTCCTTCAATTTCTTTTTCTTCTCTAATTGCTACTACTAGCATTTCTAGTACAATATTGAATAATAGAGGTGATAATGGGCAAATAGATTGTTTTCAAATTGAGAAAGACATGTTCAAGTTCTGCTTCTAACATAAGCTGTGTTACCATGGGAGAGTCATTTAACTTTTTCACGTTCCAGATAATTCCCTAAGGCTTTAAGTTGAAAAAGCTGTTGAATTGCATTGGGAGAGGGAGTGTCATTTCCAGGTGTTCTCTACAACAATGGAACCACAGGTCTGGATAACTAACACACACACACACACACACATACACACACACACACACACACATCCCTTTTAAAACAGACCATAGGAGATCCTTAGCTAGATAATAGTTTGAGTAGAAAAGATGTGTGAGTTTTTGTCATATCTTTGAAGGACCTCAGAGTCTAGACCAGTCATATGAATTCAAATAGATACACTTGACCACTAAGTCATACCTGTGGATCCCTATGGTTTGGATTGACTTAGAAAACCATATTTTCTATCTCCTATTGTATTTTTATTTATTTTGTTAAATATTTTCCAATTATAATTTATCAGGTTTCTGTCCCAGGAGAGTGTTGCAGTTATACTGGGCTGCTGGCAGCATATTGGATACCTCTGATCCACTTTGATTTCCTTATTTTAGAAATGGGGAAACTGAGACTCAGGGACACACAGAGAATCAGTAGCAGAGATGGAATTTCTATATATTTATATCCAGTACTTTCCCTCTTATACTCTGTTATCTTCCAGTGTCAAATAAAAGACAAAATAGCTAATGTGATCCTAGAGCAAGAAAGGCAGTTACCAGAAAAGAAATGACTTTCCTATCATACACCCTGGACCCTGCAGATATTGCATTGTATTCAGTTCTAGGAACTGTATTTTTGGGAGAATGCTGACAAGCAAGATGGCATTTAAAGAATTAACCAAGATGGAGCTGGGGAAATGACCCCCCCAAAATGAAAAGGTTTTCTGAGCCTCTTTTGAAGGAAGTTAGGAAGAAGAAACCATGATTTGATGGTAACAAAGTGTGTGTGTGTGTGTGTGTATGTGTGTGTGTGTGTGTGTGTGTTTGAGATAGATAGATAGATAGATAGATAGATAGATAGATAGATAGATAGAGAGAGAGAGAGAGAGAGAGAGAGAGGTGTCTGCAAATATGTGAAAGGCTGTCAAGTAGAAGAGGAGTCACTTTTTTTTTTTAGGACCAGAAGGCAGAACACAGCAGCTTTCCACTAAATGTATGAATAAACTTCCTCAGAATGAGCTGTCCAAAAGTGGAATGGGTGTCTCCAGGGATGGTAGCTTTCTCTCCCTAGAGGACCTCAAGTGGAGGCTTGATCACTTTAGGAATATTAAATTAAAGAGGGCTTTCCGTTTCTTTATAAATGATAAACACACAGAGTATATTAATTGTGTTTCCCCAATGTTAAATTGCACCCAGCCAAGGATCCTGTAGTTATAGGTACTTAATGTTGCTATGGTTGAAGAGAAGTTAGAGCTGGGGATTTCTGCATTCTTGCTTCTGCTCTGTCATTCTTGAAACAGAAATATATTTGCTTTCTCTGCCCCGAGCCCTCTTTGTGCTCAGCGTTCACCAACAAAATGTGAAATTGCTAGGGAAAATCCTATAAAATATAACTTGGACGTGTTTAAAGCCATTTAATGGAAAATGAGGCATCTCAGAGCATACAGTGTATGCATAATAGCAGTAATTTCCACCCACCACAGTGGTTTGGGTGCGGGTTTAGTTTTGGATTCTGTTTTCCATCATTCTGCTGCTGTGATTGGTTGTTTCTGCAGGGGAGCTATGGCAGCTGGATTCTTCTTTTGGGTAATATTGCACCCAGGCCTCCATTTGTCAAAAAGGCTGCTGTTAAAGGGCTTGTGTTGGCCCTTTGCTAGAATGGACAATTTCAGGAAGCACAATGACAACGTATAAAAAGGTCAAAGTCTTTGACTGGATTTATGGAACATTAAGAGACTGCTGCAGTCATGGTGGTGAAATTAGGGAAGTCATTTAGCTCAGCCACAGGGTAAGACCCTGCTCCCAAGGTGGACGTTTTGTGGCTTTCTGTAAAATGTACTACAAAATATCTTTGTAATGCAACTAACTGGAGTTTTTCTTGGCCTGGGGATTGCTAATAAGGTTAGTAGGGCAACATTAATAAGACAATGGCCCTGTATGGTAATTTGAGTCCCACGAGGGCTTTTTGCTTTTCAGTAGGGAATTCTTAGGGATTTAAGTGAGAAAATGTGCTTTGTTCCAGGGTTTCTCAGGAAAACTATGATTCCATTATGTATGCCCTAAGCTTTTCATTTCCTAATCTAGCCATCTTCCTATGCGGAGATTTCATCAATGAAGAAACAGATTTATTTCCAATGGTATGACTTATCATACTGTAATTTGATAACCATAATGCCAATAGGTTAATCATATTGATGAAGTATCCAGAGAGACTGTATTTAACACAGCTTACCCTATGAAAAGGTAACCTGATTTACTAGGAACCTTTTCACCTTTAGTCGCTGGGGAATAACTGTGAGTTTGGCCTTGTGTTCACATATATAATTCCATAGGCTGCCATGTCACTCACAGGCAATATTACGAAGGATTTAGCTGAATTAATAAAGCACAAAAGGATCTAACATGCCTAATGGCAAGGAAAATGAAAACAGTGTGACGTGATAGCTTCACATATTTCCTTTCTGTTCTAAAAATATATTTAGATCCTACATTGTCCTTCAGACATATAAAAATTATTGGTTTTTATTTTTTTGCCACATCTTCATGCTTATGACAAGTAAACATGTGAATGACATTTTGCGAACAAGAATTCTGATGCCACAAAAGCTTTAATGTTCTTATAGACAAACTGAAAATATTTGTGAAAATGTTATTACTGATGTAGTTGCTGGTCCTGGGTACTCACAATGCCTTCCTCATTTTCAGAATGGTTTTATTGGAGTCATGGTACAGTGGAAAAAGACTGCATTTAGATTCAGAAGACTGATTCAAACTTGTCTTTTGTCATCTTGAATAATTCATTTTACTTTTCTGGGTCACCTCAGTTTCCTCATCTGAAAAGTGAGCAAATTGGATTAAATAATTTCTTAGTGTCCTTCTAGTTCTAAGTCTGGAAAAACAAGGAGCCAGTTAGGATGTAGGCGTGCCATCTTTGAATGATTACTCCCTTTTCCTAGACTTCTGTCCCCTCCGTAGTCCAGTTTGGACCAGTCAAAAAGTAATAAGCATATGGTATTACCCATTCTTGTATATTTAAGCCTGCTCAATAATGGAATAACAAACAATAAAATAGTGACTAGTGAAATAGTTCCTTCCAGGGTTATCACCTTTTGAAATAAACCAAACTATTATCTTGAATGTTTACTATTGAGCGAAAAGAACGAAGATAGGTTTTCCAATTAATGAACATGATTTCCTCCATTAAAGATGGTTATTCTTCTCAAGGAATCTAATTTTTCTTGATTGTCACTGCTGCATTTAAGCTATCAACAATTTCTAATATTCAAAGGGTAATTATAAGAAATTGTTTGCATAGTCAAGAAAATTTGATCAATGGTACAACTCAGTTCACTGACATTAGGATAATTTATTAGAGGAAAGTAAAAGGTGCAGTAGACAGAGCACTAGGCCTGGAGTCAGGAAGATCCAAGTTCAAGTCCCACCTCAGACATTTATTTGCTGTGTGACCCTGAGCAATTCTTTTAACCTCTGTTTCAGTTTTCTTATCTGTAAAATAGGGATAATAATACAATCTACCTCTCAGGTTTCTTTTGAGAATAAAATGAGATAATATTTATTAAAAGATTTGCAAACCTTGAAGTACAATATGCAGGCTATCTGCTATTCTTATTATTATCATTACTCTTCTATGTCTTTTATTGGAGGAAGTTTAGTATGATAAAAAACATCACTGATGTGGAAGTTACAAGTCTTGGATTTGAGCTCTGGGTCTGCCATTTACTGTGTGACCTTAGGAAAGTCACTTCCTTCTCCCTAGGTATCATCTTCCACATCTCAAAACAATTTTGTGTGTGTATGTGTGTATAATATAGGAAGAGGAAGATCAGGAAGATAAAATAGAGGGTACTAAATATAAACATATTTAATTTCCCTATTTTATTTAGGATCCACCTTGGTGGTGGCAGAATTAAAAGGTCTTTTATTCCTTCTGGAGATGCTTATCCTAACAGTATGTATTCAGAAAAAGGGAAGAATTTTCAAGATATTTCTTCTGGGAGTGATGCTGGCATAATACTCCGGATATGGTGATTCCTCAATCAGATGAAAATGGAAAAGTCATTACATGATGTTTTATGGCTCCCTATCAACTCTCATAACTTTATTAAGAAATACCAGCATAAGCTTGGATTATATGCGATCGTGGTTAATTCATTTCTGAGATCCACCAACAGTATATGAGTTCCCCATTTTTCCACATTTGTGCTAAATCTGTCATTTTGCTCTTTATCATTGTAGTCAATCTGATAAGTGGGAGATATATCAGAGTTGCTTTAATTTGTATTTCTCTAATCAACAATGGTTTAGAGAATTTTTAAAATAGTTATGTACAACTTTGATTTCTGTATCCCCAAACTGACTATTTATATCCATTGACCATTTATCAATTGGGGAATAGCTTGTATTCTTATATATTTGACACAATTCTCTCTATTTTAGACATGAGACCTTGAACCAAGAAGATATCTATAACATTTTCCCTCCAACTTACTACTTTCTAATCTTAGCTAGATTCATTCTATTTGTAGAAATAGTTAATTAAAAAACCCTCATCATCCATTGTAGAAGCAATCCTGTGTATTGGTTCCAAGGCAGAAGAACAATAGGGGCTAGGCAATGGCAGAGAAATGATGTGACCAGGATCAGAGAGCCAAGAAGTGTCTGAGATCAGATTTGAAACCAGGGCCTTCTATCTTAGAACCTGGCTCTCAATCCAATTAGCCACTTAGCTATCCTCCAAAACAGTCAATTTCTGAAGTTCTCAGACCTATTTTCTTTATTTGACTAGGAAAGAAGAACTTGAGATAGTTGTTCTCTGTTGGAGATGGATGATTGCATTAAAAAATAAGCTATCAAGACCATTTCACATCCTGATCCATTGCTTCATTGTGCAACAGAAGTGGTAACAAGCAATATGGGGTAGTGGATAAAGAATTGATCTTAGAATCAGAATATCTGGGTTCAGGTCTTTCCTCCTCCAGGTACTACCTATGTGACACTGGACAAGTTATTTCAGCTCTCAGTTTCTAGGCCAGAGGTATCTAATGCACAACCAGTGGACATTTCACAAGTGACCCACTAAAATGTAAAAGATAATATTTAATAAGATAAATAAAGTACAATAAAACATATATCACATTACATTTTAAAACTAAGTCAATATATAGCTTTAAGGGATTATGGATTAATGGCACTCATTTCTAGTTGATATTCTATATTTCATACATCACTGACCAACATTGGCACAGTTAATTTCTTCACCAGAGAATTCCTTATACCATTGAAATTACAAGTCCAATTTCTGTTCCTATTCTTTGTGTAATGGAGAACCCATTGCACAGTACTACTAGACAAGAAAAGACTTTGAGTATGAGTCTAGTAATGATTGTGAGTGCTTTTTGTTCAAAGATTATTCTAGCTAAAGTCAGTGAGATTCATCACCAATTTGTCCATAGGGCAGAGCTGAGGTATGGATATACTTTCTTTGTCCCTATATTTTATCCATCCATCTCTCTCTCTCTCTCTCTCTCTCTCTCTCTCTCTCTCTCTCTCTCTCTCTCTCTCTCTCTCTGTCTGTCTATCTATAGCTGTATTTATATGCCCATTTATCTATGTATCTCCCTCTATCTCTTTGTATCTATCTGTCTATATCTGTCCCTATCTATCTATATCTATATTTATCTGTCTATGTATCTATATATCTCTCTACCTATATCTATGTATCTATGTATTTCTATCTCTCTTATCTGTATCTGTGTACCTATATCTATGTATCTATCTGTCTGTCTGTTCGTCTGTCCGTCTATCTATCTATCTATCTATCTATCTATCTATCTATCTATCTATCTATCTATCTATCTATCTGCATCACATATTACTACCCTGGGAAAATACTCAAAGGTGTAATGACTCTTTTCTGGAAGCATACTTTGAGAGTCTCTAATTCTCAGGAGAGTATACACTGGATTCTCTGGAAATCACTTCTCTTCTCGTGCAATTGCTGCACCCACGGCAAGACTGCTTTCTGAATGCTCCTCTCCCCTTCAATGTCCCTGCCACCCTCACCACCTAACACAGGTTTTCTCCCAGAGAATTTTTATAATTCTCATTCTGACACAGGGTACAGACATTTTCAGTCATTGTAACTGTTAAAAATTGACTAATATACTTTAAAGGGACTATGATCTATGCCAGCAGAGGGAATATTCACAACAACATAATCAGGTATTCTCGAGTACTGAAGCATCCATTTTAAAGTAAAGAGAATTTGAGTAATAACTCAATTTTCTTTGAAAAGCAAAGGTTCTGGTGCAAAGTTCATAGTACAGAACTAGCAGAACCAAACAGGACTGTAAACCCATTTATTGAAACTTTCAGAGGAAGTCTTTACTTTGTATCCATAATTTCCATCACTCAATCAAATCTATTATCAGTGATGAAAGAAGGTACTCATGACTTTCCAACAGAAAAGACTACCAAGTTCTCTAAAAATGGATGTAGCATTTTGCTTATGTTGTCCTCAATGTTGTTAACTTTGGGATTTTAGGTTGTAGTTATCCATTATTCTTTTTCATTTCCTTTTTAAACTTGGTTTAGGAGAGGGTTTCTGTTAAAGGGATAATATAGTAGCATTCAATGCTATAGTGATGTAGCATTTTCCAGACTTCTTATTCTGAATTAGATCTAATAGGAGTAAAGTAGGAAATGAATATTATTTCCGCACTCTTGCAGAGAAAGAGTAACTCATTTCACTGCTAAACCTCTTGCTTGGAAAGACTTCTTTTGAGTTAATATTCCCTTCCTTTTATTATGTCCTTAGTGGACACAGAGACCTTTCTTTGTATGACAGCCCTCTGTAGATACTAGTCAATTCTCCAGAGCCATGCAGCGACCAAATAAAGTCAAGACCCCTGTAAGTTGGGGAAACAAACCAATCATGACTCCACATGACTTTCTATTTTCTGTTAAGATCCTAGGCTAGTCAGACAAAGGATGGTTTTCCTATTGCTCTGAGCTAGTTGAACACATTTTTCAAGCAGAAAATATTTATTGATGGGCTCTTTATCAGAGGTGTCACCTGAATAAAAATAATTTTCTAGTACTAGAGTGGGTTAAAATACAGGCGTCAATGACAAGAGCCAATATTTCAATGTAAGATATTGATAGCCACACACGATGCTTCCCATTTTGAGAAGTAGCTTCATTCTGTGAGGGGCATGAATGGCCATCTATCATCCCCAGCATGTTAGGGAACCCTGCTATGTCACAGGATCTCTTTCCAGTGTGCCATTGCTACTCCTGGCTGCATGGTGAATGAATGGCTGTGTTTTAGCTGTACAACCAGAATAACTGATGTGATTTGAAAACCAGAGTTTGACTATCCAGTAAGTACTTTCCAGGTTCCAGTTAAAGATTGGAAAGGTGTCAACAGCATGACCACACCTAGTTTAAGGAATGAAAGTTCATCTCATGTGGATCTTTGGCTTAATTTGTCATTGTATTACACACCCATTTCCTTGGCTGAGTTTTCCTGGCTTATTAAATCTTAAAGAGGAGTCTGTCCTCTGACTTGTTATTGCTGTTATGGGATGCAGAGCTATCAGCAATGATGCATTTTACATTCTAGTTATATTTTGCTTTGTACTTTTTATTGTGCTATTATCTGCATTATCTTATTTGTTATTTTGGTAAACCATATAAGAGCAGGTATTCCTATTTCAATTTATCAGATGAGGAAACTGAAACCTAGAGAAGGTAGCTGATTTTTATCGTGGCACAAAACCATTTAGGGAGAGAGTCAAGACTAGAACTCCCCTTTGAACCTTCCAATTGGATACTCTTTTAATTGTAACTTGAACAAGCTATGAATTCTCCTGCAGCTCTTTATGCCCTGTTTCCCACACTTCCCTCATGCTACTGAGTCAAACAAAATTTGTATCTTAAGATGAATGAAGGGGAAAGACACATGAACATTGTGGGGGTAATGTGGACCCTGTGGCTCCCTGGTGCCTGGAAGATGACTGTAATTCTAGAGGTGGAGTCAAGATGGTGGCTTAGAGGAAGCAAAAGTTCAGACCTTCAAAAGCCCTTCCTCAACAAATCAAAAACACAATGCCTCAAGGGGACTGAAAATGAAATCTAACAATAGGACATAGCTAGGGAATCTTCCTGCTGGACTCAACTTAAAAGGTAAGCCTCCCTCCCCCTCAGGCAAAAAAAAGTGCCTGAATTCTAGAACACATGAAGTTAAGGGGAAGGAAGAAGGAAGATCCTAGGACCTCTACCCCACGTACAGTGCTGAGCCTCCAGTGGTGGCTTGAATGTCTGGGCAGGCAAGGGTGCTAGTCTAGAGGGAGTACCTTGCTGGCACAACTGTGGCATGGCATTGAACACAGGTAGCAGGGAGGCATCTGGAGGAGAAGCACAGAGCAGGCAGCCAAGTCATAGCCAAGACACTCCATCTTGTCCCCTCCCCACCAACCTTCTTGAGGTTTTGGCCTCCAGGCACATCCAGCTCTGCAGATCAATGGGGCCCTGGCTCAATCTCATAAATAAGGTAAATAAGAAACCTTTAGAGGGCAGGGAAGCTCAAGCTCCAACACCCATCCCCCAGACTGCTCTGAGAGCATTACTGACTAAGCTCCAAGGGTGAGGGCTGCAACCAATACAGGCTACAATCTTGATAACAAGATGGGAAGCCTAACTCCTTTTTTAGCTGTTAGTGCCAGCTAGGGAAAGTCTGACCTCAGGACTTATTAATATCATCTGCCTAACCTGATCAATCAGCAGAGTAGAGAAGAAGCCACTTCAGTACAAAACAGCTCATACCCACAGATCCAGCATATAATGAGAGACAATGGGGGAAGGGGGGATGAGGAGAAAGGGAAAAATATGAGTAAACAACAGAAAAGGAAAAAAAGAAATTACAATCGACAGCTTCTATCCAGACAATGAACAAAGAGCAAATGGAACAGAGAAGGACCAAGGAACAAAAAACACAGAAATTCCTGTGAACTGGACACAGGCTTTAGAAGAACTCAAAATACTATAAAAAAAAATTAAAAGCAGCTGAAGTCAACTGGGAAAAGAAATTAAAAAGGGAAATAAGTCATCTAGAAACAGAAAATAGTGTCTTGAAAGCCAAAATTAACCAGGTTCAAAATGAGGCAAAGGAGATGAAAGATGAGGCAAAGAAGATGAAAAATGACCTCCAAAGAAAATCAGATCAGGAGGATGACCAAAAAGCCAGTGATGAAATTCAGTACTTAAAAACTAGAATCAAACAACTAGAAGCAAATGACTTCACAAGGCAGTAGGAAGTTATTAAAAAAATCAAAAGAATGAAAAAATTGAGGAAAATATGAAACCTCATCCACAAAGTGGAAGACCTAGAAAACAGGTCCTAGAGAGACAACTTAATAATCATTGGATTACCAAAAGATCATGACAAAATAAAAAACCTTGACATTATAATACAGGAAATTATCCAAGAAAACTGTCCCAATATTCTAGAGTAAGAGGGAAAAGTGGAGATTGAAAGAATCCACAGATCACCTCCTGTACTTAATCTCCAGCTGACAACACCCAGAAATGTTATAGCAAAATTCAAGAACTACCAGAATAAGAAAACAAATATTACAAGCTGCTAAGAAGTAATTCAAATACCATGGGACTACAGTTAGGATAACACAGGATCTGGCTGCATCTACACTGAAGAACCAAAAGACATGGGGTATGATATTCCAGAAAGCAAGGAAACTAGGTCTACAACCAAGAATAACTACCCAGCAAAACTGATTATATTCTTGCAAGGGAAAGTATGGTCATTTAATAAAATAGAAGACTTCCAAGCATTCATAAAGAAAAGACTGAACTTGAACAGAAAATTTGATGCTCAAACATAGAACTCAAGAGAATCACCAAAAGGTAATTAAGAAAGGGGAAAAAACAAACAAAAAAACCCCCGCTTTTTTAAGGGACTCAATAAGTTAAAGTGATATGTATCCCTACAAGAAAAGAGAATATTGGTACCTCTTAAAAATTGTTATTATCATCTGGGTAGCTAGAAGAATTATACTTAGAAGGAACAGTGACAAACTGTATAGGATGAAATGCCAAGACATAAATACACATATAGATATATGTTTACATAAATATACATACATATATAAATATATATGTAAAACTAGATTAAAAAAAGAGGTTAATACTAAGAGAAATGGGAAAAGAGACAAAATGGGATAAATTTATGTCATAAAGAAGTGCATAGTGGGAGTGGAGGAGAACACCAACACCCTGGAAGGGTAAAGAGGTCAGAGACAGGAAATACTTCAATCTTATGTGCATTGAAATTGACTCAATGAGGGAAGTACAATCAGATCCATTGGGGCAGAGAATTGATTTGCGCCCCATAGAGAAGCAGAAGGGTAACAAATGGACTGGTGGGGAGTGAAGTAATACAAGGGAGGGAGAGTGTGGGGGGTAGAGTAAAAAGACCCTAAAGAAAAAAATAAGAATGGAATAAGAAGGGGGGGAGGGAAGCAAAATAAAGGTGGGAAATAAGGGGACTGATTAAAAACAAAATAATGGTGTAGAAGGAAATAGTAAAAGAAGAAAGGGCAACACTGGGAGTAGAAATCAAAATGTTGGGAAATACACAGCTGGTAATCATAACTCTGAATGTGAATGGGATGAATTCACCCATAAAACAGAAGCAAATAGCAGGTTGAATTAGAAAACAAAATCCTACAATATGTTGTATATAAGAAACCCACACAAGGAAGGTAGGTACACACAGGGTAAAGGTAAGTGGACAGGGCAAAATCTATTGGGCATCAACTGATAAAAAGAAGGCAGGAGTCTCAATCATGATATCTGACAAAGTCAAAGTAAAAATACATCTAGTTAAAAGAAATAGGAAATGTAATTACATCCCGATAAAAGGCAGTATAGACAATGAGGAATTATCAGCACTCAACATGTATGCATCAAATGGTATAGCATCCAAATGCTCAAGGATAAAATAGATAGTAAAAATATATTAGTGGGAGACCTGAACTTTCCTCTATCAGATCTAGATAAATTAAGCCAAAAATTAAATAATAAAGAGATAAGAGATGTGATTGAATACTTAGAAAAATTAGAGTTAGTAGATATGTGGAGAAAAATAAATAGGGACAAAAAGGAATACCCCTTCTTTTCAGTAGCACATTGTACATTCACAAAGACTGACCATGCACTAGGTCATAAAAATATTACAAACAAGTGCAAAAGAGCAGAAATAATAAATGCAACCTTTTCAGATCATAATCCAATAAAATAATAATTTGTAAGGGTACATGGAGAAGAAAATAAAAATTAAATGGGAAATTAAATAATATGATTCTCCAAAATTGGTTAAAGAACAAATCATAGAAACAATTATTAATTTCATTGAAGAAAATGACAATGATGAGACATCCTTTCAAAATCTATGGGATGCAGCTAAAGCAGTATTCAGGGGGAAATTTATATCCTTGAGTTCATATATTAACAAATTAGGGAGGGCAGAGGTCAATGAATTTTGCATGCAAATTAAACAATTAGAAAGTGAACAAATTAAAAATCCTCAGATGAAAACTAAATTAGAGATGCTAAAAATTAAAGGAGAAATTAATTAAATCAATAGTAAAAGGACCATTGAATTAATAAATAAGATTAGAAGCTGGTACCTTGAAAAAACAAATAAAATAGACAAAGTACTGGTCAATCTAATTAAAAAAAAAGGAAAGAAAACCAAATTGATAGCATCCAAGATGAAAAGGGAGACCTCATCTCAAATGAAGAGGAAATTAAGGAAATCATTAAAAATTATTATTCTCAATTATATGGTAATAAATATGTCAATCTAGGTGACATGGATGAATATTTACAAAAATATAAATTGCTTAGATTAACAGAAGAAATAAAATATTTAAATAATCCCATATAAGAAAAAGAAATTGAACAAGCCATCTAAGAACTCCCTAAGAAAAAATTCCGAGGACCTGATGGATTCACAAATGAATTCTATCAAACATTCAAAGAACAACTAATCCCAATATTATACAAACTATTTGACAGAATAAGCAAAGAAGGAGTTCTACCAAATTCCTTTTATGACACAAATATGGTACTGATTCCAAAGTCAGGCATGTCAAAAACAGAGAAAGAAAACTACAGACCAATATTCCTAATGAACATAGGTTCAAAAATCTTAAATAGAATATTAGCAAAAAGACTCCAGCAAGTGATCATGAGGATTATTCATTATGATCAGGTGGGATTTATACCAGGAATGTAAGGATGGTTCAATATTAGGAAAACATCCACATAATTGACCATTTCAAGAAGCAATCCCACAAAAATCATATGATTATCTCAAAAGATGCAGAAAAACCTTTGACAAAATACAATACTTCTTCATATTGAAAACACTATAAAGTATAGGAATAGAAGAGCCTTTCCTAAAAATATTAAACAGTATATATCTAAAACCATCAGCAAACATCATCTGCAATGGGGATAAACTAGAAGCCTTCCCAATAAGATCAGGAGTGAAAAAGATGCCTATTATCACCTCTATTTAACATTCTACTAGAAACACTAGCAGTAGCAATGCAGATGATATGATGGTCTACATAAAGAATCCTAGAGAATCAACTAAAAAGCTAATAGAAATAATCAACAACTTTAGCAACGTTGCAATATACAATATAAACCCACATAAGTCATCAGCATTTCTATATATTTCTAATACATCTCAGCAGCAAGAATTAGAAAGAGAAATTCCATTTAAAATCACCCTGGACAGTGTAAAATATTTAGAAATCTATTTGTCAAGACAAACACAGGAACTATATGAACACAACTACAAAATACTTCCCATACAATTTAAAACTAGATCTAAATAATTGGAAAAAAATTAATTGCTCATAGGTAGTATGAACCAACATAATAAAAATGACAATACTACCCAAACTAATTTACTTATTTAATGCCATACCCATCAAACTGCCATAAAATTTTTTACTGAATTAGAAAAAAAAATAACAAAGTTCATTTGGAAGAACAAAAGATTAATGATATCTAGGGAAATGATGAAAAAAAATGTGAAGGAAGGTGGCCTAGGAGTCCCAGTTCTCAAACTATACTATACAGCAGTGGTCAACAGAACAATATAGTACTGACTAAGAGACAGAAAGGAGAATTGGTGGAGTAGACTTGGGGTAAGTGACCTCAGGAAGACAGTCTATGATAAACCCAAAGATCCCAGCTTTTGGGTCAAAAATCCACTATTTGACAAAAATTGGAAGACAGTATGGAAGAAATTGGGTTTGGATCAACATCTCATACCCTACACCAAGATAAACTCAGAATGGGTGAATGACTTTAATATAAAGAAGGAAACTATATATATAGCTATAAAGAGAGTTGAAAAAGAGAATATAGTCATGTGAAAGTTTAATAGGGTCAAAAGAAGCCCCTTTTTAGGATGGGAAGACATGGACTTAAATATTTGTATGATAGATAATAAGGAGGCTGTAGTGAAAGGAGGCAGGTGGTACCATTGTGATAGAGCACTAGACTTGGAATCAGGAAGACTCAAATTCATGAGTTCAATTCCAGTCTCAGACACTTACTAGCTATGTGACCCTAGACAAGTCACTTACCCCTGTTTGCTTCAGTTCCTCGTCTGAAAAATGAGCTGAAGAAGGAAATGCCAAATCACTCTAGTGTCTTTCCCAAGAAAATCCCAAATGGGGTCACAAAGAGTTGGATATGACTGAATAACAATAACAAAAATAGTGGGGGGGCAACTACTAGAATGAGATTCTGAAGGAGGTGTGGAGAGAAATCAAGGATTCAGACTGAGAGAATATCTTCAGAAAGAGTATAATATTTATGGAGAAAAGAGAAATGGAGGAATTGAAAAAAAGGGGATAATGGGAGGTTTGTATGGGGGTATGGAGGAGTTGAGGGGAGAGAGGGACTATTGCTCAACTCAATATTACCCAACTGCCACTCCCAGTTGCCCCTTCCCCCACAAACTGTCAGTCTTGTTTCCTTGGAGAAGAATATGTAATGAAACAGAAATTATGAGGAATGGAGGAGAGGAGCTGAGGCTTCTCCTGTTTGTTAGGAGTTTGTGATCTTTGTCTAAGTAGGGTCAGGTGTTCAGAAGGGAAGAAAGTTATTCTAACTTTGCAAGTTATCCAAAAGCCTGACCTAACATCCTTACTTTTGTGCTTCTGTTTCTCTATTGGGGGATACTGTGCAGGCAGTGGGGGAATTGAATCAAAAGGCTGTGACTTGGCTCAGAGACTTCTGAGAGCCAGTGATCAGAAGAGTCTGCCATAATCAACTTGTATACACTATGCACTTGGATCAAGACTGCAAAAAAAAAAGAGAGAGAGAATGAAACAATGTGTAATTAACTTTCAAGAACATAATGAATAGTAAGTGGAAAACATAATGTGTTATGGAATTTGAGTCCAATATCTTGAAACTGGTTTATTGCTAAGCATAAGAAGGATAGTATACAAAGGTGTTATGAAACTCTAGTTAAGAATTGCTGGCTCAAGGGAAGAAAACAAAGATGTGAAATTATTGCTTTACACCCTTTCAGCTCTGAGATTCTCTATGATTAGTGTGGCTCAAACTTTTGCAACAGAGAGTTCTTCTTGTCTCTTAACATGTTAGACATACTCAATGAAATGATGTCTTCCATCCATCAAAACAGTTTTTTTTTTTAACATTGTCTCTCTTTCTTACCATATTCTTCCCCACAAATGTGTGCCCTTATGGTCTTCTCTTCCTGATAAAGAGCAACATTTATATATTTGACTCCTTCTAATTATCCTTTTGAGTTTTATGGTCACTTTAAAATATGCCATCCGATAATAAAATTGCTTTTTAAAATTTTTGCATTTTTGAGAGTATAGTAAATAACAATGAAAAGTGAAAATTTATTCAAGTGATGTTATTTAAATAAAAACTATGTTGGCATCATAATGCTAGGAGCATGGAATACTATTTGAGCTCTGAGCCTTAGTCTAGATATTCCCCCTGTGCCCAGGACCACTAGTTGAACTTTATGAACTGAAAAGAGTTACAGAAATAGGAACCAATACTTCGAAGCTGTGCTCCTACTAGATTGTTAGAGGTGAAGGCTATTTATGCATTTAAATAATGTGTGTAAAATAAATTCCAATTTTCCATAGAGATAGACACTTTTGGAACTAGAGGGAATCCACTTCCCATCACAGACTCAGGAATAAACTGTCTAATACCATAATCATATATTTTAATTGCCTTTTCATGACATTAACCATCAATTATCTACTTGCTGGGTATTGTACTAGGGCTGAGGATACCAGGGCAGAAAGGAAACAGTTCTTACTCCCAAGGAACATAAAATAGATCAGTCTGCATTTTATACCATCAATGAGAATAACTTTTGTCCAGTGCCTAACTCTCAAAGAATTGGAAGTCAATTTTGCAAATAATAGGAGTTCATGTTTTTGTAGCACATTAAAGTTGCTCACAGGTTTCTTGGAGTTGAACTCTACCTTGGAGACCATTTTAACCCAATCCCCTCAGTTTAAAGACCACATATGTAATTCCAAGATCAGTGATGTGACTTTCCTGAAGTCAGACAGCTTGTTACTTACAAAGTTGGAAATTGAACCCAGACCTCCAGATTCCCAGCCCTTTCTAGTCTTTCATGCTGACTCTAAAGAACTCTTCACCTTACTGAAGGTTGATTTAATGAATCTATTTTATTATTATTATTATCATTTAGTCAGTAGGCATGGCATTATTAATTTAAAGAAGGTACAATTTTATAGGTGCAATCTTCTCCACTTTTTGTGATAATGAGCAAAGGAAACACAACATGCCTACATTATTCATTGAAGCCCATAGCATCTGAGGGAAGAGAGCATGCTTTCTGTCCTTCCAACTGCCCCACTCTACAATTCCTCTAATAAAGTATGCCATTTGAAAAATAAATAGTCACATAGGTATGAGAAATGCTCTTAGGAAAAGATGGATGTCAGAATATTTTAGAAGTCAAAACTTTGTTAATTTTGAAGACATTTAGTATTTCTGATGAGAGAATTCTTTTTCATTAAGAACTAGACAAACAAAACTCCATTTTATTTCTAGGCATAGGCATTGTCCTTTCACTACAAAGACGATATTGCTGATGACTGTTACAAATTCAAATTAATGGAATTGATTCTTATGGGGATTTAACTTACAAATTTAGCCATATTAACACTGGTTAGAACATTTATGCTCTATGGTTCCAGCACTTAGCATGTGTGTGAACTTGAATAAGTCATTCAAACTTTTGGACATCATTTTTCTCATCTGTAAAGTGAATGACCTCTTTAGTAATTTCTTCCAGCTATGAATTTAATCTACAATTTTATTATCTTCAACCCTTAAAAGGAGAGGAGAAAGTGGAGGTAGTCTTACACTATAGTTTATAGTCTGACAATGCTTTTTAGTAAGGTTTGTGGTAAGCTAACACTGGTGAAAATTAGATCTTGTGAGTCTCTTAGGAAAGGTGCAAACATGTCAAAATTTAAACAATCCTGAGGAGTTCAGTAATTCTTAATTGATAATGATTTTAACAGCATTGGGTGAAGACTCTCTTCTAGTATTCTCATTGACCTAAGAAGCACTATTAAGAGTCTGCCTAGCATTTCTTTCCATATCTTGTACTATTAGAGATTACGATCTCATGCATTAGACACATGGAGTAATTTCTGAGAGAATCAAATCATAGTCCCCTTTTATTTTTATTCCATTAGCTCTCAACTGTTTGTTCTAAGGGAGGGTCAGCTGTAAGATGGGAAACTGAAATCTCTGGATAATCCAGAAACTTCATTTTATCCAAAAGCTGCCATCCTTTACCTACTGTTTCTTGTGCCAGTATTTCAAACAAGAAGGTAAGAAAACAGATATTTAATAAGCACCATAAAAAATGAAATGGATTCATCTAATTTTGTTTTTCATTCCGTATCTTTAAATATGGAGTGAAATGGCCTGATGTGACAGAAAAGAGGTGAGGACAGAGAATGAGAGATCCACAGCTTGCACAAACAGTTGGTGAATAGAAGCTGGGGTAGTTAGCAAGCGACTTAGACGTAAATTTAGCAGCTTTCAAATGGGGGGATATCATAGAATTCTTGGATGAATAATTATTGAAGAAGAGAAACCCTCTATCCAGATATCAAACATTGATTTGATCTCAATTAATACTTATGCTTTTGATCCCAACAGGTGTCTGGTGGTATCTATGTGCATGTGTCCCTGTGTAAGTGTTCTGAGGCTGTGTAATTGTGAAAGGATCATGTTTGACAAATTAGCCTGCTTGATAATATTGTGATAACTGGAATGTGGTATGAGATGATAATGATAGGCTGGGAAGATAACTATTTGATTGAATTACTCGTGGAGAAACGTGGGTTTGAAATTGAAGTATGGAGAGGAATATTAAGGAATCATCAATGATGAGTCTTGCTTTCAGTTCTTATGAGTGCATTTCATAGAGAAGGACATTTGGCCAAGAAATGCTTTTGTCTGGTGCCTTGGCACATCTTGGGGGATGTGGCTCCTTCCTTAGCTTTCCATAATTGTTCATACCTGTCATAAATGAAACTGGTAGAAACAAGTACATTGGCATGATATTTCCTAAGCCTAGAGATGTAATTCTGGGTAGAAAAAGGAGGATGGGGCCCTCTTTATATTTTGTGAAACTCACTTTGTCCCTAGATTAATAAGTTATGTTCTGATCCTCATTTGACACCCCATAAACTTTGTTTCCCTTTCTCTCTATTCATAGAGCTTTCACTCTAGTTTAGACACTCATTACCTCTTGCCTGGATTTTTGTTATAGCTTCTAATTGGTCTTCTTATCTCATCTTTCCCTTCTTCAATACATCTTTTACAGCTACCATAGTGATTTTCCTAGAACATTGTATGCAAAAACAGCAATATTGTGGAATGATCAACTGTGATGCAGACTTAGCTACTCTCAGCAAAACAACAATCCAGGACAATTCAGAGGAACTTATGACAAAGAATGCTATGTGCCTCCAGAGAAATAACTGTTGGAGTCGGAATGCAGATCAAAGCATATGATTTTTCACTTGATTTTACATGATTATTCTCTTACAAAAATGAACAATATGGAAATATGTTTTGCATGATGATACACATATAACCCAGATCAAATTGCTTCCTGGCTCTGGGAGAGGGGAGGGAAGGGAATAAAGGAGACAATTTGGATCAGATAACTTTGGAAAACTTTCGTAAAATTTGTTATTCCATGTAATTGGGAAAATAAAATATCTTTACATAGTGATTTTCCTGAAGTACCAAGTATGTTATCCTTCTAAATCACTAAAGTAAACTGACTCCATATTCTTTCAAGGCTTTAAATATAAACTCTTCAATTTTAAAAAAATTTTTAAAAAAGTTTTATTTAATTAGATGATTTAGAATAATGTTCCATGGTTATAATACTCGTTCCTTCCCTCCCCTCCCCCCACCTCCTCCCATATATGACCCACAATTCCACTGGATTTAACATGTGCCATTGATCAAGACCCATTTCCTTATTATTAGTATTTGCAGTAGGGTGATCTTTTAGAGTCCACTTTCCCAGTCATAGCCCCACCAACCCATGTGGTTGTTTTTCTTCTGTATTGCTTTTCCCACAGTTCTTCCTCTGGGTGTTGATAGTGCTCTTTCTCAGATGTCCCTCCAAATTGTCCTGGATCATTGCATTGCTGCTAGTAGAGAAGTCCATTATGTTCGATTGTACCACAGTGTATCAGTCTCTGTGTACAATGTTTTCCTGGTTCTGCTCCTCTCACTCTGCATCACTTTATGGAGGTTGTTCCAGTCTTCATGGAATTCCTCCACTTTATTATTCCTTTTAGCACAATAGTATTCCATCACCCACATATACCACAATGTGTTCAGCCATTCCCCAATTGATGGGCATCCCCTCATTTTCCAATTTTTGGCCACCACAAAGAGTGCAGCTATGAATATTCTTGTACAAGTCTTTTTCCTTATTGTCTCTTTGGGGTACAAACCCAGCAGTGCTATGGCTGGATCAAAGGGCAGACAGTCTTTTATCACCCTTTGGGCATAGTTCCAAATTGCCCTCCAGAATGGTTGGATCAATTCACAACTCCACCAGCAATGAATTAATGTCCCTACTTTGCCACATCCCCTCCAGCATTCATTACTTTCCTTTGCTGTCATGTTAGACAATCTGCTAGGTGTGAGGTGATACCTCAGAGTTGTTTTGATTTTCATTTCTCTGATTATAAGAGATTTGGAACATTTTTTTCATGTGTTTATTAATTAAACTCTTCAATTTGGCATTTAAAACTTTTTAATATTTTCTGCACTGTTTTCTTCACAGTCTTCTTCCATTTTATTCCCTTCTGCACACTTTGGCCTTAGAGCCTACAGACTGCTCCTCATACAACCCGCCCCCCCATTTCCCTTTTCCCAATGTCTTTGCAAGGGATGTATCTCATTCTTGGAATGTTCTCTGTCTTCACATCTTTGTCCCTTAGAATCTCTGACATTCTTTAAAACTCAACTCAAATGCTAGTAGAAGGAAACCTTCTCTGCCCCTGTAATGTGAGTGTCTTCTGACAACTTTGTAGGTCTCTTTGTAATTATGTGTATACATTTATATATACACATGTGTATATATCTGTACACAAATACATTTATACAAGTACATGCTGTTTCATAATTTTGAATGTAATCACCTTGAGGTCAGGGACTGATTTTGCTTTTTCCTTTTTATCTCCCGTGTCTAATGCAGTCATTGAGACAAAGAAAGTACTTTTGATTGATTGCCAACTTGATTGAATGGAGCTGAGATGTAGGAGTCATGATTTGTGATTTTCTATCTAAAGAATCTAGGCCTGTTTTTTGTACAACTTAATTAAAGATCCTCCGAACATTATCTTTTCTTCTTGTTACTGGATGAAATTGAAAAGCTTAAGATATTTGTAAAATAGTTTATTTCAGTTGTCTCTGACTCTTTGTGATCCTATTTGGAATTTTCTTGGCAAAGATACTGCAGTGGTTTGCTATTTTCTTCTCCAGTTCATTTTACAGATGAGAAAACTGAGGTAAACATGGTGAAGTGACTTGCCCAGGGTTATATGGCCAGTAGACATCTGAAACCGGATTTGAACTCAGGAAGATGAGTCTTTCTGACTCCAGGCTTGGCACTAACTGATCTCTCTTTCTCTCTGTCTCTGTCTCTGTCTCTCTGTCTCTGTCTCTGTCTCTCTCTCCGTCTGTCTGTCTGTCTGTCTGTCTGTCTGTCTGTGTCTCTCTGTCTCTCTCTCTCTCTCTCAGCAATAACTAGTACAGTTTATGTAGTTTATACCAGAAAACAAATACTAATAGCTAGCATTTACATAGCCCATTTTTAATTTGCAAAGCACTTTACATATGCTATCTCATTTTTGGTTCTGGAGTCAGGAAAACCTGAGTTCAAATTCAGCCTCAGACACTTACTAGTTGTGCAACTCTAGGCAAGTTACTAACTCTCTGCCTGCCTCTGTCTCCCCATTTATAAAACAGGGATAATACTAGAAGCTACCTCCCAGGATTACTGTGAGAATAAAATGAGATTGTGTCTATAAATCACTTACTATACAATGTCTTGCCCATAGGAGGCACTATATAAATGCTCTCTTAATTTAAATTATTATCATTTGATCCTTCCAACAGTGCTGAGAGGTAGGTGTTATTATCCTTATTTTACAGATGGAAAGAAGGATTATTCAGCTAGCAAATGCCTGAGTCAGGATTTGAACTTAGATTTTCCTTGCTTGAAGTCAAGACTAAGAATATGATACCCACACACTCTTGTGCATACAAGCCCACACACATGCATAAATAATATCTAATAGAGAAATATATGGAAATATAGGTAAATAATGATACTTCCTCCAGTATATACATAGATGAACAATAATACTTCCTTTCATGTGTATATATATATATATACATATAAAACCAATACTATCTAGCTCCCATAAATATATGCACCCATATTAATAATAATACCCAACTCCCATATATATGTATATATACATATATAACACAGTATATACAGATATTTAAACAGTAGCACCTTCCTCTCATATACACATATAGAATTAAACATAATCTCAATTTTTTTTCAAAAAGAGTTTCCACTATGCTAAAGCAGATAAGATATGAAGTTGTCGATCATCCCGTTTATGACAAAATCAGGGAATACAACACATCCAAATACAATTTCCATCTCCATCTTTGATGGACATAAGATTGCTTAGGAAAGAGTACACACAATGTCTACGTAATCCGTGACTGCCGGGGCAGAAAAGGGCACAGTGAAGTGGAAATCTTACCCAGTTTCTTTGGGAGAAAGAGCCCTAGAGCTCAATAGAGAACCTGGAGAAAGAGCCCTGGTTGAGCTGTGATACTTCTTGACACCATGACCTTCATTAGAATGCACTCTTGGATTTGCCTCTAAGTTCATTATCCTTGCCTTGAGTAGGCTTCCTGAGATTTTACAAAGAATTTCAGACCATTTCTACATATATCCATCTCTATTAAAAGATAGAATAATGGTACATAACAGTTGTTAGTGCATTTCCTTCT